>NC_063153.1:17204121-17804465 GCF_020921035.1 Rhodamnia argentea
TTTGAGGGTGATTCACGATATCTTGGGGGTAGAAGCCACAGGTCACATCATCGACGTCGTCGTCCAAGATCCGAGGTAATTGATTCACATTTTTGTGAGTGTTGTGTCATGCTTTTGTGCATTCTTTTCAAGAACCTCGAGAATTGTATAACTAAGTAGTATTGAGCTTCTGGCTTTGTTTATTGGTAGATGAGCCTCATTTACTTTTCATAAGTCCATTTTACAAGATTTTTCTTCGGTAACTCTGCTGATCGTTTTGCTGCTCCTTAAGTTTAATGTTCGCAGTCTCGCAGGTTTTTTGTGTTATATGCAGTATCTTTTTTCTTCAAAAATTAAGTTGCTTGACCTCATAATGATAAGGGTCCTCATCTTTTTGTCAACTATTTGCAGATCTGGGACAGACTTCGCTATGGTCTCAGTGAGAATGGTGGGCGTACTGCTTTGTGCCCTTCAGGGCTCCATCCTGATGGAAGTTGCTCATGTGATTCAGTTTCTGTGTCTGAGTCCAGTCCTCATTCAAGCATTTCACGCATAGTCATGCTTGCAGAAGCTTTATTTGAGGTTCTCTGTCAAATCAGCTTTCCTTTATTTCACTTCTATGTGCTCTATTATTTACTAAATTAACTGCTTGTTTAGCATTTTACACAATGTTTCATTGGGAAAATGTGTTTAGTATTTTATCCTAGCTGTTCTTGATAGGAAGGTCTACAGACTGCAACAAATAATAACAGAAGATTGATGATAGAAATTGATAGCAGATCAGGCAATGATGTAACGCTCGCTAGTATTCAACCTGGTGATATCCTTGCATTTGCATTATAATTCCATGTGGTTTCGTTTGACTGATAGCTATGTCTTATTCTACCTGTAATAGTTCTTTGACCTGCTTACTCGGCTCTTTCAGTAGCACCAGCTCAGTAAAATTGTTTATTCAGATGGCCTTATGATGCTAAATGTTGAACATTATGATACATGCATCCATGGATCACTTCGAAGAGCAGCTGCATATACAGCTTGATGTGCTTGATTTTCTCTTCATTGGGCAGCACTTGTTTATGTTGATGGTTTCTTCACACTGGATGGTACAATTATAGCACCAAAGTACTTTACAATGTGGCCATGGAAACAGTAGTTCTGCTGAGTTCGCTGAACAAAAGCATTATGGTTTCCTTTTTGCTCTTGTACTTTTTGGATTTGGATGTGATTATCCTGTTCCAACTGTGCACATTGTAGTAAGATGTTATGTCTTTTTATTGAGAGTTGCAAATTAACATTTTTGCTTTTTGTTGCACAATGTTATCATTGGTGACTTTAGTCTTGGTTGACGTTTTATCCAGCTGGGTATTCTTTACAAATGTTTTGAAGCTTTCATTCTAGTTTAATATCTCCATTGTATTCCTGTCTTACAGGTATTGGATGAAATTCATCGCCAACCAATACCCCTCTCCTTGTCAGTGGCCTTACCACCAGCCCCAGAATCAGTTGTTGACTCTTTTCCACTCAAAAATTACAAAAAAATCAATGATGCTAAGGAAGGAGAGAATGCTGAACAGTATGTTACTGTCTACTAAGTTTATATATGTTTCACATTTGTGTCTGCTTATATTGATATGTGCGCTCTCATGCTGATCTTGCATAGGTCAGCATCATTAGCTAATGTGACAAAAACAGTCAAGTTAATAGTGAGATAAGTTAGTGTCGCACTTTTGTGGAGTAAACTGCACTCGGGGTTTTTATACTCTGGATATCTTTTAACTTGTGTAATTGGGCTTTAACTTTTTACACCCAATGCAATGCAACTGGAAAAGCCCTTTTATTAGTTTGAAAAGCCTTTTGATTGTTGAACTTTAGCTGATTTTCGGTGAATTTCCTAGGAAAAGCTGAAGTGTTCACCTGTGTGCCATTTCCTTTTACTTTGTTCGATAAGTAGTGCAACTGTGGCATTTATTAGATGCTACATCATCTGAGAGAGAGAGAGAGAGAGAGAGAGAGAGAGAGAGGCACTGTATAAGGTAGCAGTCGTCAGATCTGGTGAGGTGTCAGCATCCTCCGACTTGCTCTAGCAGGGAGGGCACAATCCTCATTTCCCTCTAGACAATTGCACTCGTGTGGCATCTAATTTGCTCCAATCAACACCACATGTTGGGCAAACTCAAAAAGAGACAATGCCATACAAACAGGCATGTAAGTGTTCTGTAGAAAGTTGGCTAGCAAACATCCAAAGTGCAACAGCTGAAAGGATTTGCAAAAAATCTGTGCATCTGCAATGAGAAAGTGTGGGTCACCAGAAAATTACTCTTTGCATCCCATACTATAAGCATGATCATAATTTGTGTACTGTGTTTTAAAAAATTGCACTTACTCAATGGCCAATTATTTACTTTCTCCAATAGTTTAACCATTAAATACGCTTATGCGCGTATTCTAGCGTGCTAGACACAAGAGAGATTTTGCCAATGGGTGTCCTGGGGCACTCGTTAAGTATCGAATTAACAAAAGTTTGCTATTTCCAATGCAATGATGTCTGTCTTAGGTTAATAAATGTTCCATGGGCAATTAGTTTACAAGACCTTTGAGAGAGAAATTGCTTCCTCGGTCATAGCAGCATTTGGGTATTATGGGGTCATGAAATTGAATATAGAATGCAAATGTCAGCTAGAACACATTCACTGGATCCAACCTGTACTTTTGAATATACTAGGTGTGGCATACTATTAATCGAAATTTTATATGCTGATAGGTGCTATATTTGCTTGGCTGAGTATGAGGAAGGAGACAAGATCAGGGTTCTTCCATGCCACCATGAGTATCATGTGACATGCATTGATAAATGGCTAAAAGAGATACACGGGTATTGTGCTACTGTTATTTTTTTTTCCAGATGTTCTCCCCTTTATTTATTATATCTCTGGATTATTTTGCTATAGATGATATGGAGAATTGTTGCTCCATCAACAATATCTTTGTCACAATTTCGCTTCATCTGAGTCTTGTCTTTTTCTTTTTCTTTTTGGTTCTCTCCAGAATATGCCCACTTTGTCGAGGTGATGTTCGTGAAGGTTTCAACGAATGTCCTATGTCCAATGCTGAAGTGTCTTCCCTTTAATGGTCTTTGTACATACACATGAATGTAAATACCAATCACCATCTTCTCATAAAATGTCTTTACAGCTTATAGAATCATCTATATCTTGCTTCTATATATCTGAAATCTATATTTAGCAAATAGATGGAAAGATTAAAGCATGCAAGTACCATGGTTTCATTGTGATGCAGTTTTGCTGATGCTGAAGCAATTCTGTAGTTGTTCTCAATCTAGTATTTACATTGTTACTCTGAGGTCATGCAACTCAAACATCATCCGACTCCAACAACATTTCACGTCTGTCGAAACAAATCCATCTTAAGTGGAACTGTCATTTTGGTGGGGCGTCGTCTGTAAAGTTGGCAAATGAATTAAAGTTACTCCGAGGAAATTACCTAACTTCTAGGTGCTATGGCACTTGATGCATGGATAGCACGTTCCTGATATCTCTCAAAGTATTTGAGGGTTATACTGTGCATGCCGGTAGCAGTCCAGGTGAGAAGCTTGAACTTGAGAGGAGCTTATTCTTCTTTTCCGGATAATTCTACTTGGACTACAGATTTTCTTTCCTCCTTTGGCCTGAAAACTACGGTGAATCGCCAAAATAATAATAATAATAATAATAAACTACTACTGTGAATTGATTGAGTCACTTTCATGTGAAAAAAAAGGAGGAAGCAGTATATTTTCCTTTGGTGCCGGTGGAAGATTTTAGACTGTTCTCAGGTTTACAAGGCAATGCCCTTGCTGCTTTGGACATTGGGTCTGAACCACAGAGAGAAGAGAGAGAGAGAGAGAGATTACAGGTTACTAGAAGTGCAATCGCGGTTGGTTGATTCTTAAACAGGATAATAAAACGCAGTTGTACATGCAGATTATGGAGTTTTTCAGGATATCTCAAGATTTGACCTCGTTACAATGGATGTCAAGCCATGGAATGAACAAGCAGCAGTGCTTGAGTGTCGCAACTCCATCGTTTGGTGCTTCAGTTTGTGTCATCGTATCTCCGTCGTTTGGTGTTTTATCGAAATGCTTTAAATGCTAAGACAAATCATCTTTTGGTAAAAATGGGTGAGAAAGTCAAGTCCAGTCGTATCAATTTCGAGTTAACCATGTTCCGATCGTGTTAAATTTGGGTTTTCGGCCAGGAGATGCGACTGGGGCACTCGTGTTCGAGTTAGTGCCTAGGTGGACCATGACAGGTAAAGAGAGCTAAATGATGGCTCTTGTACCCTAGCTTTATTGAAAGTTAGTGATGTACAGCGACGTTACGTGTATAATTTAACAAGACGATAGGAAGGGTCCATTTCCTTGGTCCCCATCGAACCTTGGTGATGGAAAAAGTAGATGGCGATGAAGACGAGGAAACATAAAAGATAGTGCGATTTCACTGTCCGAAGTGATTATCGCTGGTTGGCGACATGAGAGGACTGGTGGAGAGGCTGTCGGTGGAACCTTACTATGATTTCAGACCAATCCTTCAAATATTGAGAGGTCGAGATTTTAAGGAGATTGGGTCAAGATGTTAGTGCTCAACCTGCTTTTTCTCCAATAATTGGGACTCGTGGAAAGAGGCCACCATCGGGGTAGTGATGTGGTTTTAGGAAAGGACAGCGACGTTCTAATTGTAATGCGTTGATCTTTGCTCTTGTTGTAGTTTTTCTTTTCTTGGGGCTTTTTCATGTTATTGGAAAGACCCATCTGAGGCAAAGATCTTACTTTTCTGATAGAAGCTGGTTCTAGGTGGTCCTGTCCACTAGATCTAGAAGATAGGTTAGGGTGGCTAAAATTGAATTAGCATTTAGGCTTCGTGTTTTTTAGGCAAAAAACAAACAATTTGGAAAAATATTTTCTTAAAAAAATCAAACGCAAAAATCGGAGCTTTAATGATTCATTCCAGGCGTGAGACACTGCTATACAACTCTATCCAAATATAGCTATTTAAAGATAACGTGAAATCTACGTTTTTCACTGTCACCCTTCTAAGTTGAGAGAAAATATTTTCTTCTCTGCTGTCATTGGAAAGACCCATTTAAGGCAAAGATCTTATCTTTTTGATGAAGCTGGTTCTAGGTGGTCCTGTCCTCTAGATCTAGAAGATAGTGTAGGGTGGCTAAAATTGAATTAGCATTTAGGCTTGGTATTTTTAGGCCAAAAATAAACAATTTGGAAAGATATTTTCCTAAAAAAATCAATTTATCGCTTACAAAAATAAATAAATAAAATTATTTTTATTTATCTACGAAAGTTTTTAAATATAAATTATTATCAATAATGAAAATATTTTTCAATTGACTAATTATTTTAAGCGATATAAATAATTATTTTGAGAAAAATGATTTTCAAATAGCTCATTTTTCACTAAACAAACGGGGGGTTAATGGCTTTGTAATGCAATAATGACCTCTAATGAGCTGATTGTGCGCAACCTTGAGGCTTCTTTTGAGTCATTTTGCATTTTTGAACAGGACAGAATATGATGTTATAAAGGAAAAGCAAATCACTCAGGCTCGTTACATCCAATTCTTTAATTTGGGCGGAGACTAGATACGAGGGTGCATTATAGGCACAACTATTTCCCATGTATAATCATAATCATCCCTTGGGTAAACAAATCAATTAGGGTAGACTGATCGACCGAAGATTGACATCTAAACGTAGTACTTCTACAAACTTTAGCCATATGTAATACTGTGGTTTCGCTTATATGATCAATCGCAATCCTACGCGAGTTACTTAGATTTTATCGAGCGAAAAAAACCATTCCTTTCCTTTCGAAAAAAAAAAAAATGTTCCTTTCAATTCAATACCGCACCCCCGTCGGTCGTCGGTCGATTCGATTGCGAAAAGCAGACTATCACTAAATACTGAAGGGGACGGGGACGGATGCGAACCACAAGTCCAAACACTAGGCAATAGATATTAAACGTTACCGAGCGTGATAGGCTACAATAGTGGTGTGATTGACAAACGCCCTGATTACTTAAGGAATAGGCAAAACCAAAACTAGTCAATTCAAACCTAAAGCTCAGCTTGTTCGAATAAGAACAATTACAGGAGCCTGCGGTTAATGGAGTGAGTGAAATTTGACCTGCTCCTAATTTTCCGAACAAAACTGGATGTTCAATTCTGGACTTAAGCAGGTCCTGAAAAAACTCATGGGTAAATAGGGAAATTAACTCATCGGGATCTCCTCATAAATTCTTTCTGTATTTTCTCTCTCCAGGAAGGAAAAAGATTTGGAGGAAACTTAAGGATCTCTAGCTAGGTGAAGGTAGACCCGAGGTCAACTTCGATTGGCGACTACTAGGTAAACAGATATAATAAATTGAGGGAAAACTTTGCCTTCTTGCTAGATTGACCTGACGGTGTCTTTCAACCGACTTATTGGACTTGGTGGGAGCGAGTGAAATTTAACCTGCTCAAGATATTTCGAACGCATTTGGACGTCGAACAAGAGCACAATCAGCAGAGTCCCCGAGAACGATTGCTCTTCGCGAGACGCAGTCAGCACGAGGCGTTAACGCCACCACAAGCTCACTCCATTCTTAAGACTTTTCTTTGATTTCTTACCGGAGAGGGCAACAAAAAAAAAAAGAAAGATGTGGAATCTCTTTCTGTGGGAACAAACGTCGTCCGAGGCGAAAGGTGGGTCAAGCAGCGGCGGCGGACATATGTGGCGATACATGGGAGGGTTTTTTTTTCTTCATCTCCTTTTTGGTTATCTCCTTTGAATCTATCCATTTATTGCAGCAGCGGACATGATACGCCATCCCGGGCATGTTCCTCATTTTTTTGCAAGAAAACTCGTTATCAAGATTACGTACTCGATAATTGCGCACTGATGAGATGGCGATTAGACATATATTGGTGTGTTACATTTGCAAACGATCGCTCTATCTGTGAAAAAATTTCGCATTTGCTGATCGTCGGAGGAAAAATACCTCAGTTTGTTCCTAGAAAGATTTCGAAATTTTTTATTAATTTCTTTTTTCTATGTTAAGGGCCGTCAATGGGCCGCCGGCCACCGGGCGTGAGTTGCGGCCCCTCACCCAATGGTGGTATAGCCTTTAACAATAAAAAAAAAATTCTACAATATTTTAACATCATCAATTTCTGATCAGAATTGGTCGGATGAATTACATTGGCAAATTGTTAAAAAGATATAGAACTAAATTGGTCAAATTAAAAAACTTGAGATTGAATTGGCTTAAATGCAATAAATTTAAAATTTCTTTGATAATTTTCTTTATGAAAATACAATGATTCCCTGCTATCTCAACAACTCACATGTGCATCTCAATATTTTCTGGGCAAGTAGTAAACTTTGAGTGCCGAGGCACGATACCACGTTCGCTAGACACTTTTTATTGTCCACATTAACAAATTTATTATTATCTCCATCTTTTGATGATTGTGATGTGATGAACTTAATCCAGCAATTGGTAGAAAGTAACCAACCCAATATCACCTTTCCCGCCAACCCACCACCGGCGCCTTTGCCGCCCTCCAATGCAGACAGACGTTATGGGGCGACGGTGAATAAATGGTGGCAGGGTGATGGTTGCGGTGATCATGGCAGAGAAAGTGGTGGTTATGCGGCGGAAAAAGATGAAAGGCGGCGGCCGGGGGCGGCGGGAGGCTGCTTTTATTACCCTTGTGGGGGTGACAAAACTGCTGCACACCAAAGTATCACACAGCAATTCTATTCTACTCTTGCGAAATATTCACAGCATCATCTCAGCTTTGTTCCACTCTGCAAACGAATCCATCACGAGTTCACCGATGATTACACGCAGCAATTCTATCCAGCAAAAGTAAGAACACACCCGTCATCGCTTTCACGACCCTCGCTCAAAGGGTGTCGCGAAGAGGAGACGGCCATTCTGCAGCAAGGGCAATGAGAGTGGCTATCAAGCCACGGGACCAAGCACCTGGAGTGGAACCGGTGAGCGCACGGCAGGTGAATCAGGGTCTCCCCTGCCCGGAACGTGTCCAAGCAGACGGCGCAATCCTCCTGGTCCGCGGCCTTCCAGCTCAGCTTGCCCCAGCTGAACCTCTTCGACCCGCCCTTCTTCGGCCCGTTCCCAGAGACCACCTCTCTCCTCAACTGAGAATCTCCCTCTCGTGCTCCGGTCCTTCTACCGTCCCCGTTTGTCCTGGCAAATTCCCATGTCCACATCAATGTTATTCCATGCCAGAATCAACAAGACAACCATAGGATTGGAAATCGAATGAGGATAATTGCAGGGGAACGTTTATGAGCTTCCCAAAATGGGCGTCTAGAAAAGCTGATTCAAGAAATGGCTAAGCCTTTCCTCTCCTGATGAGCTGTTCTCTCCTAGTTAGGTAACTCATATGAACAGACGAGGTGGATAAAGCGTGACAAAATAATCGACAGCGCGTTCTTAAAGTATAGTTCCCAAAACATATGATATGGCCAGCAATTTGAACATGCAACTTTGAAAATTACTAGAAGAACTCAATTCGGTCGAGGTGTATCTGTCCAAAACCTGAAGGTCCTTTTACTTTTTTCGTGTTCGCAAAAAAAAAAAAAAAAACGCATCAAGAAACTCACAGAAGAACCAAACCGACTGGGGCTTTTCAGTTCGCTGAATCTCAAAAGAAGCATTACTTGCGGGCACGCAGAGTATGGAGATGATCCTCATTTCTCACCTTCTGCACTCTGATTTTATCCCCTGTGTCCTGAGCTTCTCGTCGAGCCTCTCCTTGGCCTCTCTTGCCGCTCCTCCAAGCTTCTCATCTTCGCAGCCCCGGTTCATCATGCCCCTCTGCTGGAATTTTTCACACGCCAATTCAATCAGAAAAACAGCCCAGTGAATCAGAGTCGCTGCACAAAGAAACCACAAGGACGAGAGAGAGAGCGCGCTCTCAAAAGGGGGTCATTACGAAATAGGAGCTTGAGCAGCGATGATGAGGCTCATGGTTTCTCGAGTACAGAGGCAGAGAACACCGCCTGACCGAGCCATAAGCCGCGGTGGGGGGCGGATCTGACCAAGCCCCTCCGCTCTGGTGGAGTCTCCTCCTCCGGGCAACTTCAACTCCAGGAAGCATCCCAGCCATTTTGCACCCTGCTGCTTCCCTGATTCCCTTCTATCTGTCGGGTCTTTGCTGGCGAGAAATCAAAGAAAGAGTGCGGGCTCAAACGGGTTTCATTTGCTTTTAGGGGGATCTCTCAGATCGAAGAAGAACAGGGGAGGAACTCAACCCAAAAGGAAGATCTTTTAACAGGGGAAGAAAATAATGGGGCCAGGTGGCCGACTAGAGGATTCAATAATTTTGCTCTGCGATCGTTATAATGAACAAGAGAGCGAGAAGAGAGAGAAGATAAAGAAGGGGGAAGTTTCGCGGCAGGTGCCAAGAAACCACCAAGGCGGCTTCCAACAGTGGCGCCGGTTCCACCACCACTTGAAGCCGGGACGACCACGCAACCGGTGCAACCCCCCGCCGGCCACGTAACTTCACCTATTCCTCTCTCTCTCTCTCTCCCGCTACCGATACGCTTACAAAAGTAATTTATACGTCGATCCCATGTTCAACACGTTTAAAAGTCGTGACATGCCCTTCCAATTCGCGTGACATTTCGGACTTTGGAAATCGCTTATTTTCTTCCGACTCTTTACGACTGCACGCCCGTCACGGGCAATGTAGCCGTTATGTGAAACGTCTTCTCGTAATATCTAGTACGATAAAATTAACCGTGAAAATATGCGCCGGCAAGAATTAAAACCCGATTTTGATATTTTTTTTTCATCGTGAGTCCGTTGTAAATTATGTTGAATCAAACGAAGGAACAAATTGATGAATTCATAAATATACTGAACTCAAAATTGTGATTTATTGAGCCTCTATATTTTTTTCAAATGTGAATATTGCTTACCTTGATGAAGTAAACTTTCCTTATTTCACAAATACTCAAATCTTGTTTTCTAAATAGACCAGAATTTTACAAATTTATTTTCCCTTAATGTGCTCAATTTCTATGATCGTTCCACACACAAACCATATACTCTTTTGCTCATGAATTGAATTGTATAAGGTCATATTGGTGATTCTTATGTGTGTCGATGCTAATTGCCCTTTCAATATTATTATCGATAAAAAAACGTTAAATCATGAGAAGTTGTTAATTTCAGGAAAGTAAAAGTTAGTACGACGAGAACAAATTTAAGAAGTGCTATCAATCAATATTACCGGCGGTCACCTAACTCTTGCATTAACTTATTCTCTTCGACATGTCCATTTAGTTATAACTTTTAGTACATAACTTGAAATTGGACTCATCAATTGTAGAATTTGAGCTTCCCGACTTATTTCCTTTTAGTCGAGATTTATAACCTTGTCAAAACTCAAAAATAAAATAAAATAAAAGCCAATCATATCGTGCAAGCGCCATTGAATTACCTTTAAGAGCTTCAATAGAAGCTCTTAAACTTTTGCTCGGTGCTTAATGTAGTTCTGAATTTTGTTTCGGTTGAATTTAATCTCTGAATTGGCAAATGTACGATTGCCGATCGGTTCATCGACCCTTCTCTTAGTCTTCTACTTTTAAAAAGAATTTTCATTTTTTTTATACAAGAAATTCTATCCAACCTTTTGCCCCACTCTTAGAAAGGATGATTTTAAACGAATTGTATTTGAGCTATACTCCGACATGAGAGTAATGCTAGACATGTTAAGTAGTATTACTAAAACTCTCGTATTAAACGACGTATCCCATTTTTATTAGGTATTGAAGCAAGTGGTACAGACGTTAAAGCTTGTTTATTTCGTTCAGAAAATCATTTCATTTTGCCAATGCTCTTAAAATCAACCACTATTAATGAAAAATCTCTACGTAAATGTGATGGGAGCTAAAATAATTATTAGTATGATTTCACCGAACATATGTTTTGAAAAAATATTGCAAAAAGACATGAGAATGATGGGCTTATCTATGGTAATCACCGCAAAAGTTAATTGATAAGCCCGCCAAAGCCCGAGAGCAAACGAGAGGGCTTAGGTTTGGGCTCGGGGTCGGGATCCGACCCGTCCAATTTGGACCTCCAATTCAAATTGAAATTTACCCCATAGAAATTAGTCACTTTTCGCCAAGCTTAGGGTTTAGTCACGGGCTGCTGCTGCTTCTTCCTCTTCGTCGTCGTCTCACTCTGTTAGGGTTTAAGCGAGACAGAGCGAAGCCATGAGCAGGAGCTTGGGGATCCCGGTGAAGCTGCTCCACGAAGCCTCGGGCCACATCGTCACCGTCGAGCTTAAGAGCGGCGAGCTCTACCGGGGGAGCATGCTCGAGTGCGAGGACAACTGGAATTGCCAGCTCGAGAACATCACTTACACCGCTAAGGTACCTGCCTCCGCTTCGCTCCCCTCGATGATGTTTCTGGTAGTTTGGTTCTCACGTTAGTGAGTCGCTTTACGCGTTGCGAGACATTAGTAGATCAGTCCAGCTGCTTGTATTTTGGAAACCTAGATTTCGTTAGTTTGTCTGCTGTGGAAGCTAGTTACTCGTTGTCGCCCCTCGTTTCGCCAATTACGCTGTTGCGATTGTTTGAAAAAAATAGTACTAGCTTTGTGGATTGCATAAGAGGCTATGGTGTTAAGCAGAAAATAAAGCAAAAGACCTTGACCCGGCCAAATTAACCATTCTATGTGCGAATTTCGTATTCTTTCCAGAGCTATCTTCTTCTTTTTTCACACGGGATGATCTTATGTTTGTCGAATGAGGGTGATAATGGTTCTCATATTGGATGAAGGTATTTGTAAAACATTACTTAAAGCTGAGAAAATGCTCTGTTGATGAGCGATCCTTGTTATCCGACTCTCTGCACCTGTTATTGGTTACTAGAAATGTTCTTCCATTGGCTGAACTCTTGCAGCACTTAGCCCAGATAAGGTCAGTCGAGTTCCATTCCTGTTTCCGATGCATGCCCGGGTCTGAACTCTCATGATTGGGAGTCGAAAGTCATTTTTCTTTACCACTTTGTTCCTTTTGTAAGAATGGCACCAATGTTCTAAATTAAGACAAACAAACTTTTCGAGGAAAGAGCCTCATATCATGTTTTGCAGTTTGCTCATCTTTTCTCATGTTACATGCCTGTGTATCAACAATGCCATGAGTGGCAAAATCCTGGCTACTAAAAATTTCTGTAGGCAGTACTCTCAGATGTTTAGAAATGAGTGATTCAACCGCTTGGGGCTTGAATTTCATGTTGATTTTATAGTTTTGGGCTCAGCGGAGAAACACAATCTGGTTTACACTCCAGGAATTAGCTTACACTGGTTTACTTTTAATGAGTAATGATGTATTGTACACAGTGAAATATGACTAGACGCAAATCTAGTTTGGTTTACACTTGGGACGGCAATTCTTGATGTCATGAGAAAAAGTCGCTCGAACATGATGTGGATTGATTTTATAATTGATGTGAGTTTGATATGTTTTACCCATTTGCAATGAGAAATACATTGTAAATGCATGGAAATTTCTTTATATTGGCTATAACTTGCTGAAAAAGCTACTTTGAAAGTTCAGAAGATGTAGTGGTATTCAAAAATCCAACCGAACAAATCAAATTGAACAACCACAAAGTTATGGTAGAGTTGTGGTATTATCATATTTCACATTGGCAGTAATGCTCTTGATTTTGATTCATCTAGGTCAGTGCAGCTAGGCTTTGAACAGAACTTAGGTATAATAATACATGCACTGCTTTATATTTATCTTTTGTTATGCTTACTTATGAGCAGTAAAAGAGTATGTGGGTTGTATTTGGGAGAAATTGAAAGTAAAATAGGTTTGATTATAAAGGAATAATGTTTGAACACTCAATCTATTTAGGACTCATCAGATGAGGGATATCTGAATTTGGAATTGCAAAGTGTTCGAAATATTAAATATCGCGTCATTATCATCTTACGTACTTTTTTTTTTTTTTGGTCATCTTACTTATGAATCAGAAATATAAGGATTACAAATCAATCTTAATAACAGAGATGGGCTTTCATGGAATTCAATGGCAAAAGTTTAGGTTTGTAACTATTTTTAAATCTACTTTTTAATACTTATAGAGACAGAGACAGGTGATACTTTTGAGCCATAATAACTGTCTTGTTTAACGTAGAAATCACAAGTTTGACCAGAAAAGAGAACTTATAGAGACATAAATACTAGGAGGAATAGTTCTCTTTTCATGGTAGCCCACGTCTTCCATATGAAACTCCCAAGACCGGAAAATTCCGCTCCATGAATTAGCTTATGCAGCTGTATGTTCTGTAGTGGATGTTTAATTTGATTGTAATGTACTTTTTATGTGGGGTTGGTGAAAAATAGTTTGATTAGGTATTAGTTTCAGATAATTGTTGTGATTGGAGGTCCGATGGGTCATAGTTGGCCTTTTCAATCTTGACTCAATGGTTATTCCCAAAGTACTTTTAAGTGTCCATTTAGTTTCCGTGATTAGGATTTAGCGAGTAGTAGCATAAAATAAGCAAGGTGATAATGAGTATTGAAGGCTTTGGCCTTTCAAACCCATGCCAAAAGACGATACACCAAAGCCTTCGGTACTCATTATTACCTTGTTTATTTCGTACTAGTGCTCGCTAAATCCTAATCACTGAAGGACCAACTAGATCAACCACATAAAGTACTTTGGCAACATGAATAACCATGAAGTCAAGGTTAAAAAAGCCAACTATGACCCATCGAACTCCAGTCAAAACAATTATCTGAAAGTAATACCTAATCAAATTATTTTTCCCAACTCTGCATAGAAAGTACGTTACAATCAAATTACACATCCACTACAGAACAAACAGCTGAATAAGTTAATTCCTGGAGCTGAATTTTCCACTACAGAACAGAAAACGTAGGCTACCATGAAAAGGAACTATCCCTTCTAGTATCATGTCTTTGTAAGTCCTCTTTTCAGTCAAACTTGTGATTTCTACGTTAAATAAAACGGTTGTATTATGGCTCAAAAGTATTACCTATATCTGTCAATGTAAGTATTATAAAGTAGATTTAAAAATAGTTTTGACCTAAACTTTTGCTGTTAAATTCCATGAGAGCCCACATCAGTTATCAAGATGATTTGTAATCTTGCAATGCGGTATTACAGATATATTGCTGATTCATAAGTACCTAAGATGATAATGACATGATATTTAACATTTCCCAGCCCAGGCAGCTAGGGGGTTGTCTGGTATTTTAAGTTTCTTTAAAACTGTCCCTTTTATCTACTCTTGACTAAATTCTTGGTGTGGGGGATGGTGGTATATGTGTGTGTCCATCACTTGAGTATTCCTGCAAAATCAGACATATATTTTTCAGGATGTTTGTAAGCCTTTCTTCTTTGCTCTTCTACAGGATGGAAAAGTCTCACAGCTTGAGCATGTATTTATTCGAGGGAGCAAAGTCAGGTAATTGCTTTGTTCGTCCAATTCTAAGCTTTAGGTGCTACAAATATTTTTCATAGATGCTGACATCCTATATGTCAATGTCATGATTTTAATAGGTTCATGGTAATACCAGACATGCTGAAGAACGCTCCAATGTTCAAGCGCCTGGAGTCCAGGATCAAGGTACCACTTAGTTGTCAAGTAGTAAATTCAGTCAAATATAGATTTTTCCTTCTGCCTTTACATATTTCCTCTTAATTCTTGAAGGGTAAAAGCTCAGCATTGGGAGTTGGCAGGGGACGAGCTGTTGCGATGCGAGCTAGAGTAAGTGCTAGACTTCTTTGTACCACCAGTTCTTGTTTTGTTGTTCTTCTTCTTCTTTTGTTAGTGTATTGGGTTTTGTGTCCTCTCCTCTACTTGCAATCTCAGATATAATTATTGCATGGGCATATGAGTTGTCCTTAAGTCCTTAATCATATTACAGGCTCAAGCTGCTGGAAGAGGAGCAGCACCGGGTAGAGGCGTTGTTCCACCTGTTCGAAGGTAAACAACCATCCGCACTCCAGATGGTCTCCTGTTCTCGATGTAGAGATGGTGTATCTTGGTTTCAAGTGAAATTTGAGTCGACAGGAGTAAATGCTTGTGTTCGAAATACATTTGGGTTGGGATTTTATGTCAAGGTAAGAGAGATCTTGAGTTCATGAGCTCTCTCTCTTGTTACCAAGCTCATTGCCGGACATTTTCTGTTGCTGAATGTTAGGATGGTGGTTTGCTTGGGATATACCGGAGTGTAGTAGGACCAGATTTTTATCATTTTTCTTGGACGACTGTGGATTTACTTCTCTTAACCAAAATGAATGATCTGTTATCTGTGCGAGTAGAGGGTGATTCTCCAGTATTCCATGACTATGAACTTCAGCAATTTGTTTCCACTTCTCTGCATTCATCAGCCCGGATACAGCCCTCATGCTGCATAAATCACATTACTGTTATGTTCTGTAGGGTGAGGTTAGGACAATGTATGTATGTACATGGGTTATGATGAAAGTCATTCGGTTAGCAAAAGGATCAAAATGGAGCAATCTGTTTCCCAAATAGTTTAGATACAAGGAAAATGAAATGCTGTAAGGGCTGAAATGGTTGATTAATGTGACTTGGTGTATCTCTTGTATGATAAGTTGCTGATGGCATGAGAAATTAAGGTGCGGTTTAGTTAGTGGCCGACAAAGAGAGGCGTCTGCATTGAAGTGTAGATGAATGAGAGGGGAAAGGTGGTATAACTATTAATGGGTAGCAGATGAGATGGTGTAGATTGGTCCATATGTATGATTGTAAGCAAATTTAGGAAAAAGCAAGTAGTCATGCGTAATCAAATGCTTTGATAACGCAGTACCATCCTCCAACTTTTAGCAGGGCCTGATCGATCTCACTGGATCTTGATCTGCTGCCTTCCAGAGCTAGTCTACAGTGTCATTCTGTTTTATAGGAGTTGTGTTGGACTTCGTTCTCCATCTCTCTCTCTCTCTCTCTCTCTATGTTATGCATTTCTTGGGGGTAGTAATAACACTGAACGTAATGTTGGATAATTTTTAGGTTCACTGTCAGCCTGAAAAACTCATTACACGGTCACATTGGATGATTAGCGTAATTTGAATTTACACCCGTTTACTTATGGAAGAATACTGCTGCTACTTTGGTTCATTCGTGCATGCTTGTCACTCGATCTATGCGGCTTGTTACTTAGAAAATCTTAAACTTATTGTACACCGATTAATTTAGTCAAATTTTCAATTTGGCTAATGTAGAAAGAGTCCAAAGTGCTTGAATAATGTCGTTTCCTTTCATTATTTTGGCATTGTTTTTAAAGGATAATAATGTGTTTCGCAACGTTTTCACGGCGGGGCAAGGGCTAATTGTGCGGAGAGAAAGGCTAGTTAGCAAATTTTCAATTTTTTTATTTATAAATTAAGAGCTGCTGATCGCAATTTTAGGGAGAAAGAGTCTAAGAAAGCTCGGCAGTGGGCATCATGTTCTCTCATTTTGTGTTATAACCCTTCCACAAACTCTCTCTCTCTCTCACCCTGAGAACACTGTTGACGGGAATGGAACCTACAAATTCTCTCTCACTCAACCGAAAGCTCAGACACCCTCTCTGCCTCATCTGCTGCATCCTCCACCACCACTGCCACCGCTGCCGCTGCCGCTGCCGCCAGGAACGCTTCCCCTCCAACGGAACGTCAGCAATCACAAACTTAAAGCCACCATCCACCTCAGCATCATCAGCTTATGCCATGCTGCCGAAGCCATTGTGCAAGCTCGAAGTTCCTGAAATCAAGGACAAGAGCAAGCATTATCTCATGTCATGCATCGGGAGGCACAGCTGCTGGAGGAACTCGTTGGTCGATTTCAGGTACTACTCGGTGAGTTATGCATTGAACTTCAACAACGGGGCCGATGATCAGTTTGAGCTTCGCCTCAATGTTACCTCCGCCGAGGAGAGCAACCGTTGACGTAGTCGAATGTAATTGTGCATGGTGATCGTTGGCATCGCTTGGATGTCGCTCTTTCGTGATTCCAGGGCTTTCACCGAAGGTGGAGTTGCTCGTTGCCAAATAAAAAGAAACATGCTCGACTGAGGTAAATACGGAATAACAAAGAACGCAGTTCAAAGGTGAGAACAGTAGCTTTATAAGTTTGACTACTAATCAGCAGGCCTCATGGTTCAATGAAGTAATAACTGATCATGTTGTCTGGAAAATCTACGTACTTTCCATCGTCAATCTAACCGTACGACAACGGACCGAAGGGGCAAAAGCTGAAGTTATTCGTTGACAAGTTCAGTTGTGCTAATTTGACTACATTATGTCCAATCCAATCTGCAGCTTCATATCTAGGAATTAGGCTCTCAACATTGAACCATGTATTATCAAGTCAGAGTCGCTTAGTTCTTGCTGTTGTCGACTGCGTGGAGTAATTCTCATTCTTTGGTCTTAAGTACGAAATTTGTTTCCTTAGTCATGCTTGCTTTCACGTTTGGCTGGTCGAAACACGGTTGACCCGACGACAGATTATGCTGCAGTGGCTCTTAGCATATGATGATAAAATAAAGTGAAACTGAAGCTGCCTACTGACTAAAACTTACAAGTAGCAATCACTTCACTTGCTGCATCAGTTCTTTCTTCGGCTATTGAACAGGGATTGGAAGTTCTGATCGCCCATCAGGTTGCTTGCCGTGCAATATGCTACTAACGCATTTGCTTGATTTCTGTGCTTCTCAAACTCTGTAGCAGCATCGAGGCCTAGCGATACCGAGACTGGGACTAAAATCTATTTCGGAAACATCAAATATATGTAATTGCCGTGCATCTTCTTGTTTACTGAAGTAGGATATTCATTTTGTATGTTGCAGCGAGCATTACTTCGATAATCAACATCTTCCTAATGAATCCTATTTCACCGCAACATAACTGCCTTAACTCGCACAGCTGCGCCCGTGAGCTCTTTAACGTGATTTCTTTTGCATGTCACGAGCTAACACAAGCGACAAGATTTCCTTTTGTTTTTCTCACTGCCACCCTTCTCCAAGTACAAAATTTTGGGGAAAATGCTGAGTTTCGCATCGAGTCAGAACAGCATATGGGATGCACAACGAACATAACCTAAATCAATTTGCTGATGAAATCAAGGTAAACTAGGAGACAGGGTAGGCTTTGACACTTTGAGCTCTCCGCAATCGCTGATGTAAACAGTCTTGAGAGGCTTATTCCAAATCGCACGAGCATTTGGCGCTCTATCGTCGCCAAGAAACTTGGCCAGATCATTGAGTTGGCGGATCCTTTCAGAGGGTTTGTACGTAGGAATGGAAGCGATTGTTGTTACGACATCCAAGCCTGAAAATCCAAAGTAACCAAGATGTGAACCGCGTGAGAGAATGATAACATACAGAGGTACACACCAATTGTTCTGTCATATAACAGTAAGCATGTAAACTGCAAGGAAGGAGCCAAATGCTTTCAAAACAATCCTAGACAAATGTCTTAGAAAACGAAAGTTCGCATAAGAAATATTGCCTACAAGTAGAATGGCCATATCGCTTTAATTTTCAGAGTTCAGATATTTCAAGAAAGCACAAGTTATGTCTTGGGGAGCAGCAACTCTACTCTTGAACTGAATTCTATTTCAGAAACTTATGCCCCGTCGAATCGATTGTTCCTAATGAGTTTTGAGTGCTACTATGATTAGCCTTTACTAGTATACTAGAGGAAGACTACCCAAAAGTCATGAACTTCCAGTAATGAAAATTGAAAAACAGATGACAATTGTGGGCACTTTCCTTGGATGATCCAGAAAGCCAGTTCACCTTTAAACTCTTGGGTCTACACTGTGTCACAGTGTGTGAGTTATAAAGAAAATTTGCAATGCAAGGAAGGAAGGGAGGGACTTCCACTTGGTCAGACAAGACAGCATCAATGGCCACAACAAGAGCAATTTCACAAGAAGCTCAAGGCTTGATAAGCATAAAGATTGTGATCTATTCATGTTATGTCAGAACAAGAACGAAATTGGTAATGTTAATGTCCAATCTGGCAGCGAATTTGTTCTGATAAACGCAAATGCTCATCAGATGGGGTGAGACCCAACATTCATATATACAAAGCACGAACAACCAAGAGGAAAGCAATCAAATTCACATAACAATCATCAGATGGATTCAATTTCACTCACCTTCGAGCACCGTGCCGAACACAATGTTCTTGCTATCCAATTGGGGACACGGACCAGGCCCTGTGGTGATCAAGAACTCCACGTTCCTGTACTCCGGGTCCATCTTGATCTTCTCGTCGTCGTCGTTCTCCGACAAGCACAGCGAGACCACGCCGGCCCTCGAGTGGCGGAGGAGGAAGGCCCGCGAGTCCACCGCCTCGGTGTTGCGCGCCAGCTCCGACAGCGGCGGCCTCACCTCGCCCTTGTCCCGCCGGCCCTGCCGGCCGGCGAGGAAGTACTGGCCGGGGAAGATCTTGTTGACGAGGGTGTTGCGGTAGGAGGTGCCCGGGGCGGTGCACATGGACTTGAAGTTGGCAACGGTGAGGGGGACGAGGTGGCCGTAGAGGCCGAGGACGAGGCGGCCGAGGGGGACGGAGTCGGCGCAGAGGGAGGCGAGGTCGTCAGAGATGGTGCGGTCGGGTTTGAAGTAGTTGGGGCAGATGGAGAAGTCCATGAACACGCGGTCGGTGATGGTGGTGTCGGGCGGCGGGGGAAGGGAGGCTGCCGGGATCGCGAAGGAGGCGGCGGCAGTGGTGGTGGTGGTGGAGAGGAGGAAGGAGCGGCGGGTGAGGTGGAGAGGCGGGTGGGGGAGGGGGAGGGGGAGTGGAGGGGTGGAGAAGGATTTGCTCATGGAGGTGATGGGTTGATGGAGCTGGACATTGTTTTCATTTTGGTTGGAGGGAGGAGGAGGATAATAGATTTGGTTTGTCAGCTTGGATTTGCCTTGTGGGGAAGAACTAAGAAGGAAAGTGGGGCCCTCAAATATCTTATTGGGTGATCAGGGGTTACCCTTTTTACAGTTACAACTCACAAGTGAGTAAACAATTAATTTGACCAAAGCAAATGTCAAATAAACTACTCTTTCTAAGCAACATCATGGGATTAAAAAGGAGAGAAAGCTTGGTAAAAATACATTGAACAACATATAAATGAAAAGGAATGTGAATGAGTGGAGGGATGAAAGATGAGAAAATATTTTTTTCTCTTTTTAAAAAGACGAAATCATTTTCCTTACTCTTGAACGTTGTGTTTTTTTTTCAGGAGAGAAAAATATATTTCTTGACTCGTGTATATTCCGTGAACCGAATGTCAAAAAAATTTTAAAAAAAATTTTGAAAGTCGTTTTACACAAAACAAACGGAGCCTTAAATCTTAATTTAAAAGGAAATAGAGGAGGGGATTTGGTTTCTGAAGTCACTCCAGTCGAATAGAAATATCAACTTTTCAAAGGTCAATTGTTTTTTTCTCTAAACAACTACCATGTATTATATATTTTTGTGCAAAAATGCATGAAGAGTGAATATTTGAAAAGTGATTTGAATGGAGAATTGTCTAAAACAATCATAAATCTGTTGTACGACGGTCAATTTAATCATAAACATTTCAATTTGATCAATTTAGTTCTAAATTATTTGAGGATTTGCTACAACATGGGCGACTAACGCTGGCGTGGATGAATTTTGCAATTTTTTTTAAATTTTTTTAAATTTTTTTTTTATTTTCTTCTCTTTCCTTCTTTTTATATCCCTCTGCTGACCTGAGACATAGCTGGCATTCTCCTCCGGACACAAAGAGAAAAAGGGGAAAAAAAAAACTTCTAAGAATTGAAAAAATTGCAAAATTGTTAATGTCATCGTTCGTGCCACATAGGACAGCTAGCGTTCACGTTGGTGATATTAGGCCAAAATTGGCAAGAAGGATTACATTGGCAAATCGTCAAAAGCTTTAGCACTAAAATAATCAAATTGAAATGTTTAAGACTTTTATACAATTAGAGAATGTCGCTTTCCCATTTTCGTCCCATCGATTATTCGAAAGGAGGTTGGGGTTGCTTGAGGAAAGTGCTTTCACCGTCATTCAAACTCATAACTAGGCCCGTTAAACAGGTGGATCTGGTCAGTTTAAAATGATCCAACCTAATGACTTATTTATATGTGATGCAAATTTTGGTGGCTCGTATCCTCCCCTTGTGATCAATGTTCAATAATTTTCTTCTTAAATTGTTTCCTTCGAAGATATACGACTTCATGGATTGGATCGTCGGGGGGGTCAGGTTATAAAAGGAGGAGTGGAGGTGGTGGTGAAACTCCGGCTCAGGCCATCCATAAATCAAGAAACACGTTTCAGCTTTGGTTTTGGGTTAAAAATAAATGGTTTCGAGCCATCACAAATCATGAAACAGTTCCAGCTTTGAATTGGATCTTGATCGATCACATCCAAGTTCGAGACATTAATTTCAGGCGTATATCTTGTGATTAATGTGCCGTTTGTCTTTTGCTCACGAAAACATTTCCCACTCCCGGCACATTCCCTCTCTAATTTTTCGTCTCCTCCTTCACCTCTTCATAAATACTCTCTCTCTCTTCTCCGTCGTGCGCGGTAGCCACCACGGAAGCGGAAAGAGAGAAACAACTTCATTCAACTAACCCACGAAGAGCAAAATTTTACCCTTTTCTTGAAAGAGCAAGATCTTCACATGGCTAGCAATCAAGCGCCGGCGATGAAAAATTTTACTCTGAAGACGAGTGGAAGCTGCCGAGGAAGGAGGCGCAGTCACTGTCGAAGAGGAGGCGCGCGAGGCTGGTGAGCGAGCAGAGAGCAACGTTCTATGGCGACTGATCCATTGATTCTCATTCTCTGCTCCACCTCGTCTTCAAATTCGTTCTTGAGCGACTCTCCGAGGATTCAAACTTGGGTTGGTTCAATGAGTTGGGCTTTTCATTGAAAATGGATTTAAGTGAGTTGCAAATTCATTTACAATGCACCCATGAAAATCTATTTCTTTAGGCCTTTTAATCTTAGAGCTAGTCTGCGAAATTTGAATCGGCCCATTTACGACGCATTACAACAAATTAAGGCAAAAAAAAAAAAATAGATTTTAAACTTATTTTGACAGGTCTACTAGTAACTATGCTCTCCGAAACACAAATTGGGTAAAATAATTGCTTCTTGAGTTGATTGATGCCATTGAATCAAATGAAACAAGAGACATAATTTGATACACCCTTATTCGATGCAGCAATTTCTCTGGTGTCAACTATCCTAGGAGCCGTTTGACCCAAAAAAAAAAAAAAATACATCCTAGGAACCGTCGATTCTACTTTATTTTCAATTCTTCCTTTCGATAAATCCTTCTAAGAAAAATTATAGACCTATTGCACTTGTGTCAATTTAATTCTAAATATTTTCACATTTTATCATTTTGAATCCATCCTATCAATTTTGGCCGAAAGTTGCTAACGTGGATATTAGACGTCTTACGTAGCTCGGCCACCGCTAACGTGGAGAATTCTTAATAAAATTATAAATCTTAATTGTATTTTTCTAGGTTATTTTTCCTTTTTTTCCTTTCCTTTTCTTTTCCTTCTTTACTCTTTTTTTCTTGTACTGTGGCCGGCACGCATCCCTCGGTCCCACGTCGGCCAATGGGCGAGGGTTGTCGGGTCCTTGCTAGCCGTGGGTGAGTGTCACTGGGTCCCCGTAGACCACGGGCGAGTGTCGCGAGTGAGGCCAGCCTTGGTCATGTCACGTGGGATGACCAACGTCCGCAGCCACATGGGATGGCCATAATCCACAGCCATGTTTTCCAATCAAAATTGATTGAATGGACTCAATTGATAAAATATAAAAGGTTTAGAACATAATTGACACAATTAAAAAGTTTAAAATTAAATTGGTAAAAATACAATAAGTTTAGGATATTTTTTATAATTTTTTCAACCCTTATCCAATGCCATATGCCTACAAAAAGCAACTCAAAAAAAGAACTCACATACAACGGTTTGGGTCAAGGAGGACAATCTACATCACATATAACTAAAAGTTCGATACGATCATCACTGAGAACAAGCTAACGATTTGCATTGAAACGGTCGATAACCCATTTTGCCACCTCTACATGTTACTCTTACCTAACGAATCTATTGGGATTAATGTTCAGGAACTAACAATTCCAGTCACGATGAGGCGATTTTTACTTGATGTTATCCTTTCGATCGCTTGGGGCCTGTTTGGTAACGTTTCTGTTCCAAAAAAGTGATTCTGACTAGAATCATTTTTTTTATTATGTTCCCTAAATGAGTTTTAGATATTCAAAATGTGTTTGGTAATTGTATAAAATTTCTATTCCCGAAACAAAAACGTGTTTGGTAACTTCACAAAATTTATGTTCTGGGAAATAATTTATCTTCCCAATTTGACATTTAAATCAAATAATTATATAATCACATTTGATGACTTTCCTTAGATCCTACAATTGTGATCTTCTTGCACCATGACATCTTTTTTGCCAAAATAGGGATGCTTTAGATTTGTTCCTTGGAATGATAATAAGCTAAAGTTGTTGTTTTCCCATCCTTCTCTTAAGGCTATGTATATGCCAAGGATGAAAGAGGTGACTTTGATTATCTTTTATTACTCGGAATAAATAAAATTCATCTCTGCCACATAGGTGGCTCAGTTTTTTCCTCGGATACCATGTTGATGGTCATTGATGCAGCATGATATTCCGACAACAAATTAGGCAAGGCTTAGGAAAAATCGAAAGGCAAAATCACCAAAAACAGGATTGGTCAATTGAATGGACCCATTTCCTACTTTTTGATTTTTTTTTTTTTTGAATTTTCAAAACTTTTTGGAACAATTTGCTAGTGAGGGGCAAAATCATCATTTGGGAGAAATTGAAAGGAAAAATAATCAAAAATAGGATTGGCCAGTTGAAATGACCCATCTCCTAATTTTTGAGATTTTTTTTGGAATTTTTGGAATTTTTTCTGATTTTTTTCCAATTTTTTGTGAATTTTTCATTTTTTCGATTTTTTAAAATCATTTTCTGATTTTTTTTTATTAATTTTCGAAATGTTTATTAAAAAATATTATTCGGACTGGGTTCGGGTTGACCCAATACACACCTTGTGGGTGCCCAACAAAAGTGAAAGAAGACTATCGTTACATTTTTTATTCTCAAAAGTGTTTTTTTTTGGAGAAGCAACTTTTTTTGTTTTTTATTTTTGGTCCAAAAGTGTTTCGGGGAGCAGAATCAGAATTAGAATCAAAATCAAAATCAAAATCATTTGAGTTGTCAAACATGTTTCTGATTCTTTTTTTGTTCCAAAAAACAGAAACATTACCAAACAGGCCCTTGGTTGTTAATGATAACAGCTTATGTTACAATCGATTTGGAAGATAGCCAAACTTGCTAGAGAATAATTATGAGGCACTACCCAAAATTATCCGTCAATACTCTTTTCCGTTTCGCATCATGTTCTTTATCACGACTTTGCATCTCAAATCCTAATACTTACATCTTATTACGACACCCTCTCTTAAAAATGGTACAGAAGTACATTAACCCCTCAAATTACCCACAAACCATAAAGCCAAACTCTAACCTAAGTTTGTCTATCAACCTTCGTCGTGGGCAATCCCTGTCATTTGTTGCCACCGGTCACCACCACACGATCTCCGACTACCTTCATTTTGGACTTAGCGAGAATTGCTTTGCTTGGGCTCTTTCTCTCTGTTGATCAAAGGCTTCCGTTGGTGTCGGCCACCCCTCACGGCCTCCGGCTAATGTCGTCAGCGGCACACCTCCCTCCCTCTCTCTCTCTCTCTCTCTCTCGCTCAAAAGCTTATGCACACATGCTATGTAGAAAATAGGTCTTGAGTAACCTTTGAACAAGTGAAAATGAAATACCGATTAAAACTAATTAAGCATGCATAAGTACCAAAATATTTACATGGCTTGCCGCTGGAAATGATATGTTGTCTATACACGGCCTGTTTGTAGAACTTGAATGCATACTCTAACAAGTGCTAAAAATATAATCTCAATCACCACGACCAAGCGTATAGATATGCTTCACTTATTTGCAGAGGCCCCCTCCTGTTGGATCCTCTGTCCTTGCGAAAGAAGACATGCTATCGGCCGAGAGAAGAGAAGATCGAGCAGAGGCATGGGAAGACGAGAGGGACAGCAAGCAATCCGAGCACAACTCCTTCCTCGGGAAAGACACCTTGCGGTTGTTCGGGCAAGCGTCAGGGCAGCTGCTGGTGCTGCCGCCTTTGACCTTGTGTAGGGCGCAACCACAGTTCCGGTGGTATGGGCGGCGCTTGACCTCCACGTCATTCAGCGACAAGCTGCCGTGGATGACGCGCCGGAGCAACACCTTGGAAGCTGCCACAGTCGCCATCCTACCTCCCTCCCTCCCTCCCTCTCTCTCTCTCTCTCTCCCCACTCTAGGTGTGTCCAGGTAAGTGGGTGGGGGTATGCTTGTACTGGTGAATTTACAGTGTATAGTTGAGTAGGTGTTTGGTGTTAGGTGGGAAAATTGTGCAGGCTCTGTCGGATTAGTTATATAGAGATAGTAATGCAAGTCACAGGAACGTGAAGTGTAGGGTTCTCTCTCTACAGAGTTTTACCTTCTTGGTTGGATGAATCCGAGAAAAACGATGGGATTTTCGAGACGTGTTTGTGCAAAATATGATAACTAAAACGTGTTTCCTAACAGACAGAGAGAGAGTGAGACAAAAGTTCTTGGCTTTAACTTAGAGGTTTGGGATTAGGGTTTTGGTCATTTGGTCGTCTAGACAAGTCAGCCATGTCACATAGCTAAGAAATCCTTTTAGTGTTTTCTAGAGAGAGAGAGAGAGAGAGAGAGAATTCGTTAAGCTGAATCTTTCTTTCTAACTAATCTTTTCTTTTCTTTTCTTGTTCTAGTGGTGGTGGTGGTAGTGGTACATCGACGATGCTGTCCAAGGGTTACGTGCGGGCTCTCTTTTCTTCCTTTGAGCCTAACGTTTTGTCCGTCAGCCTGAATTTTGACAGCTGAAGTTTTGGATATATTGTGGGTTCCCCTTCTAAACTTCCGATTTGTCGGACGGTTCCTAATATTACCTGTTCTTTTTTCCTTTTTCCTTAACTGTGATCAAAGAAAATCATATATTTGAAGTCCTAAAGAATGATATTTGAATTTTCTGAAATCTCTTCCTTTTTTTGGTTTTGAAATTGTTACTTCCATCGAGCATGCTTAGTTAGATCAAACAAACAAAAAACCCACGAAAATGTCGAGCTTTGATCATCACATGTATGACCTATTCAAACCCGGTTGTATGGCACACACACAAAAAAAAAAAATCCGATTGACCCTTTTTATTTGGAAAAAAGGGTCACACTTGAAATATGCAAATGTTTACGCGATAATATCTTTAACTTACAAACAAATGAAAATATTATAAATTGCTCGCAAACCCTTTTTTAAATAGTAGAAAAACTAGTATGCTCGACACACAGTGATGAAAAAACAAATAGAAATTTGAAAGCTCTTGTTGATTTGTAATTTTGTCCTTTCATATATGTGCAAATATATATATGTTATTTGTTTATACAATTTCCCGAATTTATTAACAAATGTCATCATTGGGAATTTGTTACGGGTTTACTCATGCTAGATCATTGCTCAATGCAAGCATGACTTGGGATAGGTGACATGATTGTATGTTGTTTTTTGTTCGCTTGAGGTTTTTTAGAGAGTTCTGATTTAATGGTCTTGAAACAAGGCTCGTTAGGGATGATTTGTTGTCGGCATTTGTCCTCCTAACATGCGACAACCCACTATTGGTCAACAAGGGTGAGCAAGTCGGACCGACCGGACCAATGGTCCGATTCCTGCTTATTGAAGGCGACGATTTGGTTCTCTATTTCAGAGATACAGGACAAGATCGGACTGGTCAATTTTAATTTATTATTATTATTTTTTTGCATTTTTGAGGTCTCATATGGTTGAGATTTGAACCACATGCTTATTTTGCAGCTTCTATTGTCATGACTCCACCCAACAATGTCGAATGCTACGTGTTACTAGATTGTGCTCGAAAATTCTATCATCTCACTTTTTTTTTTTTTGGAAAAGAATTTTCTATTTTATATCCATTTCTTCGAAAATAATGGCCTTGATAATATTTGTTTGACTCCATTAAACCGCTTGGAAATTGGACCGGACCGGCGGTCCAATCTCCGCTTCCGGAAATTAGGAATCGGCACCACTTGTCTGGTTCTCGATTTTTCAGGGGAACTGGACCGAACTAGGAACCGCTTATTCCTATTGGCCAATGTTTCCGTGATATGCAGCTACCTATCTACCTGTTGATTCTTCACGCCAAGATTGCCACATGGGATAAGCCTATGAACCAATATTTTTTATCCTCTCCCTATAAAGATTTTACTCATTTAACATGACTTTTGGACTGCTAGACTTTAGCATCTCTATCGACCTCGACATCTCCGGTCTTTGGGAGGATTCCAATAACCAACAATCTAGGAAATTCTCCACAACAAGTGTTGGACTTGCGTGCAATAAGGCCGATACCTTCATCCGAGGAGATTGCCAAGAGAAAGCCCAAGTTCGAGCCTATCAACATATTCAGTTGGATCCATCTTCACTCAATCAATATTTTTTATCCTCTCCCTATAAACATTTTACTCATTTAACATGACTTTTGGACTGCTAGACTTCATCATCTCTATTGACCTTGGCATCTTCGGTTTGTAGGAGGATTTCAATAACCAACAATCTGGGAAATTCTTCACAACAAGTGTTGGGAGCGTGCAAAAGAAGGCCGATACCTTCATCCGAGGAGATCGCCAAGAGGGAGCTCGGGAAGATCGTCAAGAGAAAGCCTAAGTTTGAGTCCATCAATATATCGAGTTGGACTCACCTTCACTCAAAAGGTGCAGACAACACATCAACAAAAGGCCAATACTTTCATCCCGAGAGATCGCCAAGAGGAAGCCCGAGGAGATCTTCAAGAGAAAGCCCAAATCTGAGTCCATCAACATATACAGTTGGATCCACCTTCACTCAAAAGATGTAGACACCACATCAATTCTCGCATATGGAACTTTTCTATCACAACTCACACGTGCATCTTAACAATCTCTCTCCTCACGTGTGAGCTCTAGTTTTCACCCGAAACAAGCATTGATCATGAGGAACAAATTGAGATCTCATCAATCAACCATCGGCTCTGATACCATTTGTTGGAAGCGCACAATAGAAGCCCGATACCTTCATCCAAGGGAGATCACTAAAAGGGAGCTCAAGTCCGAGCCCGTCAACATATCTAGTTTGGCACACATTCACTTAAAATCTTAAGCCAATGAGTTATAAATAAACTAGAATATATTTACTACTCAACACCACATCAATTCTTTAATGTGGGACTATTCTAACACAACTTACACGTACATCCTAACAACAAGTGACTCGACACGCGTTGCTTGTCACTTGGCGTTGGGGTCTAGTTGGACTCCTTGCTCCTCCTCCTCTCAAGCCCTATCTACTTTATCCTACTTACAGTGTTACTGCTGTACCACGCTGACCGCTCCACAATACGTAGAAATCTCGAGGGTAACCTTCTCAACAACTCCCCATTCCATTGACTAAACTAACTTGCAATATCAAACATATGAATTCTTAAAAATCATTATAAACTTATTGGATAAAGAGTATCATAGTAAAACGTATATAATACCTTGCATTATATTGTTTTCACCAATAGATAAAGCACAATGACGTTATTATTTAAACAAAGGTCTGGCTTTTTCATGACAATCTATAACTTCAGCTTCCGGTGAAAAAAGTGACACCCCGAAATTGCATAAATTAAATACTTTTAGGATATTACTCATATATTATCTAACAAGAGTGGATATTGTGTAAGATTCCTCAGAATTTTGACTGTGATTATAATGATTAAATCAAAAAGAAAAATTCTTCATACTTCAAAGTCATAGAGGGTCAACCTAATCCAACTCGTGAATTAATTAAGTAATGCCAAAAACACTAATATTTTGTCAACCCAATCCTTCTACTAATTAAGTGATGCAATGCTCTGTAAGTAATTATTTAAATTTGTAGCTCATTTCAAGCATATTTCAAAATTTTGTCACGTTATAGTATTTAAGTAGGTTTAAGTAATTTAAGATAGGAAATAACAGAAATCATATACTTTTTCAGGAAATTACATATATTGTGAAATTTATATTATTTCAGATTCTCAACTATGATTTGAGCCAAAAAAGGAAAAAAAGAGAGGAAATATTCGAATACTAGTTTAAGGAGGAAAAGTACCAAAAAAAGGTCATAAGCCTATTGCATTGGTACTACTTCCATCATAAACTTTTCAATTAGACCAATTTAATCTTAAACATTTTCACATTGGTATCAATTCAACCCATCCTATCAATTTTGGCCCCAAATTGTTGACGTGGATGTTGACGTTGATATTTTTATAATATTGTTTCAGTATTTTTCCCTTTTTCTTCCCTTTTCTGTTTGTTGGTGGCCGGGAAGAGCGAACACGTGGTGAGGCCCCCCTCGCTAGATCTAGTGAGGCAAAGGTCCGGATAGCCTTACCTTGGCTTGGGAGAGGGTTGGCCTTGCATGTGTTCGCCCTCGCCTAGGCACGGTTGACCCTCACCGGCAAAAAAAAAAGGGGGGGGGGGAGGGAGAAGAAAGAAAAAAGGAAAATAAATTAAAATATTTAAAAATATCTATGTTGTGCCGTTCACCCAAGTAGGACAACCGGTATCCATGTTAGCAATTTTCAGCCTTTGGTGAGATGGACTGAATTGGAACCAATGTAAAAATATTTATATGTAAATTGGTCTAATTAAAAATTTCAAGAGTTAATTGGTATCAATGCAATATGTTTAGGATTTTTTCGTATTTTCCCCGATTTTACACCGAGTTAGACCCGACCCGATGTGGAAACAATGAAAATTGAGAAAATGACTCACCTCAACTCAGTTTTTCATGGTGGGGTTGTCAGGTTCGGATTATTTTTGCCGGTCGGCTCGTGGAGCTCGTGTGTGCAAAGACTTAATTTTCAGTTAAAGGGTTGGTTGTCTACTAAAGCCGCATTTGGTTCAACTTTCACAAAGTCCAAAACCCGTTGGAATCATTCAATAGTTCAAATTAACATACAGGAGGGATGGGAAATTAACCATTTCGACGTAGAAAAGGCAAGGGTAAAGAAAGTTGAAAGAGTTGTATGCATCAAAGAGAAAGAGGCCTTGAATGGATGTGTCATTACTCGAATACGAGGAAGCAACCTCGAATTGGAGATCGACTCTTTTCATGTGAGGATAGAGAGACAGAATAGACCCTGGAAGTTTATATGCACTGTGTCGCTCATTCATAAGACAAATCGATATCTTCAACTCTTCCCAAAACGATATGATCCCTATCCTTGTTGCCTATCAATTATCATTAGTGGGACCTAGGAAACCCACAAGACTACGATCTTTTGAAGCGTAACGTAAGTTTTTTATAACAAAATCTCTCCGTCCGAACTAGCTATTATCTTGATCATAGTAGGGTTTTGTTGAGTCCAAAGATGTTAGAATGCTTAAATATTGGACGTCTTAAACTTTTTAGATCAGTTGGTTCCACAAAATTTTAAATGGAACTAAAACAAGATGCTTCTATGTTCAAATCTCTCTTTGCCTTTATTTGCCTATTCAATTATATTATTTTCCGATATATGAATATAAGGTTTTCATAATTTGATGATGGTAGGGGCTCTTTACACCTCAAGACAGTTGATCATCCTAACTACATTACTTTCGTGTTTAAATAACACTTAATACTCGTCAAGCTCATGCCTATATTAGGGTTTGATGATCCAAAAGACCAAAGCGTATTGAATTATTACTCATGCACTGCCATTCTGTCTCTAATCCAAGGAATTCTTTCTTTTTATTTTTATGAATTCTTTATCTTTCGGAAATAAGTGGATTTATCGGTTCATCTGGAAGCTTAAGTAAATGACGTGGCGACTTAATATTAAAATCTTTCAATCATGGGTGTGTTCACCATGTCCCAAGATGAAGAAACACCCTGCATTTCTTATGCTCTATTTTGTCGCTACTACTGTTCAACATCATGCCCTAATCGCACATCTGCCGGCAGCTGTCCTTCCCTTGTTCTTGACAAGAGACCAAAGAGGTTTGAACGAAGAAGGGCACACTTTCCCTCGATTGGTCTTACCCCGTTGGAAATTCACCCGGGACTTTTCATGGAATTTCATTGAGCAAACTTTGAGTTGGAAACCTCTTTTAAATTCGCTTTGTTATATAGTGACATAGCTCGTGAATATTCTTAATGAAAATTGATTAAGGGTCTTGCCGTCTTGTTACATATTGCTTACAAGACATTAGTCACAGGTCGCCTACCTACACTTTGACACATTTCATCGGTCAACCTTGAAGGACTTGCTGACAATTGGCTTAAAACCGTGTATGGCCATGGTAATGATAAAAATACATTATTGACGGAGTTTATCGTGATGAAAAACCAAGATAAGTATTGATGAACAAGAGAGACGAAAGTGAAGTTCCAAGGCACTTGAGATTGGAGAGGAACGCGATGTCACATCCTTCATGTCTTATTCATGTCAAGGTCTATCGGGTCATCGCGCGTATTTCATTAAAGAATTTGAGGTTCTTAGCGACATAATGACATGACGGATCAAACAAGTATGAAATCGTGTTGGATTCATAACATTAGAAGCTGATCGTTGCTAAAAACTGTTTCGTTCAAAGTAGCAATCACGCATAATCTCTTGGAGTCCAAAACATCTAATGTACCATGTCTTGCCTAGCTTTTATCACCCAACTTTGTAATCTATGTCTTGCTCAAAGAAGTGGGGCTTTTGGACAATAGTGGTGATTGGTGAATGATTAGTTTATTTAAATTGAATAGATATTGATTGACCAAGAGTTTTCTTGCTTCTAAGAAGAAAATACTCTGCTATTTATCTCGCAAGTAAGCCTGTTTTTATCCAAAAATTAGGAAAAAAAATCGGGTATCAAATGTCTAATTCATCTTCATATTTTTCTAACGCACGGTTGTCTTCATATGTGCTTAATTGTAAGCAACACCATGACTAGTGTTATAGCCGGTTGAGTAATTTTCAGAAATAAGTATAGAAGGAATACTCCTACAAGTATTTAAATTAAGTCCACTCAATTTGGTTAAAAATAGGCCATCTAACACAATCCCTTGTGATATATGTAGCTTCTAAGAGAGGTTGCTTCGAACAGAAACCGGATCTGAGAGTTCGTGTTCCTTGAGCTTCAAGGTTCCGTTCGTTTTACCACTCAACCAAATCCTCACGTTGATGTACTCGAATCTAACAATGAAAACAATTGCTTACACTCGTTATTACTAAAGCATTTGTTGCTTTCATATATATTGAAAGAGGGTAAAGAGCTAGTAAAGCGTGTATATGTAGAAGTTCATGTGGCGTGCTAAGCTGTTTTGCTGCTTCACATAGTAATAAGATGGACCAAACAATTGTTACCTTAGGATTTTCACATGAAAGCGCAAAGATGAGAACTTGATATTAAAGAAAGATGAACCCAAGTTATGAAATGACGAGGACATTTATTAGGTTAGGAAAGAATTTCTCATGAATGGTAATGGTAATAAATCAACAGAAAAGAAGGAAGAAGATACAAATGTATTTGGCCCATCAAGCAAACTCAAAACAAACGATAAATTATATACACAAGTTCACCCACCACACCACAAATAATTAAACAGAGATAGAAGTTTTGAGTACACAAGACAAGCCATTTTCTCCGGGCAATCTAGTCGATATGGACTGCATGAACATGATCTACGTGAGAGCCTTGGACCAAAAAATGGCATCGCTCACATCTCTCGCATCTCGCACCCTTTCAATCAAGTTATTTTCCAACACGTCTCGATCCCATACCACTGACTTATTCAGACAAACCTAAAGGAAAGGAGGTACAGATCCAAGCCCTCATAACTTACGTGAAAGGCTATTTTTATTCGTCCTCGTGGCTGCAAGAACCAAGCCGACTCCTCGCCGCCGCCGCCCTTGCTGGGGAGGAAGAGGGAGATGAGTGGGTGGAAGCCATCAACGCCAAGTTGCCCTCGCTCCACGACTTCCGAATCGGGTATGACAGGCTCTTGCTCTTCAGGTTCGCGTGGGAGCACTTCCCATGCGACTTGTGGAGCGCGCAGCTGCAGTTGCGGTGGTACGGCCTCCTCTCGATCCCGCCCTCGTACCCGGAGATACACCCCTCATGGAAGGAGCGGAAGAGACCTTCCGAACCGCCGGTCGCGGCCATTTAATCGATCTTTTTTCTTTTTCTTTTTTTTCAACACCTTCTTAATGAAGAGTGCACCACCAACGCCAACCCTTGAGATGTGTCCTTGAAACCCTTTGAGGGCATTGGTGGCACCTTTGAAGAAATGGTCATGCCGTTCATATATAGTCCAAGAAGAAGGGGACAAATTTTGCGTTTTAGTCGTCAAAGCTTGTTATGCGGAGAAAACGTTGGAGAGGCCGTATCTTGTGGGGTGGTGATAGACCATGAGCATCATTTGTGGGGTCTCTTGGTAGCTTCTATTTCGGAGAATTTAAGAATATATTAATAGTCATAAAAAGATTAGGAGAGAAATGGGAGGGAGTGGAGTTAGAAACAAGATCTCCACATGAGGTTTCACAAGCAAAAAGAGAGTTTCATTAGATTGTGGTGTGAAGCTATGTCTCCCGGTGACTGGCGAGCTCTGGCGACCCTTGCCGGTCATAAAGAGAAAGCAAAGGAAGGAAAGAAAATAAAAGAAAAGAATAATAAAAAAGTTACTTAAAAAATTCAATAAAAATATTATTAAAAAAGGCTACGTCGGTGTCGGCACGTCAGCACCGGCTAGCCAAATGGATTGAATAGGTAGAATTAAAAAAGATTCAAGACTTAATTGGCAGAAAAAGAAAGTTTATAACTGAATTGACATAATTACAATAGGTTTAGGACTGCTTTGGTAATTATCCCTCATTTGTGGGGTCTCTTGGTAGCATCTATTTTGCGGAAATTAAGAATATATTATTAGTCATAAAAAGATTAGGAGAGCAATGGAAGTAGAGTTAGAAACAAGATTTCCATATGAGATTTCACGAGCAAAAAGAGAGTTTCATTGGAGTGTGGTGTGAAGCTGTGTCTCCTAAGAGTTAGGAGTAATCGATTTTAAGGTGGATAGGTTCCGGATCTGAAACCCGAAACCTATCATGTTTTAACCGGATCCTAGTTTTTTGAACCTGAAATCTACCCTATTTTTCTAGAACTGATTCTAAAACCTACTCTATTTTTTAGATTCGATTTCAAGTTCTACCAGTGAATCTACTTTTTTTTCCTTTTTTTGATTTTGTTTTTTACAGCACAATAATACGAGGAACAAAGTGGCTCAAAGTAAAAGATGATGAACATAAATCTCTATCCGCCAAACACGTAGTTATGTACAACAGTAAAAAATGAAAAGTTCAAACACATAGTCACGTACAATTCTAAGAAGTTAAAAGTTCAAACACGTAACATAAATTATGAAACTCTATTCCCCATTCATCAAAATAAAATTTTATATTCCATTCATCCATAAAAATATTGCCCCAAAGAGTAGAGAGAGAGGCGACAAAGAATGGAGAAGAAATAAATGAGGTGAGGCAGAGTTAGACTCAACTTAAAGAAATTACATTGTTTTTGTCGTAGCTAAAAACCGGTTCCAAAATCGGTCCGGTTCTCGGGTGGGCTTGCACTTGGAACCGGTAACCGGATATGTTCAAAATGGTTTAAAAAATTTGGAGTTGGGAACTGGACAGTGTTCACGTTGGAACCTAGAACCGGACTAGTATTTCGGCCGTTCGGTCCAGTTCTCGATTCTACCCAATCTAATTGCACACCCCTATTAAGAGTGGTCTATTGTTGTGGTTGGTCCGATAAGAAATATTTACGGCTTCGCGGTTCTCGCCCAATGGCCGGTGAGCTCTAGTGACCCTCGACGGCCACAAATAGAAAGCAAAGGAAGGAAGTGAAAAAATAAAAGAAAAATACAAAAGTGCTTAAAAATTCAAATAAAATATAAAAATATTATCAAATTGGCCCCGTCAGCGCCGTTTGGCCAAATAGACTGAATTGACAAAAATACGAAAAGTTTAAGACTCAATTGATATGAAAAGTTTAAGAATGAATTGGCACAATTGCAATAGGTTTAGAGTTGTTTTAATAAGTATTCCTCATTTGTGGGGTCTGTTGGTAGCTTCTATTTCGGATAAATTAAGAATATACTTTGTTTAGGAGAGAAATGGAAGTGGAGTTAGAAACAAGATCTCCATAGGAGGTTTCACGAGCGAAAAGTGTGGTGTGAAGCTGTGTCTCCGAGGAGTGGTCTCCTGTAGCGGTCGGTCCAGTAAGGAATATTTACGGCATTTCGGATGATTCCTCATGTCTCAGGAGAATTAGCGTTTCCATTTTGCGGTTGTCCAATTTAACATTTTCAAATTGGTAGATGACGACAATGGCGATCAATTCACTCGCCATGTGCTAGCACTTTTTTGGTATATTCTCGAAGAATTTTGTCACAAGTTGAAAATCTTTTAAAATTCTTCCGTCTTAACTATGATTGACGGGTACAAATACGGACGCCACCGATAATTAGTAAGGTATAATGCCAAGAAAGTTTTGACATTTTGTATGATAGTGGTATCAGTAAAAGACAAACTTTCCTTCAGTTGCTAGAAAAGACATAATGTGATTTGCTAGTTTGCAAAATCAATGCCTCATTTGGATAGAATATAAATAATGATGGAGGGAGCTATAAAACAGTTTATCCAAGGTTTAATTCCTCTTCAAAGATTTGAAATGACTAAAAATATACGAAACACCGTTTATTGTTATAAATGTGAAAATCAAGGATGTGAAGTAGAGTAATTTCCTTAAAAGAGAGTCTAGAGTGAATGTTGTTTCACATGATAGCTTGAAGTGATTAAATCAGTTTCAAATAAGGGTTTGATCTCGTTGACCAGCGAAATGTTTGTAGGCCGACGACCATGTAATATTTCCGACAGCCAAAATAGGGCAATTTGTCCACAAAAAAAAAAAAAAAATTCTCTAGGTAGAACATTACAACTCCTAAATGAAAATCCAAATTGCTACTTCCTTCTTTCTTCCCTGTTCGTGGAGCATTTTCAAAGGTTCATGTTTTTCTAAAGGATAATGACACAAATAGTTTCTGAGCTTTGATTTAATATGCGATGTGGTTACTAAACTTTCAATTTGACCAATATGATCCTTGAACTTTTGAAACATATTCAACTTAATTTCAGAATTATAGGAAGATGTTCAACGTAGTCCTTCAATTAATTCAAGTTCGGGGACGACTTTGAATATTTTCTTATAGTTTAGGAACTAAATTGAACATGTTTTAAAAGTTCAAGAACCACATTGAACAAATTGAAAGTTCAAGAGCCACATTGCACGTTGGACTAAAGTTCATGGATCATATTGATCAAATTAAAAGTACATTGATCATATTACACATTGGGTCAAAGTTTATGGACCATTTGTGTCACTTTCCCTTTTTTCAATCGTTTGTTTCTTTCCAAACAAGATGACAACACTCAAGCAAGGCCCCCACCTCCATAGCGACATTGCGATAGCCAGAGACTTACGTATAATCAAGGACCTCAATTCTCCAGGTTCACTATTCTCTTCGATCTCCACTTCCGTTCTTGGCCCGGTGATTCGAATGAACCTTCTTCCTCCTCAGGAGGAACTTGATAAACACTCCTGCAAATTGACCTTTTTTGTCCAGAGTATTCTTCAAAGCTTATTTGGATTCCCAAGTATATGCATTAAGAAATTAGTCCCCTATAGATATTTGCCGGTACATTTCCAGAGAACTATGGACCTCCCAATATTTCTGTCATGAAGCTGACGATGATTGGCTTATTATTTAGGTCATCCCTTATATTGAATGTTTTATGTTTTTCCTAATATTATCACGTTGTATCAATTCGTAGAATGATTACAGTATGCTTGATTGCAACGCCCACGAGCAAGTGAATGAGTTTGTGTCTGTTGTGAGAATGTCCTCAAGATTTCACACCAGTTGTTGAAAAAAAATTGGCCACATTTTGTGCTTGTCGATAAGTAGAAAGAACTTGCTCCATTGCACCTAAAGGTCACTAGGGCAACCAATCATAAACTTTTTTATCAAATGCCTTCAGCTCTTACATTGCCAAGTCAAAATCACATACCCTAGTTACCATAATAGCCTTCGAAAGAAGCTTTTTGAATTCTACTCCTTTTTCAGCCAAAAAAAAAAATTTTATACTCCTTTTTAATGCAACCTGAAGTTCTCATAAAGATGCCTCAAGCAAAATTTTTATTCTGCTTCAGGTGTTAAATTCGCTAATACTTGCATCAATCCCTTCTATTTGTCACACCACAAATTCCGCACTTTGAATTTTCAAGGTTAGTAATTCCCAAGTCTTCTACAATGCCATCTCTTGTATATTTCTTGTCCGACAGTTGCCCATGCAAATGGATACATCTAATTGTTGTCATCTATGCTCCTCACTACTAGAAGCTTACCTTTGTAGCCTAACAAGAAATGACAATCATCGAACCCCACAAAACGTATACATCCTTCTATAAAGCCTCTTCTTAATGCATATGAACAAATGTAGATTCTCTTCAACTTGAATTGGTCTTGACATTGCTTGATCTTAATTTACATGTAAAGCCTCGGTTAACATTAAGAAGTGCTCGGCAATAGCTCCTAAGCGTTTGAAATTGCTCCTCTTCCGCCCATGTGATCATACTCATTGTTGTCAGCTCTAGCTCTGTAAACCATTATTCTCTGCAGCTTCAAAATATTCTCAAGCTACATTATTTCTTCTTTACAGCACATGCCCATGTATGATTGTTTCTCAACTTATCATAATACTTGTTTGCTAGCCATTTAGTGTTTAATTGAGGAACACGTAAAGCTTTATTAAATATATGTACAAGCTATGAAGCACGGATACGCCAATAGGGCGGCCGTGTCGGTGTTTAGACACCGACACGTGTCCGACACGTGGTCTGAGCTCATTGAATGTCCGACATGGGTCAACGCGAGTCAGTGAAGCCAGCCATGACCCAACGCACTTCATCGACCTTTAGACAGCTGCTATGGTGGTGTTGGGGTCAGATCTCACCGCGGATAGCGTGGATCTGGAGGTAGAAATGAGGAGGGTGTCTGGGGCTATGAGAGAGATGAGGAGGAAAAGAAAGAAGGAGAAGGGGAAATCAGAGGTTGACGCAGAAGAATCGATGTGAGGCAAACTTGGGGCTGACGTAGAAGAAAGGTTGGATCCACAGGCTTGGGAGCTCGATAGCATGGTAGGAAAAAGCGAGGCAAATCTAGAAGGAGAAGGTGGAGGACGGTTGCTTGGGGCAGCGGGGCTGCAACCTGCAACGCGAATCGCGAAGCGAGAGGGTTCACGCGAGCGGAATCTGGGAGATAAGTTACTTTGGGAGGGAAGAGACCCAGAGAAAGTCGTGTCAATCTCATTTCTTCTATGCTATCAGAGGCTTCCCTAGACAGACGATGAAGGGACTGAGCCCGTCGACCTGTCCAGCTTCTCACACCACATATTTTCCACGCAACTCCCTATATTATTTTGTCTTTTAGAGGTTCTTCCTTCAATTCTGTTCCACATTTTTACTTTGCCAAGGTGGGGGGGTTGCAGAAAGGCTGAGCGATGCGTTGAGACTCGTGCGGAGATCTCAACTAAAGATCACTAAGAGACACCATTTAAGTGGACTGAGACAGAGTGATGCATGAAAACTCTTTTTGTAAAATTTTTTAAAATCATATATATGATATTTATTTAATATATAACGTGTTCTAACGTGTCGAAATTCTCTATCTTCGAGAAATGTCGTGTTGTGTCGCGCATCGCGTGTCTGTATCAGTGCTACTTAGTGTAAAAGGTTGAAGATTTTGACTTGCAAAGTATGCTCCATCTACAATCTGAGCCAATTTCAACCTCCAGAACACACTGCCCTCAACTGTTAGGTGCATTCTTAAGGAACTTCATCTTTCTCTCGCTTTTTTATGGCGTGGTTCATAATGGTCTCTCAATACTCCTCGATATTACTAAAGCACTTCCCTAAATTAGAGACATTATTTTTCATCAAAGTACTTATTTGCTAGCCATTTAGTGCTTACTTGAGGAACATGTTCAGCTCTATTATAATGTATGTACTGGGTTGAAGGTTTTGACTTGCAAAATATGCTCTCTTTATACTTTGCAAGCATATATAAGCCAATCACTACCTTTAGAACACACTTCCCTCAACTTATTATGTGCATTCTTAAAGAACCTCATCTTTCCACCCTTTTTATGGGGTGTTTTTCGTAACCCTCTCTAAACTTCTCAGAATTACTATTAAGCACTACCCCAACTTAGAGACATGATTTTCCATATCAACCTCAACATTGAACTCAAGATGTTCATACTCATTTTAGCTATTCATATTCAATAAATCTACATTAGTCAGCTAACACATCTACATACAGGCTTTTGTCTCCGACCTTTATATCTCTCTGACATTTCTTCTATGTAACTCATCAAGATCACTAATAGTAAACTCGTCCTCTTCAACACCCTCAGCAAACCATAGTTTTTATTCCATGCAATTACACTATTTTGGGTTTCGAAGTTTCCATTCAATACATCTGTACACTTTAATTAATGAAAGAAAACTAGCCACACAAACAACTGACTCATATTTTATTGGAAATCGTTTGTCACAAAAGTCGTGCAGTATGGATATAATATGTGCAATGTGCTAGTTTTTTGGTAATCCGAATTCAAATTCTTATGCTGGTTCAAAAGTGCCATTGCTATGGTAAGAACCTTATCCTTGGTATGGTCAATAAGCACAATGATTATGTTTATTAGGCCTCCAGTGCAAGAGCATATCAAAAACCAACATTTTTTGCTGCTATGGTGAGGGATCTTATCATTGGTGTGGTCAATGTGCTATAGCTCAAAAACCAAAAAAAAAAAACCAATATCTAGATTCCACGACACGCGTGCGAGCTCAAGCCATTAATAACAAAACATATACCAGCAAAAAAAAAAAAACGAAAAAATTGCAAAATAGGAGACCCTATGCACTTAGAAGGGAAAATTCCAAAAAATGCACAGTGGATTGCAATTCATATGCCTTAATTCGAACAAAAGGAGACACTATGCACTTAGAAGGGAAATTTTCAAAAAAGGCTCCAAATGTCCTCATTTTGTCAAATAAGGGCCTGAAGTAGACTTTGTTTCAAAGAAGAGCCTAAAATGCCATTATTGTCTCAAAGAAAGACCTAAAGTATTTATGGTTATTTCAAATAAGGGCTTGACTTCACCAATCGACTAGCCAGCCAAATTTTTTGACTAATCAAGGGCATTTTTGTAAAAATATAAATTTAACCTAATTTTTTGTTAAATTGAATTAAAACAAAAAGTTATAAAGAAGAAGAAGAAAAAAAAGAAAACAGGCTGGAAGATTGACCTCCCGCCTATGGCCGCTGCCCCACCACCGATGGGTGGTGAGGCGACGGGGGCCGACGACCCTGCCGGCCGGTGGGCGAGGGCCTCGTTTGGCCCTCTCCCAGGTTTGGGCGAGGGCCACGGCCACCGGATGGGCCCGGACTAGGAGAGGGTCACGGCCCTCTCCCGGCTCAAGTGAGGGCCCTCGCTTGTTGATCGGAGGGGTCGCCGGCCCTTAGCCGCAAGCGGGAGGTTAGCCACCTGTGTTCTTTGTTTTATTTTATTTTTTCATTTTTTTAAATATCTTAAAAACAGAAAAGGGAAAAATAAAATAAAATAGTAAATTATCAAAATGCCCCTAACTAAAGTAACTCATGCCCTTTTTTGAAATTAATATAGTCATTTCAAACCCTTATTTGAAATAATGAGCACTTCGGGTCCTTCTTTGAAATAATGAGAGTACTTCGGGCTCTTATTTGAAACAAAGTCCTCTTCATACTCTTCTTTGAGAAAATAAGGGCACTTAGGGCCATTTTTTGAAAATTTTTCCCATTTAGAAATCTGAGAAAATGAGCAAGAACAATATAAAAAAGGAAAATATTTCCTCTAACATTACTGCTGTAGCTACCATCGATGTGATAATCCATGACATGCCTAAGCCTTGTCTGCATGTTGCTTCAACAAGCGACAACCACTTTCTCTTGACAAACGAAGGATTGGCTGCACCAATTTGAACGAAACTGACTTGGGTTGAGCGTGAGTGGAGATCAAACCTGGAAAAAGTTGATGGACAGTCGAGGCCCCTACATTGCATGTGAGTGTCTAATTAATGAAGAAGTGATCCTTGCTCGAGCTTTTCCTTTTTCTCTAGAAAGAGAATGAAGACTATAAAGAAAGGAAGAATGTGACGAAACAAAGGAAGAAGTGTGAGGGTCTTTTTCTTGGGTTGTAATTTTTAACCCAGGTTTCTTTTTGGACAATGTGCCCTTGTTTCAGCCACCGAAAAATTCACATGTTTCTCGGCCGGCAAGTTCAAGCCCTTATTTTGAAGACTAATTTAGTCATCCGGACTCTTATTTTTAATAATGATCACTTTGAACCCCTTTTCCCATAAAATGGCCGCACTTCAAGCTTTATTTGGAATTTTCGCTATTTTAAATTATATTTTCCGATTTAATGAATTATGTTGTTTTTTTTTTAATATGTAGTTTTCTGCCATAAATCATTCAAGCATCATTTCCAACTGAAAAAATCATTTGGGTCTTCCAAACATATTTATGAATATAACTATTTATTTAAAAGTGTTCTTCGAAAAAATACATAAAAACATTATGTCGTAGGAATTTACTTCCCTTGTGATTTTTTACGATTAATATTCTTGGAAATTATCCTTTTCGTCTCCTTCATCAAAAAGGATAAAACATACAAATTAATTTGATATGACATACCCCAACTACATTAGCCTGCAAAACATATACAAACTTGAAAGGCCACTTCCCCAAAAAGCAAGTCGATCTTATGAGCCCAAGTCCTATCTTTTGCCAAGACGGCCGACCCCATGAGTTTCCTTTGCCTACGGACGTGCGAGACATGACAATTCCAATACAATGCTAGTAAATAGCAATGTGTTGCCCCCAAAAATATGAAACATCCTTCAAAAATATGGAATGGCTCAATATGTACCGGCAATACGTGTTGCGAACGATCCCTTGTTGATTTTGGAGAGGAACGTAAATGACAAGGAAATTAAAAGTACGACACCAAGAACAGTCATAATTCTGAAAATTATTTAATCAATCTTAAACATATTGTACGAATAGCAATTCAATCCTAAACTTTTCAATTTTGCCAACGAAGTCTTAAACATTTTATAGAATCCCAATATAATCCTTCCAACTAATTTTCGTTAATAACCTCTGACGTGGCAGTATGTTTTGTGGAGTGGTCAATGATCACTAGAGCGCCACGTGAGTGACTTCTAGCGAAAATTGGCTAGGAGGATTGAGTTAGAATTTCGCACAGAGGTTTAGGAAAATAAAATTAAAAAGTTTAGGATTGAATCAACATTTACACAATAAATTTAAGCACCGATTGAGTATTTTTCATCGAGAATTATGCTCATTGATGACTTCTATCTTCATCAAACTTTGCTCTCATTGGCTAAGTCAGTCGCATGTGAGTTTAATCTCATAATGGCCCTTTTCTCTTTCCAACTACTGAATGACTACCACTATGGGAATTTCATGGCTCCATATGGATAGAATTTATCACGACCGTTACTCACATGAACCACGCATTAACACGGGAGCATCCCATGATCAGTTCCATTTATCTGTTTCGGATCATGGATCCGGAAGTGACCCGACCACACGGCCGGTTCGTCCTAGCATTCATTCTCGCATATTCCTAAGAGAGAGAGAGAGAGAGGCCGCACAGCAGTTGTTTGCGTAGGGTGATATCCCAAACTTCCATCGTATCATAGCCGTCCACGAGTCTCCTTGCGGCCCACGGTGATCGCCAACGGTCCAGATGCGATAGCATCCATCAACGCAGGAAACCACACGCAGGAGGTGATCATTCCTACGGGTCGCTCGTCGTCACCCCCAAATCGGTCGACCTGATCGATCAATTAGGTCAGAAATCGAATCGAAGTTCATTCGTTTCTGTAACGAATTAACGGTGAGTTTGGACATGGCTGGAGGTAAGAGGAGGTCGAATTCGAGGAAAAACAAGAGCAGCAGCAGCAACAGCAAATCCAACAGCAGAGACGACAGAAGAAGAGGAAGAGGAGGATTCAACGCTTCGGCGTCGATCAGAGCGGGTCTCTTCGTCGAAGGCGGTGCCTTGTCGGATTGGCAGCTCAAGACTCCATCTCCACCTCCTCGGCGAGGTCCATTTCTCTCGGTTTGCTCGCGCTTTTCTTGATAAATGTTGAACTTGTTGATGATTGATCGGATCTCGGTTTGGGTTCCGAGGAAATGGAGCTTGAATGGAAACTGAAAATCCACTTATCTCAATTGTTTCTGTGAGAAGGGTGTTTTTCTAAGCATAGGAGCGTGTTTGGTCTGCTTGTTTTCCATTGTAGGATCGAATCAAAATTTGGATACATCGAAAGCTGGAAGCTCTGGGAGAGGTAAAGGCACCGGTTCTAAAAGCTTGTCGCGAAGTTTGAAATCAAATGCTGTCGGATACCAGTATCCAGCTCTTGACCTTCAGGTAAAATCTATTTGATTTTTCGGCTCCGTGTTCAGGTTAAGATGATTTGAAGGTTGTCAGCGTCTTTCTTCTTCGTATGAGTACCTGCAGTTTCATTTGGAATCTTATGCTGATAGTCGCCCTCCTGAGCGTGAAAAGTTCACGAGTCATTGAAAATAGTTGTTAGTGTCTCTTGGATTTCACACCCGATGAGTTTTTCAAATGAAGACTCGATCAATCTAAAGCCTTGAACCTAAGAGATAGTAATTTGTAGAGTCGGTCTTACTTAATACCTTGAGGCTTAGATTATGGTTTTTTGTCTTTGTAGCTGTCTTGATTTGAGAAGAATTCTTATGGATCAGCCTTGATCTCAGTCTCTCACTTGTGTTAATCTAGGTTAGTTGACTTTTTAACAGGATGGTTTGCATCCATTGTCGACCTTCAGAGATACAAATGTAGACAGTAAAATCGATTTTTCTCAGCCTTTCATTCTGTGCGGTTCGAAGGAGAACCAAGTTATTGCTTATGTAGATGAAGGGCCATCGTCAATGGATCAAGCAAATGTTAGTTACGAGTATCATTCAGATTTTGTTCTGGGCGACAGCTCACACAGAGGATTGGGTTATGACAATGAAAACAATGCAGCTCCATCTGGAATTGAAGCATCATCAGGGAAAATGGAAAATCAAGAAGAGTTAGAGAGTGGTATGTCATCGCCTGAGCAGGAAGAGGATTATTGTGAGAGCTTTGACACTGGAACAGCTGAAAAGAGGGCTCAGCTTTTGTCAAAGAAGAGATCTGCAAAGAAAAATTCGGGATTTATATCAATTGGGGGTATAAAACTATATACGGAAGATATATCCGATGAGGAAGATGGTGAGGATGATGTTGTGGAATGTAGTGATGAGGAAGACTCAGAGTCGGAGTCGGCTGAGCAGGATGGAGCAACAGATTCTTCTGAAAGTGATGACTCCGAGGACATGTCTGATAGTGGTTCAGATGTTGATGATGACATTGCTCAAGATTATTTAGAAGGAATTGGTGGGAGTGATGCTCTCTTCGATTCAAAATATTTGTTAAAGCAGGTTCCTTGTTCGTCAGATGATTCAGACGATTCTTCTAGTAGCGATTTGGATGAAACGTTGGAAAAATTGGGTGGAATTGCTCTCCAGGATGCTTCCACGGAGTATGGTATGCAGAGGAAGCGTCAATCAAATCATCAAGGTCACCGGACAGTGAGAGATAATCAGTCATCAGCTGTTGATGATTTTATCTTGGTAAAAGATGTGAGGACTCTTTCAGCCAAGAAGAATCGTGGTACAAGAGTGCCTCAATCTCGGTCATTGGAGTCTCAGAAGAGTACAAGATCGAGAAGATTTCCTGGTAAACTTTGTTTATGCATTAATCTAACTTAACTCACTCTCTCTCCCTCTATGCCCTGTCCTGTCCGGCCCCACGGGGGGATTTGAAAGAAATCATGCTCAATGGAAAACTAGTTTAGTGGTATATATTGGGATTTGAAAGTAAATCAAAATATCAATCAATTAATAATGATTCTTGGCTTTTTCTTTGATCCATGAACTAGTAGTTAAGTCTGAAGTATGAATTACTAAAATGGAGAAAGAAGGAGATCAATGTGTTTGGATGTCACGCTTTGAGGGGTCTCTATGTTTTTGACCTCCTGAGAAAGAAACACATGTGCGGCACAAGGACCTCTCTTTCAGAAGTTTACTGTTAACTTTTCAATTTGTGGAGCTCTCTCCTTCTGTGTCTTGGGAAAAAATGAATAATTATCATCTTTTCCTTAGGGGATGAAGAACAATTTAGATTGTATGAAGGCTCTTCATAGGATAATGTTTCTTTAGTCTTTTGTGCTTTTGGTAAAATTCAAATGCAATTGATGCACAGGTGAAAAGAAGAAACATCGCAAAGAATTGGTTGCTGCTAAACGTCGGGACAGAATGATTCGTAGGGGCGTTGACCTTGTGGGAATAAATAAGGTAAGGGTGGAAGTATCTGGAAGTTGCAAAGGCATTCTTCCATCTTCTCCTTAATTATAAATGGTCCTCTTGATTAGATGTACGATTAACAAGAATTTGCATTATTATCTATTGGACATTCCAGTCATTTTGCCATGTCAGCTGAATTTGATCATTGTCTGAGCCAATTAAAGTCTGTCACTTTTACCTAGCTGAGGAGCCTTGCTTCTCCTTCATGGCTCCTATGGTCCCTTTCTCTTAATTTTCTCCTGCATCGTGCATTTTCTTTTTCATGCTTCGTTAATTGAGTTGTTCTTTCGTTGTCACATATTTAAGCATTGAAGTTGTAGATCTTGTTTCATAAATGTGAGATGAATGAGGGTACTTGCTCTTCTGAGAGGATCTTCTGGGGTTATACTTAGTAACAAACATCTTTGTCATGGTAATATAAATTATCTGGCTGCCCTGAAATTCTTTGACATCATTAGAAGTCAACTTTGTTAGGTGTGAAGTTCTTCAACCTGTGTCCCCGTTCTTCCTATAGTGCTTGAATTTTAATGTCACACCCAATCCGCCCTTTCTGCTCCTATGTTGTCTAATTAGGGATGGACATATTATCCTTTATGTGGTATCTGGAATCGATTATTAGGACCAAATCTAAATGCTCTTCTTGATTTAATATTTTAGAAGCTGGAGCAGATTGTTCTCAATGGAGTTGACATACATTCTTTTCAACCTATGCATTCTCGGGATTGTTCCAAGGTGTGTTTTGTCATCTATTTCTCTCTATAGTGACAGACAAAAGGTTGCAACTTCTTGCCATTCCTTCACCTTTCCTGCTTATGCTCACTTTTGCATGATGATTTACGGCCTCATTTGTAGGAAGACACTATAAGAATGAGAGAGATCTTTCTTTGCCCCAATCAATTGCTAAGTGCCTATTACTCACACCTCAAAAAATTCAAGAACTCACGGTTGATTTTAATGTAATTATCTATTTTGGCTAAATACCTTAACTTGCTTGTCTTGTCCCTGTGAATTTGACATGTAATGATGCAGATAATAGCATGCTTAGTTTTACTTATGCAGAACATCCAAGCACATGCAAAAGAGATTGTAATGGAGTGGTCTAATAGTCAGAATTAATAAGACTGCTTCTATAAGTATGTTTCTTTCTGTGCCATGATGACCACCACATTCAGGATTTGTTAATTGAAAGTTTTCTTTTACTGATAAATCTAATTGAAAGTCTTGTAGATCTGCTTATCCTCAATCTATTATCATGCATCGAAAAGTTCTGACTTTGCTGTACACTCATTGGTTTATCACTGTATCTTTTGTATCATATTACGCATCAACCTAAGTGTTCTTACTTCCGTCAAACTAATGTAAGTGCTGATATGTGCCTTCCCAATGTTTAGTATCGCTAAAAATGATTTGCATAATTGCGTATGAATTCAGCAATCCTGTTGAACTGTAGGTATAGCTTTTCTTTTTTCACTTTGGTCATGTGAATGACCTACCCAGTTTTCTATGATTTTATTCAGCTGCAGAGATGCATGTTCTGGTATGCCAATTTCCTGATTCATAGATTTCATTGATTCTTCCTTTGTCTTTGATAAACTTGATTGTGGTTTGGACACATCTTCATGTTCGCTCCTTAAGGATTTCTACTCTAATGTCCTATGGAAGTGAATTTTTTTTCCAGAAGTAGATTTTGTCTGCTTCTGTAAGTCAGAACTCTTTTTTAATTATAACAACTTTTCCTGCATGAGAAGGTTCAACGACTGGCAAGAATTTATCGGTTGCGAAGTAGCTCCCAAGGATCGGGCAAGAAAAGGTTAATGGACCTTATGTTTCCCTTATCTTCTCCCTTTCTAGGCTTTAAGCTTTTTACTTTCTAATTATCGTCTTGTTTCTCCAGATTTGTAACAGTTGTGCAAACACCACAGACATGCATGCCATCTTCAACTGATAAACTTATACTTGAAAAGGTATTAGTGCTGTGTGTTTACATTCACGATTGTTAAATCTACTTTTTCTGTGTTTCACAATGTTCAGTCAATTGTTGTATCTGGAGATACTACAATTAATTGTTGCGTTGCTTATCACAGCTCATTGGACCTGTTGATGAGGATGCTGATTTCTCGGTAATTGATGGCCCACATGTGAAGACGACCAGTGGAGGTCAAAAACAGGTAAGGCCTCAAGAAGCTAAAAAATCTGGCAGGAGCAAGTCATTAAAGAATTCAGTCAACCGTTCCGGTGGAAAGGTGTCATTGGCCAGCCAACCCGTGTCTTTCGTGTCAAGTGGTGTAATGCCATCTGAAATGACAGAGGTCAGCCCCATCAATCTAGCTGGGGCCAGTGAAAATGGTCAGGAGCACGCGACTCTGGTCACTTCTGGGAGCTTTGGTGCGTTTGAGGTACACACAAGGGGCTTTGGCTCGAAAATGATGGCGAAAATGGGATTCATAGAAGGCCAAGGGTTGGGGAAGGGAGGCGCCGGTATGGCGGAGCCCATCGAAGTGATTAAGCGTCCTAAATCTCTTGGGTTAGGGATGAGCTTCCCCGAATCTGCGGAAGAATCGGAAAGGAATAGGGAGTCTGAATCTCAAAGCGCCAAGTCAAAGCAAAGTGGCATAGGAGGATCCGTGAGAAGAATGCCTCAAAGTGTTGGAGCTTTTGAAAGGCATACGAAAGGGTTTGGTTCCAGAATGATGGCGAAGATGGGATTTGTTGAAGGTATGGGCTTGGGAAAGAATTCTCAGGGCATAGTCAACCCCTTGGCCGCTGTCAGGCTCCCTAAATCTCGAGGATTGGGTGCCACTGGTTAAGATATATCCATCTTCAACCTCAGCGAGCAGCTGCTTTGTAAGTTATTCTACTTTGCAGCCAAGATTATAATTGTGAATATCCTAGTGACAATTATTCTAATTCTGTCTTAAGTTTGGTGGAATCTGTTATACCAGTATTATGTAATGTCAACATAAAAACTAGTGACATTGGCTCATGCATCCTTTCAAATAAGTTATCAGAAGATTTCTTTCTGTTTGAGTTGTTAGGAGACTACTTTGTTGTATAGCCAGGAAGGTTAAATCGATGCCTTGGTATACGCTTTGCAAAATGTGTCCTGTTGGAAAGATGCATTAGCAATATGGACTACTTGACCTTGATTTACCATCTTTGTGAGAAGCGTCAATATGTTAATTTGTAGAAGTAGTGAGTCTTGTGTTATTTTAATGAAACAAATGTACCATTTGCACCTTTTCTGTTATTTAGCATGAAGGTTCTGCAATTGTGAGTTGGTCTTACTTGAGATGCAGTTATAATCATCACAAAAGGAAGTCAATATGGTCTAGTTAAATATAAATTGATCCTTCCATTCAACATATGGATACTGCGAGTGCTAGAGGTTGATGCTGTCTTCAGAGATTTGGTTTATGTAGGTGGGCCTTGATCCAGGGCAATTTGCATGAAGATGGTGGAATTCAAACGGGTGAACCCCGAATTCCCGAGCTGGAAACCTGTAAATGCTCTTGTGACAATGTTGATTAGCGAATCGGTAGAATATAACCGAGGGGAGAGAAGGAGGAAAACAGATCTAATTTCATAGGAGTTTTGTTTTATGTTAAAAATCTACTCCTATCATTATATTGACAAGAATTTCTCCATATACCCTTATCTATGTTAAAGAAATAAACACATAAAGAAACCCTTTCTAGTAATGTAACATCTAATCAATTAATGCAGTGGTTATCTTAACCCGATTAATATGAGCCCATTGCATGTTAACTATTGAATTTTATGAGACTGGGGGATGTGCAAGATCTAATTGCTCGTATGCATTGACCTCACATTAGTCGTTGCATTCTCGAAGTAAGTGCTAAATCGATGAACCCCAAATTCAAATTGATACCCAACCGCCATGTTGGTTTGGGATTTATGACAGTGAAGTGGTGCACAAATCATTTCGAGCAGTGGGACTTTCATTCCTTATCAATCATATCTCCTGAATGGCATCTGGTAAATGGTGTTTACAGAATGCAACCCATGGGGAAAGGAATCTGGTCAAAGTAATGTAGGAGATGTGACGCTAAAGAATAGGCTTCAATCATCTAGCATTATTCATGCAACCTGGAGACCATATGCATGATTCTTGCCTTGACATCCTTTTCATTTATTTAAATTGCCTATGGACGTGTTTACTTTGTATAAACATGACATTCTTTGATGCAATTATTCTAACTCTATTCTAAACTTGAATTCGTTTAACATGAACCATCGTTTATTTTACGGTATTGCATTCGACTGCATGAAAGACTGCATTCACTATCTTGATCACGTCAAAGACAAACCGTTCACATCAAAGATTGACCCAACATTTTAGAAGGATAATTTCGTATTTACCTATTCCTAGCAGTCAAGTGGGTGGCCCAAGATTACAAGAAATTCTTACTCAAATTCATCCATGCATGAAAAAACTTTTCAAATTTCTCATACAAAATTGATCGGGTCCGAAAAGGTCAAGATGGACAAGCTGGACTCAAAGAAGGGAATTTCGTGCCGAGGCATGAACCGCATCGCATCCGTTGCCAAGTATAAATCACTCGAATCTAAAATTCCATGCTTTACTTGAATAACAAGGCCTCAGTCGTTCACTATCTTGGCTGACCTAAGGGAATTGCACCAGATATTATTTCCATTCTATGTTCAGCAACCTGAATCTTGCTGCATGCAATTTGTCACCTTGAACATGATACCACACCAACATATTACGTAGGCAGAAACCACACGCATTCAAATGGAAGTCAGACCCTTTGCCTGTTGAATCTGTCTACTGGCTGAAGGCTGATGCTTCCAATCTCCATTTGCCCATGAACCAGAAAATATCTAATTACCTAGTCAAATATCCTTTTTTATTTCTTTAAGTCAACCACAATTTTTGTCTTTTTCAAGTTTGAACATTGGGCTTCGGCTGGTTCCATGCTGCTCTACCAATACACAAATTCCAAGTGGGTAAGCATAAGCTATGAAGGGTACATTCTATATTGCAACTTGATGTTTGCAGTCAACTAATCCGACCATATAGGAGGTTGGATTTTTTTTTTTAAAGAAAATTGTTTCCATTTATATATCCAAGAAATTTCATAGCAGCAGATTTATAGATTAAGATTCCCAGCAATATATCCTGACTTTGCTATCTTAGAGTTGGAAAATGCCAACTATACATTCTACAGATACCATAGCTCGTACCATAGTTCGGATGGAATTGTTTCTATATGTTGGGAAAGATTGCGCCCCATTAAGGGTAAAATCAATCCATACATTTATTACGATAATTGATTGCGATTAAGGGGATTTTGTTTCCTTTTTCGACCCAAAAAAAAAAAGAGAGGGATTTTGTTTCCTTTTCAATAAAAGGGAAAGAGGATGGAATATCCTCTTCCACTGAATGTACGCTGTCCAGCTAACATGCATTGAACTCTCTCGAAAATTTGATCGGTGGATCCGAACCATTTTCTCACCTGCGATTGGGGCTCTTAATCCGTGACTATCGAGGTATATTCATTCTACGTAATATACCTTTCCGATCGGTGATTCAAGATAATTCTAGGACATGTAATTTAGTATAATTCGCTACATATATGTACGTATATGTTATTAGAATCCATTCCCTTCAATATATTATGGTCAGATGACATTCTTGTTAGGGTTATCCCACATCAATTGTGGAAGGGGTTGATGGTCGGTTTATAAGTGTGAAAGAAATGCTCATTCTTTGAGGTAGCTTTTGGGATGAGAGAGATCCAAGACTACCCAACATTAGTATCAGAGCCCGACTTACTAATAAGTCTAGACTCAACAATCACACGGGAGAGATACGGGTTGTGGCTCCTCCGACCCAAGGCCCGATGTGTGAGGGAGAGATTGTTGGGCTCCTCCGATCCGATGTTAGGGGAAAATTGTTGAGATTATCCCACTTCGGTTGTGAAATGAGCTAACGGTTTATAAGAGGGTGAGAAACCAACAAGTTTGGACCCAACAATCACACAGAGAGACTCCTCCGATCCAGAGGGGACCTCATCCTTTGAGACCACCCAACAATTTTGGATCATTTAAACTAAATGCAAATGTTTTGGATTTGCCTTCTTAGTGTAAAAGGAAAAAAAAAGGAAAAAATTGCTAGCTTGTCGCGCGAATAAAATATCTCAACATGGATAAACACACACAAAAAAATATCAAGATAGTTTGGTTCTACGTAGGTCTCACGTGGGTTCTACGCCCCGAACCAACGGTCTGTATTCATTTTAACGTCAGTACTATTTTGTTCTGTAAGTGACAACCCTGTAACTTGAGCGCGACGGACGCAGGATCCCTTAAAAACCTAACTCAAGTCAATGACCCATTTAATAAGTCACGGAATTTTTTCGTTGTTGATGATGCCCTAATCAAGTGGTCCCGAGAGATACTTTTGAGGTCCCCCGTTCACATACCAACTAAGTCCATTTTCGATTTTGCAAAAGGCAAAATGATAGGTGAAAAGATTGAATCCGAAAATGTCTGGTCCACCCAATATGTCATCATCCATCACTATGATTTATAAGTGTGAGGGGAAGTCTTATCCTTTAAATTATCTTTTCGGATAAGAGAGGCTCAAGACCATCCAACAAACCTTGACTCAAGCACATTCTTGAAATTCTACATTTAGCATCCTCCAATTTGCAAGGAATTTTCATCGCCATCATCTTCCATCAACGTCACAGCATGCCAATCTCAATTCGTGGCCGGCAAAAGTCATGGAAAAAAAGGGTCGTGGAGGCAGAATTCCTCATACACACTTGCCTCATACAAGGCGATAGATAGAGATCATGAACACGGTAAGAGAAAGAAGAACCATTCAACGAAGGGTTTTGTCAACACGATACACTTGGTAGATAACATCTCCACGTTAAGTATCTTATTTATTTATTTACTTATTAATTCTTTGGTTCTTTTCTGATCATTTAATTGGTTGCGGATTTTATACCTATTAAAGTAAAAGTGTGTTCTTTGACCCAAAAAAAAAAAAGTAAAAGTAAAAGTATGTTCATTTTTCATGAATTGATTATGAATACTTGGTTACTTTTCCCCTAAAAATACCATAACATTGAAAGAATAAAATGATTTTGAATAGTGACAAGATGTCAATGAATTGACAACGAAGTGATGTGAACTCTTCAAAATTACTTTGGCATGCATTAATTTGCCGTTAGTGTGTTGCCGCTACATGACAAATTAAAAATCTTTCGGTATATTCTATGGGGATTTATTTCTTCATTGAATTACCGATTACAAAGCATGATCAAATAAGTTCAATAGATCGCATTGCGCTAATCATAAAGGTCATATCCATCGTACTTTCATGAACTTCTGTTTTCCCGTGCTTGAGTTGCTTTATTTATGTTATCTTGATGAGGTTTGGATCGTGCGCTGGAGTTACTTGACTGGACTCTTGAATGGTAGAGAGAGAGAGAGAGAGGTAGGTCTGAATTACAAAAGAGGTTGAGACTTTGCAAACGAAGCATTGAAATTGAAACAAACACATGCAGCTCTTTCATTAAAACCCGCCCAACAAGTGGAAAGTAGTAAATAAGAGTGGCACCATCTTTGATTCTTCATTGGGTACAGGTGTTAGAGAGAGAGAGAGAGAGAGAGAGAGAATGGAAACTGCCTTTCTGTGCCAGCAATTGATGAAGCCCGCTATTTCGTCGTGTCGACTCGGTCTATTGAATCAAGCCAATCATATATCAAGAAACAGGGGACTCACTGTCAACCGCACGATCAACAGAACAAGTCTGAACCCAAAATTTGTTTCCTCATCTGTACAGTTCACCCCAACAAAAGTTAAAATATTTGTATTTTGTGGGAAAGAGGGTGATCAAAACAATACCATAGAGCCAGAGCCCTTCTTTGCCCTTGTCATGTCTTACCTCATACAGTCTGTTAATCCCTTTTTCCTCTCATGCTTAGGTAGGTGGGAGGTCCTTTCTTGGTTGGTCAACTGGGCTTGATTGATTCCCTGGTGATTACACACACACACCCACACACATATATATATATATATGGAGTCTGGTTTAGTGCTCAGGCAACTTGTTGGAGTGAACTCTTGAGAGGTGGGAAGAGAAGAAAGGAGTCAGAAAGATGGCGGGAGGGTCTTTAGGTCCGACCGGCGTGACGAAGGAGAGAGCGGAGCAGTACCAAGGGAAGCTTACCGGTTATGTTGTCGTAACATGCCTCATCGGTGCAGTCGGCGGTTCTATCTTCGGCTATGACATTGGAATTTCTGGTGATTCTCTTAGTTTGTGCAAAATCGATTCTTTAACTTGTTAGCCGTCTGTATGAAGTTATGTTTACGTTTCTCGGTAAAAGAGTGGTGGGAAACCAGTAAGTGCAAGAAATGAGCCTTAACCGGTTCCTGGAATACGTCCTCCTCATTGCCGCTGGTGGAGACTCGAGACAAAAAAAACGGCAGAACATGTATGTGACAGTAGGAGATGTCTTGATTTTGATTTTGCAAGAATTATGCTTTTGAAGAAGTTTCCTTGATCTGTATTTTGGAGCGCCATGCTGGGACAGAAAAAAAAATCATGATATGTAAGACAGTCTTGTTGCTTCACATACTTCAAAGAACACCATGCTAATCTTAGTTTATAACCAAACTTAACTTTGGATGAATCGTTGTTTCATACTTTGGATGTAAATGAATCCAAGAAGGGGTATATCTTGATAATTTTCAGATGGTGCAGCCCATTCTACAGTTTCAACTACAGCAGCTTTATGTTAGAAATAGCGAAAATTTAATATCGCTCTACACATAATTTCCCGAAATGACGAGAAACAACCCAACTCAGAAGTCTAATTCGACTAAATGCAGAGTGTCTTTCTGCAGAACTGTGCTATAACTTTTTGCCTTCTTTTGCAGGAGGAGTAACCTCAATGGATGGATTTCTTCGGAAATTCTTCCCTGAAGTTTACAGAAACAAGCTGCATGCACATGAAAACAACTACTGCAAGTACAACAACCAAGTCCTTGCCTCGTTTACATCTTCTCTTTACCTCGCTGGGTTGGTTTCCTCTCTGGTCGCCTCTCCCATCACAAGAAACTATGGACGTCGAGCAAGTATTATCTGTGGCGGATTCAGCTTTCTTGTTGGAGCAACTTTAAATGCTGCAGCTGAAAATCTCACAATGCTTCTCTTCGGTCGGATTATGCTTGGCGTTGGCATTGGCTTTGGAAATCAGGTATGCCGTCTTCTCTATTTATTTCGCAGTATAAAAGCAGTAACTTATGAATCATCTGTCAAGAGGTGATCTACGCAAATCTGTTGAATGAATATTAATACTTTATGACTGAGCACTACAATAATAGGATAGCTGAAAGATGGTATTCTTGGGATGATGAATCGAAAACGAATGTCTTGTAGGATTATTAGGAGTTACAGAAGTGAAGGATTTGTTTGCATTGAACTGAATGAGAAGGGAAAGTTTTAGAAATACTCTACTCATGTTCTGCTTTACCCAAGTGAAACTCATTAGCCTCTTTTGCTCTCTGAAGGCTGTTCCACTATATTTGTCAGAGATGGCACCTGCCCATCTTCGAGGAGCATTGAACATGATGTTTCAGTTGGCTACGACTCTGGGCATATTCACCGCGAACATGATAAACTACGGAACCGAGAAGCTCAGGCCTTGGGGATGGAGGCTCTCTCTAGGCCTGGCTGCAGTGCCAGCTCTGGTGATGACAGTGGGAGGACTATTCCTACCAGAGACACCCAACAGCCTGGTCGAACGTGGAAATAACGAGGAAGGAAGACGAGTCCTAGAAAAGATTAGAGGGACCGAGAACGTCAATGCAGAGTTTCAGGACATTGTTGATGCCAGTGAATTAGCAAATGCGATCAAGCATCCATTCCGAAATATTCTCAAGAAAAGAAACAGGCCTCAGTTAGTTATGGCTATTTTCATGCCCGCTTTCCAAATCCTCACGGGCATAAATTCAATTCTTTTCTATGCTCCGGTGCTGTTTCAGAGTATGGGGTTCCGAGGAAGCGCCCCCCTTTACTCCTCAGCTTTGACAGGAGCAGTGCTCGCTTCATCCACGTTCATTTCCATTGCTACGGTTGACAAATGGGGTCGAAGAGCTCTACTTATTAGCGGAGGAATTCAGATGGTTGTATGCCAGGTAAGAAGAATTTCTGTTCTGTTTTGCACATTCTGCACTAAAAGACATGAGAAGTTCGTCTCCAATAAGAGTGGACATCACCCGAATTCCAAATCAAATACCGACCCAAACAAGATGTATCGATTTGTATGAAGTAGATTACATGATACAGCATGTTCACTTTGTGATTTCACAACAAAAAATTGATAACAATCACAAAATAGTGGTCATCCATTCCAATGTGGAGGCACTTAGATGCATACAGACAAATACTCCAGTTGTGTTCAACAGAATTAAACATGTTCCTTTTGCCTGTGATACAGTGCATAGTGGCAGTGATATTGGGAGTCAAGTTCGGCAACAACCAAGAGCTATCAAAGGGCTTCTCCATACTGGTCGTGACCGTGATCTGCTTGTTCGTGGTGGCTTTTGGGTGGTCATGGGGCCCTCTTGGCTGGACTGTCCCGAGTGAGATATTCCCCCTAGAGACCCGATCAGCTGGGCAGAGCATAACCGTGGCCGTGAACCTTCTGTTCACCTTCATAATCGGGCAGTCTTTTCTTTCCCTCCTCTGCACATTCAAGTTCGGGATCTTCCTCTTCTTTGCCGGCTGGATCACGATCATGACCATCTTCGTCTATGTGTTCCTACCTGAAACCAAGGGAGTCCCGATAGAAGAGATGATATTCATGTGGAGAAAGCACTGGTTCTGGAAGAGGACAGTGCCTGCTCATCCGGAACTTGATGAAAGTAATGGCAGAGAAAGCAACTCCACAGAGATGGGTGCGAGGTGATCGTATGTTACACTAAACTTGCCCGTGCTTGCTTTTTCAAGAGAAACTGTGGCCAAATTAGGATTGTATGTTACAGAAACCAGTCGACTGCCACAAAGATTTAAGAACATGTTATGTTTGTTACTTTTTGCTTTTGGTTGGTGTGACTCTGGGTATGTTGGAGGTCTAATGTTTGTGAATCACAATGTCACCAAAGTAATGGCTGTTTCAGTATAAGTTCGAATAGAGGGCAAGGATTCCAGATGCTGGCTTGATTCAATTGTCTTGCTTGCCAATGTATATATATCCCATTTACATGGCAAAGTAGAAGAAGACAACTGATGGAATATATTTTCGGAAGTAGGTGGCCATGGTTGGAGCGGCCAGATCTTTAAAGTTCCCTTCATACATCTAAACAAGGCAATAACCCTCTGAAGGAAGAGGATCACACCCCTAATTATTTTGCCAACTTTCTATTGCTGATCAGCAAAATCGAAGATGCCATCTCAATCCCAACCTAGATGAGCACGCACCGTCAACCATAATGCATTAAAAACCAATGCGCTTGGGGAACATGAAAGGTGACGTTTTGAAAGCATATAGCTGTGGTGGCCAAAATAAGAAAAGCAAACAGTTGTCTTTGAGTGTCAACTGTCCAGTGCAGCGTGCACTCAAAGTTAATGTTTTTACCAGTTGATCATACAATGCCTCGAACTTTTCACGATCAACTTGAAATGACAGATGCATCCGGAAAGGACTGCAAAGAGAAGCTAATAGGAGCACAAGAGACTTGCCTCAAATCATATCAAGACTTGCCTCAAACTTGTTACCAGTTCACCTGATGTTATGCATATTAGATGCAAGATCAAATGCATTTGCAGCCAGGTTAGGTTTCAATCAATCCGCGTGGTTCATGTCAACCGAAGTAACCCATTCCCTGTGATATGAACCCAATATGTCACTCGGATTCAATATGCCGGGAGGAAGATGGCTCGGGAAGCCACACTCATATACATCCGCTAAACTGAGGCTGCTACAGAACTTGGAAATTTCTACCCAATGGCTTATACTATAACATACCACATCTCAGAATCAAACTAGAAAGAACCCCTGTCAACCAGGACGCAAAGATGCTGATTTGCAGCTGCACAACGTAAGGTTCTCTACCAGAACCACTGCTTCAAATCGCACTTCATCAACATTGTAGGTGTAGTTTGGGATACCTACCACACTTTTCTCAGCTGATCTTTAGAAAGAGTTGGAATTTCTAACAAATGAAAATTGAATTCCATTTGGAAATCCATATGAAACTGGCTCATCAGACAATCAAACAGCAACATTATAAAACATCATCATAAACTTTATTCCAGCAAACTGATGTATTACATAGAAGCAACAGACACTTAGTATCAGACATATCTATGAAGATCAGCAACTCTCGCCCACATAGGATCATAAGTTAACCAGTACTTCTTTCCAAAGTGGCAGACTAATGCCTACGCTCACAATTCTGCAGACCAATACTTATATTTACAAACCACACAGGCTACAATACATACACACATCTAAAGTATACATAACTTAACCCCAAGAAGAAACCGTTCAAGTTCCCTGATCAACGATCTCGAATTTCCTCTATATAAAGACTGCCAAAGTTCCATCTTCAACAACTTCCTTTTTGCTTGCAATCAAAAGCCCCTTCCTCTTGAAAAGATAAAGGAGAGCCCTTTTGACTCTCAAACAAGCAAATCTCCAGCAAAACACATCCATCTGATTCGCGGAATTCACACGCACTGCCGCATCTGCCACAAGTCTCCAAAAGCACGAGAATTTTCCCTCAATTCACGGCAAGTCGAGCCCCAAGAGCCGCCTTAAACTGCACGTCGCCAAGTCGTTCTTGCCCAAGAAGCAGGGCACGGGGACAGAACTCGGCGGCGGGGACGAGACGCACATCCCTGGACCCGCATAGACGCCGGGCAACTCCCCAACCCGGATTTGCCTCTGCACGATCTCAGGGTCGGGTCCGAGCCGGTCGGTAGACCCCAGCGCGACGCCGGCGTCTCCATTCTTGATCTTCCCCTTCACAGCCGCGTGGTTATCGCGGGGGAGGCCAGGAGATCCGTGGAGGGCCGCGAAAGCGGTCAAGGGTTCGCCGCGCTTCAGGATCTTGACCTGGCCCATCACGAGGTTCTTCGACGGGACCGCAGCGGGACGCGACTTGATCGATTCGGGGCTTCGCTTTCGCCGACGCTGGTGGCTGTGGTCGGGATCGGACAGGTAGCGAGGGTTAGGGTTTCGCCGGAGGATTGTGGTGGCCATGTGTGGGGGAGGGGAGAGAGAGAAGCACACGAGATGATTGGTCTTGATCTCGAGTATTGGAATGATGAGTATTTATAGAATCAACGGTTTTGCTGAGTTGGATCTGAATACCGCCATTAGAAGAGGAAAAGCCACGAGATGCGTACAGGCCTTTTTGTGCTCATGGGCCTGATTATTGGGCTTCTAGATTTTTACTAGTGGGCTTACATAAGAGGCCCAGGCCACTTCCCACGTGAACCGGGTTAGGTTCATACATAAAAACCTGGGAACCTGTCAAGGCGGTTTTTTTTTTTTTTTTGGTCAAGGAGGGTCAATCCCTCGGTTTAGCTCTATGATAACCATTCTATTTTTAGAATTAATTTCTGGCCAAAAAATTTTTTTTATTTTTAGTTTTTGTGCAAAAAAACGTGTTTGATAACGACATAAAATTTATGTTCCTATAATAGAAATTCATTTGATAATGGTTGAAAATTTTTACTTTTAGAGTATTATTAACACAAAATATTTTACAAAAAATCTCTAGTTCATTTTTATCTTCTTAAATTACATTAAAAATAATATTTATTATTAGAAAATAATGTTTACTATTTAAAAATAAAAAATATTATTTATTTTTAAATTCGACGACGGTGGTCATTGCGGCGCTTGGTGGAGGGTGGCGGTGAAGCGAAGAGGTTGGCAATGGGCGATGGCGAGCGATGGTAGGTTGTAGGTGGGTGGCAACGGCCGATGGTGGTAGGCGATGGGTGGCGGCAAGTGGTAATCGGCGGTCGGTAACTAGCGGCGGTCGCGGCGAAGGGTGGTTGTGGTTGGCGGTAGTGGCAAGGGACGACAGTGGCCGAAGGAGGTCGGTAGTGGTTTGCAGTGGTCACGACGGTTGGCAACAACAATGGTGGGTGGGAGAAACCGGTGGAGGTTGAGAGCGACGACCGACAAAGGAAGGACAATAGAGAGTGCGATGAGGACTTGAGAAAAAAGGAAAGGCTTCGGTAGGTTATTTCTCATTTATGTTTCTGGAGCAGAGAAGCTATAATTTTTAGCTTATTGTTTCTCTTTCAAATCTATTTCTCGAACAAAAAATAGAATTGCATTACCAAACGAACTTTTGTTCCAAACATATTCCAAAAAACAGGTTTGGAATAAAAACAGAGAAATATAATGGTTATCATGTGTGCCTTAAGGCACTAGTTCAACTTGGGAATTGGTCTACCCAAGTCGGTTTCGAGGTAAAAGTAGAACTAGCTTTTAACTAGTTTTTTTTTCTTATTTGTGAAAAAAAAGGGCATATAAATGTTGTAGCAAAAGAGACTCGATCCTGGGTGGCTTGAAAGAGTTTTGAAGCGATTTGACCGTTTTATGCCAAAAGCATATTTAATTATCTTGAAAACGAAAATATGACTCGGTTTGAAGTAAGGCCGAGCATAATGAACCTACCGAATCGGGGACTTGCCTATTTGGTCCAATTCCCAAAGGCTCCAGTTTGGTTCTCGATTCTACAAAATTAAAATTGGTTAGGATTGGTCAAGTTTCAAGTTTCAAGGGGGAATCGGACCTAATATTGTTTTTTTAAGTTGCTACATATAAACCTATACCTCACGCGCACGGCACGCCTCTCTTTCCACGCAAGACGGATTCTGATTATTTGAATTATTCAGCACGTCATATTCGTGCCATCCAACAGTACCAACTGAAGTCAAGAGACTTTCACCTGCTAATTGGGCTTAACTAAGATGAACAAAACTGACTGTGCTAACATTTACGTGTAGAAATTCTATCGTTATGTGTCAAACTCCAAGCTCAGCTTTCATCGTATTGCCAGCCTTGATATGAGGCAAAAAATTAGAACGTCTAGCATAATTTACACGTTCACCCTTGTGCAATTCATCGAACATACCATGCCTAAAACCTTTGCCAATAAAACTTGCAAAGCAGGGAGTTCATGAATTTATGACCAACTGTGCTTGGCAAATGATATTTATCTCTATAGAGAGTAGGTGACTCATTTTTCACTCATATTTTGTACAAGTAAATTTTATATGGGTGGCGAGTTCTTAAATGACTGAGTGAAAATGAGTCCAAAAAATTATAGTCCAATCAAATGGGTCAAAAATGGGTCATACAATTAAATCCATTTACGAACCATCTAAAAATTTAAGTGGATTGGACTTGGTTTGGGTCAACGGGTCTCAAGAATATTAATTTTTATTTTTATTTTTATTTTTTAAGAGTAAAAGAAAGAAAAAAAATAGAATTAAAAAATGTAAAAATTGTTCAAGAGGTGGAATGCCACCGCCGACCACTGGTTGCCGCCGGTCGCAAGAGGGGAAAAAAGGAAAATAAAAATAAAAATACATTTTAATAAATAAATAAATAAAAATTTAAAAGAAAATGTAAAGAAATTTCACTAAATTTGTGTTGCATGAAAGTGTTTTGACAATTTCATTTTTTTTTCAAATTATTAGAAATAAATATTCTATGATTTCGTTCAATATAGAAGTGTTTAAGTAATATGGGACGAATATGAGTTGTTAATTTATGCTGCATGAAAACGAGTCAGAACGAGTTAAATAAATAATATGGGTCGGACCATCTTTAACCCATCCTATCTGTTGACACCTCTAGTAGAGAGGGAGAGCAGCAATTCCATTGGTTCCATGGAACCGCACGGAAATTGGATGAGGCCGATCGGTTAGGTCCGATCCGAATCTTGATTTTTGGATGGGATCGGATAAGATCGGAAATCAATTTTTTTTTTTGTCAAGATTACCCCTAGTTTGAGGTTCTTCTTTTCTTCGTCGTACTGTTTTCTAATGAAATCTTCTTACTTTTAATGTATATAGTCATGTTAAATGTCCAATCAAGTTCCTCTCACATTAAATTCGTAAATTTTCAACCGACATGGCCACCTGACGTGGATTAACTATTTTCCAACAGGTCGGCAACCTCCTTGGTCATGAAAAAACCCTATCTTCCCTGCGGTTCTTTTTATTTTTCTTGTTCCCCCGTCCTTCACTATGGGGAGCTAGGGCAATTTTTTTTTTTTATCCATTCACGATATGGGTCATCCGACAGCCACATTTGCTACATATAGCTCGATTTGAGGTCGGAGGAACTTAGTTAGATATGTTATGTAAGTAAGAATACTTTTATTAGAAACTTTTGAAGTAAATTGATTCAATTGAGAAAGTAGTGAAAGTAAACGGACAAAGAATTTTTTTTTACATCTTTTTTGTTCTAGCAATTAGGTGGATTCATTTATACATCTCAATTAGTCCACTTTTTCAGTGTGTTCTGAAGACTCACTAATCAAAATCGGCTTGCTGCATTCAGAATTTTTATTTATAATACTCCTTGTAAAGATAAAACTTAGGAATCACATTGAGTTTGGACAAGAGTTTTCAAATCCGACATTGGGAAATTTAAATAAGGATTGCTGGGAACGAATTCCCAACCCTTGATGACCAACAAATATATATATACACACACATGTACATCCCCACCCATTAATCTTAAGACTTTTGAAGTTATTGTTACGATAACATTTTATATGGGAGTTAATGAAAAACCTAAAAAAGTCATGACCCATCACGACACAATAATCTATCTAACGATAAGAATAGCTCAGGATTTCTCCTAGGCTTTGGAGATAAAATGCTTGGGACGTCTTGGTTGTTCAATGAAAATGTGAGTAAACTCACACGTTGATTGTAATTTCTTTTCTTTTTTTAATATGTTTCGAGTGTTATGAAAGTTTATATAGAAATTACTATAAATAGATGCGATTATTACGGCCGTAAACGTAAATGTGGGACCACAAAGCTCATTTTGTATAGCCTCGGATTGTGCAAAAGTCTACTTATATCATTAGAACTAGGGGTAAGCATGGACCGGGTGGATAGTTTTCAGACGTAGACCCCGAAACCGACTCTATTATAACTGGTCACAAATTTTTGAAACTTAAAACTTACCATGTTTGTTCATTGAACTTCTTTTGGAACCTATCTTATTTTTTCGGTCCGGTTATAAGGTCTACCCGAGAACCTGTTTTTCCTTTTCTTTTTTATTCTTTCCGGCAAAATAATATGAGTAGGAGTGAAACAATCCAAAGTAAAAGAAAAATAATAAAACTCACTATCCACCAAAAGCAACAATCCTTAGTACGAGCAATAAAAATTACAATTCACAAAAAATAGAGAATGTAAAATGAGCGAAACTAGTTTTTTTTTTTAAATAATAGCTAAAACCCGATTTCTAGATACTTGGAACAGAGAATCGGCTTGATTCCAACCGATTCCCAAAGTTTAGAACTGATTACCGAATCAATTTGAATGGGAATTGATTTTCGGATCTATTTTTCGAATAGTCTGATTTAGATTTCGAATAAACCTGATTCGGTTGCACACTCATAATTAGAACTGTCATGGTTGGCCCAAAAAAAAAAAAAAAAAAAGAAAGAAGAAGTGCTTATAGTCAAATGGTGGTTTCCATGGAGAAAAGATTACGTACAGACAGGGTGACATCGCATTTTTATAGACATCCTTTCATTATGCGACACGTGTCCGTAATTTTCTTCTCTTTTTTTGCCGGCCATAGACGACCCACCCTCTCCGCACCATGGCCACGGACCTCGAGCTCCACAGCCATGGCGACCGCGAGCGCCGTGGGCTCGAGCTTCACGCCCAGGACAGAGAAGACGTCGGCGGCCATGGCAGGCGCGAGTCTTGAGCTCGAGCTCCGTGGCCGGGGACGGAGAAGACGTCGGTCATGGATGAGCATCTTGTCGTCGACGTAGAATAGGGACTTGTCGTGGGGGCGGGGGATGATGCTGCTTCTTTGCTCTGCTCATTAGACGGAGCTTCGGTTAGGAGAGAGAGAGAGAGGAGAGGGGAGAGAGATGAGCAGAGAGAAGAGGTGGACCCCATCGGAAAAATCGGCGTCATCGACATCTTCCCCGTCCCTGGCCGCAAAGCTCGCAGCCGTCATGGCTATGGAGCTCAAGGTCCGTGGCCATGGCGGCCGCCAGCCGCAAGCTCGAGCTCCTTGGCCAGGGCGGCCGCGAGCCTTAGGCTCGAGTTCGCGGCCGGGGAACGGAGAAGACGGCCCCCGGCCGCCATGGCCATGGAGCTGGAGTTCTCCTTCTTCTTCCTTAGAGCTTCGGGGGGAGGGGACGAGAGAGCGCAGAGGGGAGAGCTGAGCAGAGAGAAGAGGTGGACCCACATTGGACATGTGTCGAAAAATAAATGGTCTTCTGGACCACGTCAGCTTTTTCAAATCTGTACGCAATATTTTCAAGTTCCATGGCAGTTCATGCCTTATCTCGTCTTTAATGAAAAATATGGAAAAAAAAAAGTGCTTTGCCGACGTGGTGGGCCTACATATGCAAGCAGAAAGCGAAAATCCTATTTAGATTGGAGTGCTGTCGTGTCAAGATCGTGATTCCGATGACATCTACTGATCTACATAGGACAAAACACCGACCAATCCCAAATATTTCTTCCATGTGTCCGACCTTCGTCAAGACAGATTCATCTAGAATTGAAAAAGAGAAAGACGACCAAAAAAAAAAAAAAAAGCAATAGCGGGTAGGATCGAAATCGATGTCAAACCACTGGACTTGGTTCGACTTATTCTTATTTCGCATCCGACTAGCCTAAATTCGAGTTGATGTTGGCGGAACATCTTATTCAATCGAGTTAGAGCTTGTTTGACACTTGGCTTGATGCAGATTTAATCAAGTTTTTACTGTGATTTTTTTTTTCTAAAATATTTCATAAAGCTCGAAAATATGTCGAATTTATTACTAGTTAAGTTTCTTTTTTTGTTGGGGGTCAAATTCTAGTTGAGTTTCGAGCATTGGATGTACCAATCAAGTTCGAACAGGAATTCGACTCCCCGTGTATCGAGTCTCTACTGGGTTAGGTTATGGTATCATCTGAGGTGGGCCATGTCTTTACGAGGACATGGTCACCATTCTCACTGCAGCTCTGACTCGTTCCACAACCAGCAATGTGGACATTTAATTTTTAATCGCTATCTGGGCCCAACAGCCTTTTCGCCTAGTGGGCCCCATGCGATGACGTGGACGGCCCGGATGCCACCAAAATAAAGAACAACTTTTCCGTAATTACACCCCACCAAATCTAACGCAGGAAAAAGCGCGAGGCTCAAAATTTCCTTTCTCACTGCTTTAGTTTTTTTCGACTTCCCGAAAGTTTTATGCTTTTCAAGAAACGTCAAATAGCGCAATGCGTATCTGTCAGCCCGGTATTGCCACCTTCCACTTCCGGTTTGCATCCCGGAAATCTCTCTCCCTCTCTGCGCATTGATTTCTTCAGCTTTTCCATTGGTTTCTTGTTTTTCTTGTAGCTCGGGAAGGTTGAATCTTGGGAGTTGGGATTGGAGATGGAGACGACGACGACGACGACGACGGCAGCCATGCACAAGAAAGTGGGCAGCACCGGCAGCGACAGATCGTCGATGGAGAGGGAGGGGTCGGAGAGCGACAGAGAAGGAGGGAAAAGAGAGGTCTTTGAGTTCTTCGGGTGGGTTTATCATCTGGGCCTGAACTCGATCGGGCACCAGTATTGCCACTTGAGGTTCCTGTTCATCCGAGGCAAGTACGTGCAGATGTACAAGCGCGATCCTCACGAAAGCCCCGGCATTGTAAGCATTTCGAATCCGAGGATGTTTCCTTGTTTCTTGTTCTTGATGTCTGTTTGAACCGTGGCTTTGTTTTTCCCCTTGCGCTCGCATTTTCGCGGGTGGGCGGTCTTTTTGCAATTTCGAATTCCGGGTTGAGTTTTTTTTTTTGGTCTTGGCCTGATGAGATGACAAGTACATGTTAGCTCAAATTGTCTTTCGGGTTTTGTTTATTGATTTTGGGAAAGCAATTGCGAGCAGCTTTAGATGTTGGTGGAAGCAGGGAATCAGCTCATGGGGCAGAGGATTTCGAATGTGAATTGTCATCGTGATTCAAATGCCCTACTTGCATGAATGAGCTGCTCTGTACTATGCAATTATCAGAAAGGGTTCCATTGCACTGCTGTTGTTCAAATCTCGATAGTTAGTCTGGCTGGTGACTTATGATTAGGATCATATGTATTAGAGCCGTTGTATCGGTACTTGCCGACTGTACATTGCTCCGACTTAATAACTAATGGCTTCTATCAGTGCTATGCCGGGATTAGTAGCTGTTTAACGATTAGTTCTTGGATTTCTTTTGGCCTGTTTGATAGCGACTAACAGCAGTCTTATAGCCAGCTGTGATCACTATCATCTACCAGTATTTGTAAACTGAGTACGAGTAGCAATTTTCTCCTATGTTCATTGTCATGCATTGAGGCCATCTCAGACCATTTCAGTAGATGATTTTACATGTCCTTCAGATGCCTTTGATTGCTCATGCTTCTTTTCCCTCTCTCAGCAATTCTTTTTAATAGTAGAAAGCTTGAAAGGGAAAGGGTGTGGTTTGAAGAGGAGAAACTACGTAATTTCGAACTGGACTAACGAAATTTGGCAGGTGTTTTGGATACCAAAATGACGATCCACTGTCATATTGATTTTTGATCACCTTCCTGCTTACTTGTGGAAAATTAGAATTGCGAATTGCTGCGAGCTGTGGTTTTTGTCATCAATTTAGTAGGCAAGTCAAATTGATGGCATTAATGCAGGGAAATGGAGATGGAGAACATTCTACAATTTGATTTGAAGAGTACTGTAACATGCAAAACTGAAAATTGGCTAAGGCTTTGCGAACCTAATAAGTCCTCTTTCAGTTACAATCTGGTTTATCAAAAATACTTATTTTACCTTTTTGTTAACTGAAGTGATAATCACTTTGCACTAGCCAACCAAATGGTGGTGTGAATGGGACAAACTCTTTTTCAAGCCTCATGTTTGGTAAAACTGAAAATTTAGTGCCGGGAATTTGAATATTGAATTTGAAGTGTCGGCCATTCAAGTGCTGAAAATGAAAGCAAAATGTTGTTTGACATTGTATTGAGTACTGAATAACATTCTATTCTTGCCAAATATACAATCATGAATATTATTGGTAGGTTTTAGGCTTTTAGCAATGTAATAGGTAAGGTTTTGATTCCTATTTGGATGTCTTCTATTGAATAAAGTAAGTAACACCATCCTTACTTAGCTAATTGAGTGATGTTTTTTACTTAATTGATGTTTTTGACTTGATTAAGTAAAAGCTAGTTTTGGTTATTGAATGTGCTTGATTTTATGAAGTGCTGAATGCATGAATTTTCAACACTTACTGGAGTTATCTAACTGGCCCTAAGCTGCTGCTTTGGCCGAGTGATAAGCTCTTTCTAGATTATAGCCGAGTAATAAGTCATGTCTGTAATATCTAAATGCTAGTATGAGTACCTGCTGGACATTCTTTCAACAATCTCAAAGATGTGCAACATTGCTTGGGCTCCTTGAACTTCCGCAGGATCAGACACTCATTAATCCAAAGAAGTAGTGGAAAGAATGCCCCAATTCCAAAATTGACTTCCCCAGCAAAGCAATAGGTTTAATGACCACTGCTTAATTTATTCATGAACAATTGTTGCATCGTGATCCCTTTTTCTGCATTATTTGATATTTGATTGTTGTTGTCCTTTCTCCTAACTAAATGCGGAGGCGAGGTCAAATGCATCTTCTTGCTCCTTTACCTTTTCCTGGTTATCCATCATTATGAGTATAATTTAGGAAAATGACTACTGAATGCTATTTATGAAACTATTTTGCAGTCTCCTTCTCACCATAGTTTAGCCAATATGACTTTTCCATCATCTAGATCTATCAACTTGATTGGTTATGGATTATTCTTGATGCTATCATATCCATGCACCTGGACACTAATGCATCTCCACTTTCGGTTGCTTTGAGTGAACTGTTTTATCCTTTGTCCAATTGGGCAAAACAATAATTTGCATTTTTACTCTTGCTTTCCCCTTTATACTGTAATTGCCATTCCTCAGATATTCCTCTTTTTCATTCCTCAGAATCTTTTCAGAGGTCTTGTCAATTTGTTACAGCCTGATCAATTAAAAAAATGCTTTATTATTTTTACTTTCTTCCAAATGATTTTTTTTCCCCTGATCGCTTCCCTCGGCACAGAAACCTATCAGGAGGGGTGTTGTGGGGCCCTCACTTATGGTGGAAGAGCTAGGGCGTCGGAGGGTCAACCATGGGGTGAGTTTTCTTTCCCCCATATCTTGTCAGCATTTCCAAGGGAATCAGACATCAGAATTCTTCTCCAACCTCCAAAAGCTCACTCACATCCTCTAGGTGAGAAGTTGATGTAACTTTAGATTCTTCTTTAAGGGGATTTCTTCTGTTTTGGCAGGACGTTTATGTTCTGCGGTTTTATAATAGGCTAGATGAGACGAAGAAAGGAGAGGTGAGTTTTTTGTTTCTTTCTTGTGCTATTCTTCTACCAGTGATTGACATGAAACTGGAAGATGATATTTTGTGGACAATATATAATTGTTGGAGTACTTTTCCTTAACTTAGAACAGGCAATCAATTTTTGCTGATTCTGCACTTAAGCTTGTTCTGGTTCTCATCCTAATGTGCTTCATTGTTAAGCAAAAGTGCCAACATAATAGAGAATTGAGAAAGTGGAAGAATAAGATTTACATGGCTTGGCTATTGGCCTACATGCACAGGCAAAAGAGGAGCAGAAATTCACCAATCAGAATTTGGACTACAACCAAAAAGCAAACTCTCAAAACCCACCCTAGTCCACATAAAGCCGATATTTCTCGCACCCTTTGAAATATTACGAAGTGAATATTAACACTTAAACCCTAATGCTGAAACTGATGTGCACCACGCACTGCACAGGCTCCTCCATGAACCTCATGAAAATTTCTCAATTGGGTGGCCACAATATTTATTGAATTGGGTGACAAGCCAGGCCTGCACATTAAAAGTTCAAGCAAAAGTTAACAAACACCATGTGCTATGGTAACATTATATAGGTTATGCTATGAAAGGTACTTCACTTTTGCAAATAAAGAAATTACAAAGGCAGAACAAATACTAGGATAAGTTAATTGAGTTGTATTATCATTTGTGGTCTGGACCAAGGCAAAGTGGGGCTAACAAGTGGAGCTGGGTCATGGTAACAATGAGAATGGAGCATAATTGCAGAAATTGTGAAAAGACCGGAGAAAACAGGTGCTAGGAAGTGAAGTTTAGATCATAGGAATGGGATAGCAGAGCAAAATTGAAAGAGCTGCAATAAGCTTGCAATTATTAGGTATCCTTTATGTCAAGCTGTTATGTTGTCTAAACCGAAATTAAGCTGATAGGTATATCTGAATTATAATGCCAATGGAAACCCCTAGACAAGTGATATGGGTTATTGTAACCCCCTCTCGCATGCAAACTAGACTAAAAATGGCGCATGGAACTGCGAATGGAGAGCTTCACATGCAAACTAAATCTGGCGTGAATCTTTGCTCTGTTTGCATACTAGAGTGTCCTACCCAAAAGCTTAAGTTGATGGGTGGAGGGAGACTACATGTACAGTATGTCCATTGAAAGCCGTAGACAAGCGATATGGGGCACTCATAACCTGTTCTCTTTCTCCTATCAGGTGAGGGAGTACCAATTGTTGTGCTGATATTAGGACATGCCAATGTAGCAACTACCGTAGAACTCAAAACCAGCTTAATTGTGACTCCCTGCTATTTTCTTACATCATGTGTCTTATAGCCAACTGTGCTAATCTTATCACTACATCCCATAAAGTAATCTAAAAAGAGAAGTTGCTCATATAGAAGGGTCTTATAGTGCCTCCAGTGGCATGTTTCAGATTTGGAAATCTGTTGCAAGTGTTAATGATGGATTTGTTGCATGGAACTTAGCACTTGGTGGGGGAGTTTGTTACCTGTGTTGCTCTTTTTTTTTTTTTTTTGGAGAAACGTATGGCAGTTCCTTTGAGAAGAAGGCCATGTTCTTAATGCCAATGAAAATGACGAGAAAATGATTGTCCTTTCAGCAAATTGGAAATGATTCCAAGATATATTAATGAGACATGTTTCAGATTTGGAAATCTGTTGCAAGTGTTAATGATGGATTTGTTGCATGGAACTTAGCACTTGGTGGGGGAGTTTGTTACCTGTGTTGCTCCTTTTTTTTTTTTTTTTTTGGAGAAACGTATGGCAGTTCCTTTGAGAAGAAGGCCATGTTCTTAATGCCAATGAAAATGACGAGAAAATGATTGTCCTTTCAGCAAATTGGAAATGATTCCAAGATATATTAATGAGACACAGACCATTTAAGTGTAATGCAGATCCTTGTTGATGAAAAAAGAAGGGAAATAAATTTGAAGCATCACAATACTGTTCTCAAATCCTGACTTCAAGACAGTGACTGTCCTATTATTAGATTCTTAAACTTTTGCATCTAGTATGTTCCCCATTCTTGAGGAGGCAAGAGAATATTAAAGTAGCTTGTGTGGCTTTATTTTGGAAAACAGTATACTCTGGGTAAATATTCTTTGTGATTTTTCTTTTGCTTTTATTTTCATGTCTAATTGTAGTCCTGTCTTGTACAAGTGTATTCCCTTATTAAATCTGCCTAAAATGAATGGTGATTGACTGCTTCTTCGCTTCTAGATTGCTTGTGCCACTGCTGGAGAAGTGCAGAAGTGGATGGAGGCTTTTGACCATGCCAAGCAACAGGTTCAAAAGTGTCACAAGAGTAATGACATTTAGCATAAAAAATTTGTTCCCTGTCTTCCTTTTCCTTTACACTCCATCTTCAATTTTAGGATTTGCGCTGTGAATTATGGTCATACATTCGTAAAGCCTTTGATTTTGAAGCGCTGAATAGACAAGAGGCAGTAGAAGCTTATAGCAAAGAGAACTTCATGTATTTTTTCATGAACTCTTTGGTTTAAAACAGGCTGAGTACGAGCTGTCAAGAGGTGGCAGTGCCAGGAACAAATTGAGTATGGAGACAGAGTATGCTTTTACATGTGGTTTATGATACACTTCCATTAACTAATGACTGCATCAATTTTGATAAATATGTTCTCTCTCCCTCTCTCTCTCTCTCTTCTGCACTCCGGCAGCTGCACGCACTTTCTTGTGTGTGTAGCGGATGTGCATGTGAGTGCACCCAGGTTACATTTTATGAATTCTTATATTCTGTAGGATCACTCTAGAGGGCCACCGACACAGAGTCAGGCGTTATGCCCATGAATTGAAGAAGCTTATTAGAATCGGACAAGGTTGGTTGAACTTAACTATTTTAAATGTGTATCCAATTTTTTATGATATCCATTAACATTACATGTCCTTTGTTCAAACAAAGTAAAGCAAATACAAAAAACCTTTTGAAGGGGTAAACATCTCCCAATAACCAATGCATATAATTAATGTGGAAAATATATAGTAAAATTTTCTTCCTTCAACAATCACAGTTGCATTTTTATTATCCGTTAAGATAGCACAAAAACTTATGCATACCGCTGTTTCTAAGGCTACATGTATTTTATCTTTTGTACTTAGTTCTTTCGATTGTTAAAGGTGAGTGATAGAGAAAGATATTTTCTTGTATTAGCCACCAATTGTTGTGACAATGAAGAAAAAAAATTGAATGTACAAAATCAGAACGCACTGAGTGCTTGAATATATTATCTTTGTGATTCTTCTGTCTTTTATATTTTAACTAAAATACCATGCACAATATGGCATAGATCTGGTGCAATGAGGAAAAGAAAAACATTCTCTTTCTGTATGCTATGCGTAGATGCATGTTTCGAGATTGTTATATGTGAATTAAGGCATCTTGGGTAGAATATTCATCTTCTATTTTTGTGTCTACTCCATGAGTTGTATTTCGTTTTCTCTGTGGCATGACTTGGCTTAGATCTGTGTTGGTTAATAATGTCTTGATAGAGAGGGGTCCTAGTTAGACTAGGAGCTGAGGTTGTGGACAACATATGGCAACTGTGAACAATATACATACATATTTTTAGAGACATTATCGGGTGGTGTTTTTTAAAACACACACACACTATATATCTGCAAGAGAAGTTTTTTTAATGGTTTGGCTCGTGCTGAAGTCATATTATGATGGAGCTTATACTAGTGAGGCTTACTAGAGTGTCCTCTCATTACATTTGATTAGTTTGATATTTTCTGTGCATTGATGTTTGGCTTTTAGGTTCAAACTAGGTCCTCAAATTGGTATTATGCCTCATGACCTTTCATTGCTCATTGTTCTTTCCTTTAGCATTTAATATGAATGACTGCTTATGGAATGTAGATTAAAATCCTTTTTCTGGATAACATTGATATTAATAAAAGATAAGAATACTTACCTATTAGGTGTGTCATGTAGGATTTAGGTTAAAAATATGGAGAACTGCGCTTCTGTTTAATTTAAGGATTCAGGAAAATATTTGAACTGAATGAGTTAGGAAAAAGGTGAACTGATATCCTATAAATTTGGTGGACCAAGAACAGTTAAAGACCTTACTGTCAAATTTCATGGTTCTGCTACAAGTAACTGATGGGAAGATGATTTAATTTTTGTAAATGGGGATGATAGGTCAAGAGTGAAAAGAATTGGATTTGAAATTTTTTCAGAATATCAAAAGAAAGCAACGATTGTAACTGGATGAAAGGCTTGCGAAATAATGTATGGTACTTTTATTCAAATTTACTATGGCCAGCACCACCTTTTTCTTTATCAAGGTGACATCCGCAAAGACACCTGTAGTTCATAATTAACACTGTCAACCTTTTCACGATGTTGGCGTACATTATAATTGAAAACCATAACTATTTTCATTGTCTTAGAAATAGTGTTCATGGGGGGAAAATATGAAAACTTTAAACTTTCGTGCATGCCAAATGCTACTTATGAAGGTCTGGTTTAACTAATGGCGGGCAAAATGCTACATGCGTAATTCATCTGATGTCACTGATGGATATCATAAGTTTGACCTTTAGATGTGAGCCTCATTTATGGTTGAATAAATTAGTAGATTGAGTCAAGGCTAATTTGGTATTCAGTAATGGACAGGATGTTATTGAAGGATCAATTTTGTAATAGATCAAAAAATGCCAGAACTGGCTAATGCATGCAACCTAAATAAGCTAAAATTAATCAAATCAGTTGCTTTCGTTTTCTAAGGTAACAGTGCCTGCTGTGCTTTGATTCAGATAAGTCAACTCCATAGGAAAGTTTTTCTCTGTAGTTGAGCAATAGCAGTTGGTCTAAGAAAGTATTTAGTTGAAAAATTCTTATACTATCAAGAAGAGATTCAAAATTTACTGAAGAAATTTGTTGTACCATAGCGAGATGTATAGATGATAGACACTGGAACATACTACTTCGTGCTAAATTATCGACAACTTACTCTGCTGGTGTCTGATGAATCTGGAGCATTGAAGTGAGTAAGAAAGTTCAACGAAAAGTCTGGATGCTGCTTCTGGTTTTGTTTTAACACACTTGGAATATAATGCATGCACAATGCATTAATCATTTTAAATGTTCACCTAATTTGTCATTAAAAATAATAAGGGGATCATCTTTCTTCATTATCTTGGTACTGTTCGTATCTTACAATCAACATGTTGCATAATTGATTTGTCATGCTGTACATGTTTGATTCGGGCTCTTCGTGACCCTTGTGAAAGTAAATGACTGGAAAGAGATTTGTGACCATGGTTAGGGTGATCTGAGTACTTATATATCTTCTTATTGTAAAATGACAATGACTAGATACAAGTATGTCACTGTACACTCAACACATACCAATGCAGAGAAGTACAAATGCTAAAACGGTGCTCACCCAGAAATATGTATGACCATGGACCTTGAATTCTGATATTCTATGTTTTGCACCATTGTCTCCATTTTTACAGGTCCAGAGATGCTCCTAAGGAAATCATCGAGGTTGGGTATCGGAGTGGGTGGAAACAATGGGGGGGATGGAGGAGATGCAATAGAAGCTAATGAGTGGAAATGTATTCGTACAATGAATGGTACTCTATCTTAGCTTTAGTAATGGGTCATGGCCTACAATGATGTTTGAATCTTCAGAGTCTCTTCTATATGGTATTTCCTTATGGGAAAAAAACATGAGCCTCGGTATACAGTTATGGTTTATTTGTTCTATGAGGTTCTGCTTTGGTTTGACAAAATTCAAGGAGTAAGAAAATGGTTGGATCATCCAAAAACTTGAAAAAAGGGTGAGGAGAGATGTCCATATAGTAGTGAAAAAGAAGCATTAAGTTTTAGAGATTGGCAAACATTTTATGTTTATGAGAAATTTAAGTCTTTGGTTTAACCAGTTAGCATTTACATGCATACAACAAAATGGGGTTGGAGCAAACATAAGCTCTAATGTGCAAATTACTGATCTAAAGAATGAACTTGAACACAGTTGTGAACTGAGTTGGCTGAAGACTTGGATTGTTTCAAACATGCAATTGTGAGCAATAGTAATTAGATCATTTCTGAATTGTTTAAATCTGTTAAAGTTCGACAGGTTCACTCTAGACCAATGCAAGAGTAAATGCTGATTTTGACTAAAAAGCCTTGAACTAATGGTAACGAATCTAGAGAGTGCTTTTGCTCATGAATTTGCATCGGAGTCATCAGCCTAAGATGGTAAAAGATGCTCCATTTGGGGTTTTTCAGTATCCAATGGTGTGGATCACGTGATAGAATACTGAGGTTTTGTAGAGACTTCAACCATCATTCTCAAAATATTGCTGTTCATTTTCATACAGGCTATCCTCTGTATATTGTGGAGTAATTCTTTAGCTTTTTTTCTTCCTGTTGAAATTCTGAATAAGGATTTCCTGTAAAGAATTGTTTGCATGTTGAGAACTGATTTCCCTGCCAAATAAGCATGCAAAATTTTAAGTATTGTCAAGTCCGTATAATGTTGTTTTCTTTGTGATTTCAGGTATTAGAATCTTTGAGGATGTTGCTGAGTCCAAGGTAAATGCAAGCCTCGTGCTTTCTTCTTCTGTCGTCATTTCTCATACGTCTCTTATGTTTCCATAGAACTTGCTGTACAGCTTTTCCCATGCTGTACTATGTTTTGCTAATCAGAGCTGGATTATAGTTTTGACTGAGGCTTTTTTCACAAAAAATTTTGTACCGCTGTTTTTTGTGGAATATATGTTTGTTGGGAGAAATGCTCACCCCGACCTTACTTTTCTCCTGCTTTGTCCCCGAAAAACATGAAATTCCATCTTGAGAATAACAATAAAAAAGAGACCCATGTGGTGCATGGTATCATGGGGCTCTGTTAAAGTTCCATAAGGTGAAGTTTCCAATGTTCGACAGAATTTGCACTTCATTAGTATGCCATAACCTATCCTGTTGAGTTCATATTTGGGTGCCAAATAAAGAATATATTTGCTTTTGTTAGTGACTCAAGCAGAATACCTCCCTGGTTAATTAAAAGAAGAAGGATAATTCTCTATAGTTAGGTACGATACTATATATGACTCATCAAATTACATTCCCCGGTAACATTTTGCTAATGCATTAAACTATCTCAGAATGTAATAAGTTAATAAAATCTATAAATGTTAGCACTTGCTTTAGAATCCACCAACACTTGAAATTGAAAAAGGAGAAAGGAAAACCATTTACAGTGTTGTTAATGTGCAATTTTATTTAATTTCAGGTACCCCATTGATATAACAGGAAAAAAAAAGAAAATTTCATTTGTTAGGCCATGTTGTGAAGTTAGATTATTGATATCCACCTCCACCAACTCTTGTTCCTTGAAATAGCCACATTCAAGATAATACATGAAAAAACAAATCAGGGCCTCATTCCTCTTCCTGCGCAAAACAATCTTACTTTAAGATATAGGGATGATGTTTGCTGTGCATGTGTCAGTGTAGTCCTTTAGATATAATATAAGAAGAGACTTCTGAAATGATAAGTTGAAGGGCGTTTTTATCAGAATTAAAAGATGCCTCTTCTGGTGAAAAGTATAATCAGCATACTTGCCAGTGTTTATGTTGTCACATAATATAATTTGCTTCTCTTAAGAGTCCGAATGTTTTGGTAAGAGTAATCCAACTTGCTTTATACATCCAAGCCAGAGATGAAAGTTTGCTGCCAATTTGGTACCAAACAGTTACAGTGCTTGCTGTGCTTTGCAGATGAGAAAAGGTGTTCTTGTGAAGTCTGTTGGTGTTGTTGATGCCAGTGCAGACACTGTATTTGAAGTGCTTTTAAACCTTGAGCGCCAGCGGAGATATGAGTAAGCTTTATAATTTGTCTGTAGAGTGCCATTGCCTTATATATGGCTCAGGCTCATCTTTTATATCTCTGCAGGTGGGACCCATTCACTAGTGATTTGGAGTTGGTAGAATCTTATGACGGCCACTACGATGTTGTTTATGGGACATATGATCCAAAATACCTCACCAGGTAAGGTAGATACAAAATAGACCTGTCTTCTTTGTCTTAATCAGTGAGAGGTGTTATGGCTTTGTGATTCCAAGATCGATTACCCCCTATCATTTATTCATATTCATGTTTATGAACATGCAACTGGAGTGATACAATTGTCTTGGTAATTCCTTTTTTGTTTCTGTTGAGGAAACGGTGTAGATTCTAATTTGAGATAACATTCTGTGGACTGAGTGATTTATGACGTTTGCTCAATTCCTACACTATAATTTTTTATCTCATATTTGACCAAAGCCTCATGTCCATACTTCTTTTTTTTCGAGTCTTTAGTACTTTTGCCATGTCTTGTTCCTTATTTGGCTTTTGTTAATAGGTGTTACAATTATAGGAATTCTCTGGTCTCAGTCTTTCGTATAAGAATGCAGAACTAGGTACAAGAATTTGCTAAGACTTGCATGTCTCGCTTGAAGGGGGCATTTGCTTTTATTATTTCTTTGATAGCCAAAATGCATTATTTCAGTTTCTTTGTGTTTTGATCTTTAGTTTTTTACTAGCTGCTACTTATAGTTCTCACCTATCAGATTCTAAGAAGGCTAACTGGGAAACATAACTGTCATGTTATCTTGTGTAGTCAGACAGATTGCTCCTCTGCTCCTTTTCCTTTCTTGTGATATTCAAAGGACATGATTACATGAATATAATCATACACACACCAAGGAAGGAGGATTGACTAAACTTTTCTGAATTATGCTTGGTTTTGGCAACTGAGACAATATCTAATATCTCACAATGTTGCATAAAACAACCCTGCATACATTTAAAGTACACATCAGTGTGTGGGTTTTACCAAGGCTAGCACGTTAGCTATCAAATTTTTTAGTTTCTTCGTAAGCATGGTTTAGGTTGAACCTCTGCTATATTTCTGGAAAAAATAAATTGGATGGAAAAATATCAGAGTTCCTTTTGGCTTTTAGTGTTAGTGCATGGGAAGCCGCTTGAGTAATATGATCTGTACTGACTTCACTAAGAGGAGAAGGTACAAATTGTAGCTGTATCTTCCCCATTCTTCATGGTTCATAAAACTGAGCAACTTTTTTTATTGATTAATAGGTTTTACCGCTGGCGGTGGGGGCCTAGTTGGTCTCACGCTGATATTCCCATCTCCAAGTCATAGGGTTGAACTTGCTTGCATCAGTAGTCTTATGATTGGGTTTGGTGAATGCTGCACATTCCATGACGGGTGTGGGACCCTCATTGTAACCCTCATGAGGGTAGTCACTGCTGGTCGCCCCTCCCCATCCTTCTTGGTTTAGCAAAAGTGATTAATATTTATTTTTTTAAAAGTTAGATCTTTACAGACTTCTGTTCAGAAAAGGGGTTTGCTTCTTGTCCATTAGCTTGGAGAAATAGTTAAGTCAAGATGCTACAGTGGCCTCTAACTGAAACTTATGTTTGGAGAGCAGGTTAGGGCTAATGTAAGGTGTGCCGTGGATATTGCTTATCCTCGTTGTGTTTATATTCCTGCCCTTTAGTTGTTTGCAGTTGTTGATTTGTAACACATTGCTTTCTTTGTAAAACCCTTCAATGACTTCCATGTTTTCTGGAATTTTTTTGAATGTTCTTGATGTCTCACCTTCTTCCCATTGTAAAGTTGCATTTGATCTATTCCGTTCTTTCAGTTTGCTTCTACATTAGTCACTTCATTAGCTTATATTCGCATGATATATGCTTTTCAGGTGGCAGTCTAAAAGAGATTTTGTTTTCTCCAGACAGTGGTTCCATGCCCAAGATGGAACATATAGTAAGGGATATTCTTAAGATATGTCAGAATTTGTTTTTGCATCATATGTTGTAAATTATATTATTGTAAAAATGTATAGTGAATTCTGATCCTTATTTTGTGAATCCTTGGCCATAGTGTATAAGAAGATTTTCTATGAGTATTTCTATTACTAAAAATTCAAAAGCAGTTATAGTAGACATAGATACTCGCTATTTGCAAGGTACATGAAATAGACTACATAATGGGAAACTCTACAGATTGCCATATGACACCAAAAAAGTCAAATGGAGAATGCCTATGGAGAAAAGGACCATGTCAAAATTAAGCTGTGCATGTGCCATTTAAGAACATTATTTTCTCCTGAGATTGCTTCTCTTTCTTTAAACTTCTTGTCTGAGCAACAGATGTACTTCATTTCTTTCTTTTTTAGCGAAAGCTGAAATTGCTTTCCAATTGAAGTTCCAAACCTTGTCCTATGTGGTTGTTTGCCAATTCCAGATTTAGTTTCCACATGATGACACAACTTCGATGGTGAAAGATATGACAACTTCAGCAAGCACCTTGAGTTAAAAAAGAACAATATACACCTTTAGCTGCAAATGAAGAATATGCACCTTGAAATCAATTTAAACACTATCATCGAGATCCTCTGCTTTGGACGTAAGCTAGTCATAGAGTGACTTTCTTTTCCAGGCCGTATATGATGTCCTCCTTGTCTAAGTGTCATCAATTCCATTGTCTGAACACATTAGTGGCATTCCTTCTTGGTCAAGAATATGAGAAGTCTCCAGAATGTGCAAATTCAATGAAGTCTTAAGACTCTATAAACCTCAAAATGTGTTTCATGTCTCATAAAATCTTCAAAGCCATTTTGCTTCTTACAGAGAATCTTGGGTTTTGAACCTTGTCCTGGTTACATTGCCTTTTTTGTGGTTCTATGCTTTCATGGGAAGAACAAAATATCTCCTAAGGCTAAGTAATATGTGCTTGGCATTTCTGTTATGATTACTTGGGGCAACTTGAGATGATATGCTTGCACAGCATGCTAAATGTGTTTTTATACTTGCAGCTATCCTGCAACTTCCAGTTGCCCATAAAAAGCGACCTCCAATATCTGGATATCGGCGTACAACACTTAATCGTGAGATTGTGCTTCTCTGATTTCTTTGCTCTGTGTAACATCTAAAGCATTTTAAGTTCTCGTTACTATTCTGAAATGATTATGTCCTAATTGTTATGTATAAGCATGTAATTTCACAACAATGTATTTTGGTAAAATGATTGCATAGGACGTTGGTAGTCAATCTGCAGAATGCACACTTATCCATGTGATCAATTCCAATTGCTATTCTCTATGTTTAGAAATTCTCTTGGGCCTTGTGGGGCATTTCTTATGATGAGTGGTGGAAATAGCATGAAGATAATGGTGATGGTGTATTTGCAATGATTTGAAAAATAATGTGTGATAATGATTATACAAGGGATGTTAGGGTATCTGTGACAGACACATCAGTTGACGTGTTTTGCGATTAACCCCTAATCATGAGAGCATGGGGCTCCATTCAAATTGTTTTAAGCCATCATTTGTATGATGACCCATGGAAAACATCTTTAGTGCATATGCTGAACATCTGGGGAGCAAGAAGTGGAGAGAGAAAGATGCTAGCATGCCTTTTCCATCCGAAAGAGAGTGGTTTCAGCACGATGGGGGACTTTGTTTTAACAAACTTCAGTAAGGAAGTGTCAGAGGTTTGACAGCATATATATCATGGCTTTGCTGATATTCCAAAACGTTAATAGGAGTAGGTGGGTTGAAATCATTGTTCCCAAAAATGAAATGAAGTTTCAGATGGCTATGTTTTGGCTCTTGAAAGATATTGTTACTTGAGTGAGGATAGGAGGTTGGTATCTAGGACAGATACTTAAGAGGGTGGATTAATTGAGTGAAATAAGGGATTATCTATGCATTGAGAGTCAATCATGATGGCTTGCTAAAAACGGAAAGCCATCTTCAATTTTTAGTGAAAAACAAGGAAGAAGGGTCATAAAGATGCTTAAATGATGCAACTAAAGATTTTTTGGGGTTTCAAGTTTCCAATTACTTCTGTGTGTTCTTATTCCATATAGTCGTTCGATGTTTTAGTTTTGTTTTTCATTCTTTATTTTTGTCCTTGTACGTGTCTGAAGTACTTGAACTGTTTGTTTTAATAAGATTATTTAATATCATCAAATACAGATGCTGTAATGAGAAAGTTGCATGAAGGCCATAGAACATGGGAGCGTGATTGTGGAAGGATAAAAAAAGTGAGGATTGTGGAAGTCTCTCATGAGTGAATTTGTGGGGCTGAATGGCCCCTCTTTTCAGGATTGACAACAAGCAGGAATTTTTATCCCAATGACAGTCTCTGAGTTTGAAGCAGCTGTTAATAGCACTAATAAATCATCTAAAGAACTAGTGTGTTAATTCTTGAACTTCGCTTGAGCTGAATCATAAGTAGGATTCTGAACGTTTTCTCAGCTTCTACTAATTCAGAAGGTTATGGCTACAATAGGAAAGCTCTGGTGGAACCTTATCTATGCAGTCAGCTCAGGTCAATGGAGCACAAGTTTTTTTTAGATCCAGATATTGTTTACTTCAAGTAGGAGCTTGAAACAGTTTTTAGGTGCTCAATCTGCGTAGAAGTTAGGAAAGCTGATAACTTTTGGCTAAGTCGATTTTTTCCCTGGATATGATAGTTTTTTTTTTTTTTGCACTTTTGCTATTGTACCTTGGGATGAACTTTTAGCTACAAAATGACGATTGTTCGATAATGGTGATGAGTTGGTGAGAAACTTGCAAGGTTTTTTATTGCATCTTCTGTCTAAAGTTGAGAATTTTCATTCATAAACTTTGGGATGCCCACAGGGCAGATATACTTCTACTCACTGGTTGCTCTGTCTTCTTATTTTCAATAGCATCAACTTGGGAAATCAGAAGTATAAATACACCAATGGGTACAAATATAGCAAAATGTCTTGTGACACAAATACTGGAGATACATGAAGTAGGATGGACGAGATGGAAGAACAATCATTGCTCAAAGTTTGAGAAGACTATACCCTACGCTTTAATGTGCCAGGTGTCAGGTGCAGTATTCTATCCCCTTCATTTTCTTCTTCCTGGAAATGCTGTAATAGACACACTTTTTACTTTCTAATTACATGCACAACCGAGTGGTCCATGGTCAATTTCTTTTTAGCCTTGACTAGTCCAATTAAAGGGAACCTGCAGCTTATTGTGCCCAAGGCTATGAGAGTTATTCCACTGCTAGATTTCCTCGTTATCTTATAGTCCTTAACACCTAATTGGACAACATAGTCAGTCAAACAAGACCATTATAGCCTTTGACTCCTCTTGCTTACCTGTATTTAACTTGACCTATTTGCAACTTTAATGTTCCCAGAGCTTTGATCTTTCCTCCAATTTAGGATGTTTTTATACTCTTGAGAAACTTGTCCACATTTGTACCTCTTTTCCTTTTATGCACTAAACTCTGAGGCACTTTCATCAAGTTCTATTTTCTGTGTTGTAAATTAATGCTTTGAAGCTATTGGATCTTGCGAAGTCAAATGTGAGAGAACAAAATTACTTGAGAAATCCGGGACCAATAAAAAACATTAGACATTTATGCATTTCCGTGTTGGTGTCGGTAGCTACTACACTCAGAGAGCCAGCCACAAAGAGTCCGCTAATCAATGAGAACTACAGAGGTTGTGTTCTGTAGTTGGCCATTCATGTATATGTATGGTGAGATATGGGATGAGCAAAGCCACTTTTTGGGAAAAGAGGACCCTCACATATTCAGTGGATAAGTCAGACTTCACATGTCGAGAAGCAGTAGAAAACATAAACTGCCACTTTATGTGTGCCTTCAAAAAAGAAAATTTTCTTTTTCTTTCTCACAGAGTTGGTAAAAAAATTCTGACCAACTTAGACAACTTCTAGTAAATGCCACACTTCCAAAATCATTCATATATTTTGGACAGATCTACATCCTCCAATTTGGGTAGGGTTTCGAACATGGGCTCAAAATGAGACATAATTTAACAATCTGTACATCTGTATTCGAACATTTGTTATCGTTTAGTGAATTTATCCTTCTTAGTTCATTTGCTTCCAGGTCTGAAGGAATATATAGAAGCAAATCCATCACTAAAGGTGCAGTCTTCTATGGCAGTTGTTCAATCAAAAGTTTCTGATGTTTCGATTTCCAATAGCGAGTATGAGGAGCAAGACGTGCGGGATGAGTTTTATGATGCAATTTCAGCTGATTCATCATCAGAAGAGGAAGAGAGCGATGATGAAGAACTTGATCATCAGGTTTGATCTTTTATTTTGACACGATGCTGTTAGATTTTAGTTAAGACTTGTGGAAAATTGGGCTCCAGTTATTTCAATAAGACCATGAACTGAATCCTGATTGTGAAAATTTTATTAGGTGGCAAAAGTGAGGCTGAAGAATGTCTCCTGGGCCATTGCAGGCTTCGCTATGAAGAAAAGCTTGGGTTAGATATTTATTGTATTTTCCTTCTAATATACATAAGTAGGATAATCTTGTAATGGTAATTGGTAGTCGGTCTTATGCATATTTGTTAACTATGAAGTATCAGAATGCACATCTTTGTTGGTTTGCTCTCTCCCACAAGTTAAGTTACCATATAGAGAGCAATATTCAAAGTATTCGATTTGCTAATGTGTAAAGCTTAAAATAAAATGTAGAATTTGAGTGTGTGCTTAAATCAACTAACTTAATTCTTGATGTTTTGATTGCTTCTAGAGAATGAGTCCTCGATGGATTTATAACAATTCATGTCTTTTCTAAATTAAGGGATGTCTAGCACTATAAAGCAACAGGTTTCCATGACAAAATATGCCTACAACAAGAGTGAAAGATCCTAAAAGATAGAGCAAAATCAATGTGTCCTGAGATTAAGAAAGAGTATTAATTCTTCCAACTAAGGTCAAAGATGCAAAGTGATATCGTGTTTAGTCTTGATTATACTACATCTAATGACTACCAGTAAGTTGAATGAGCTATTATTTCTGCATATATAGCGACTACTGGTCATGAGGTACCACGAGTCTGTGGTTCCATAAGTAGAGGAATTCCTAGTAAAACCTTTTTATAGCACTTGCTGCTTAATAAATACTATACTTTTGTCTTCTGTCGGTCTTTCATTTTAGATGGTGTTGTACCCAGTACTGAAGCAATTGACTGTTTGGATGTAGTTGTAGGTGCCTCTAAGGAATTAGATGCCAATATAGCTCCTGCCCCTATTGATCTGAGCAATTTTCCTGGTTCCCTGCGCAAGGGTAAGGACGATTCTGATACAAACTGTTGGGCATCTCCAAGTGGTGCTGGCTTCATGATTAGAGGAAAGAACTACCTAAAAGATAACACTAAGGTGTGTGTTGCTCTTCTACAGCATCTTATGTTGAGCATGTACCACATCTTTAAATATTTGATGCATTAAAATGCCAGATGCAATTTGATCTTCTTGTTATTTCTCTGAACTACCTTCTCATATGATGTATTTGCTTTTCTTCATCAAAATAGACTTTTATGTAGATACACCAATACGAATCTTCTGTTGAACCTAGGTATCTGGCTGAAATATTAGTGTTTTTGACAGTACACAGCTTCTCATTCATAGCACTCATTCTCTTTCTTCCATTTCCTTCCTTAGCTTGGTACAAGGTGCTGGCATTCGAAGATTATCTTTGAGTGGAATTTTTGTTCTTCAATTTTTGTTTTGTTTTAATTTGATAAACAAGAATAGCTTCATTTAAGAGCACCAAGGAGGGTAACCTATTCAGATTTAAGTACTTGTAAAAGGACCAAAACAATAAAGAAAAGAGCGTAATGACTTGCCATCATGGATAGTTATTTATGAATATAATTTGGCGTTTAATTTGCTTTGCCAGAGAGAAACTGAAGTTCCTTTTTAAAGATTGGCTTTCTCGTCTGCCTGTGAACGTTTAGCAGTGTTTTCAAGCTCATAGATGTTGTTGTTGAATCTTTTTTCAGGTGATAGGTGGTGACCCACTTCTCAAGCTCTTAGCAGTTGATTGGCTCAAAGTGGATGAAAAGATTGATAGGATTGCCCTGCATCCTAAGTGTCTTGTTCAGGTGATTACACATTGTCTTCATTAACTGTTTAATACAGTGAAATGGAGCACATTGCTTTGTCTATTTAGGTGATAAATGCAAGTCGAGCAGGACATTTTGGTGCAATCACCTCTGGTGGTTGGGATTGGTACAAAGTAGGTTATCTTTGACTTTGAAAGCCACTGTGCATGAAGAGCTGAAAAAGGAAGTGAGAGGAAGAAAGTGCAGTGGAGAAAATTAAGGCAAACTGAAACAAATTCTCGTAAGGATAATTGAGCAGTATAATATAAGTTGTGGAAATAAATGAGCCACTTTACTGTAAGCTGCCTATACCCAAAATTTTTTCTAAAGCAGGCCTTTCTTTTTGTTTATTTTAGAAATTTTGCTTGGGTGCAGTGGTTGACCTTTCCACATTTTGCCTTTTTCTTTTTATCTGAAAATTTTCTTGTTGGATATGTTTATTTTATATTTTAGATTCAGAATCTCAGAATCAATTCAAATTTTGTTGCTAGTTCAATGTGTTGATTGCATCGTGCAATTGAATTTCTTTATTTTATTTCCGATTGTATCTATATATCCTTTTTTTTTTGGGGGGGGGGGGTCGCTAACTCAATGGTAGAGTACCATCATCTGTTTCGTCACGAGTCATTCTAACAAATGATAACATCTTTTGCCCATTTCTTTGGCTCAAGTGGGTTCTAGAATGCTCAGTAGCATAATGCATGAACAATGCAGGGTTGAAATTTCCTTGCTGCTATCCAGTCTATCTCTATCACTTGCATTATAGTTGCTCTTAAATATAGGAGATAAACACTGGTTAAGATTTCACTGACATTTCACACACTATGCTTAAGCCAAGGAAGTTGGTATCAATTTTTCATCTATCCCATGTTGCTCAGTAGATATGTTAAGAAACCTTCGTATTTTTCAACTGTAATTGTCTTATGACAGCAAGGAAAACTTACCCATAGCAGAAAAATCAAAGATGATTTGGACTTCAATATTTTTGAATGATTAGAATGACTGATGAAGGTTTCTCTGTCTATTCAGTCAGAAGCTGGTAAAAAGCTTCCCTTCATCCTAGTAATTAATCTCCAGGTATGTCTGTGTTCTTTCATCTTCATACAGAATATATAATAAGTTGAATGGAATATGCATAGACTGGTTGTCCATACATATTGATTAAAATTTGACATTGCAATATCCTTCAAATAATTTTTGCCTGTTAAATAAAATTGAAGCCAAGCATGTATTAGAAGAACCAACATTATTGTGTGGAAGATTTGCAATTGTTTGTATTCTCTAGAAGTATCAAGTCTCAAATAAATTGAACGAACTATTTTGTTTAACTGAATAAAGACATGCTTATATGGTTCGTATATGCTGATACCATCAGGCTGTTCTCTTTTATGTTGTTTCCCCTATTGATTTCAGGGAATGAATTCTCTCATTCATTCAGATACATTTTAAGGGCCTCCGTTTTGCTCTTCTTGTCAGATTCCAGCGAGACCAAATTATAGCTTGGTTATGTACTATGCCAGTGATAGGCCTGTAAATAAGGATTCTTTATTGGGTAAATTTGTGGATGGAAGTGATGCTTTCAGGGACTCCAGATTTAAGTTGATTCCAAGTATTGTTGAGGTAGAAACACTCGACTGGAATGTTATGGGATTGCTTTGTTTAAAGGGTAATTCCTTTTGTGCTGAGCTTCTTCAACACATGTAGGGATATTGGATGGTCAAGCGTGCAGTGGGCACGAAAGCTTGTCTATTGGGGAAAGCTGTTACATGCAAGTATCTCAGACAGGACAACTTTTTGGAAGTAAGAATTTGTATCCCTTTTTTGGCCTTTCTTAGTTAAATTATAAATGAGTTGACGTCAGTACCAAATGTTGATTGCTGCATCCTTAAGGTATAGATGTCACTAACAAGAGCAACCGTTGGGGTGCCATCCCTTTCACAATCCATAGATTAATTATCACCTGCTGCTACTTAACTTGAAAGCAAAAATTTTGAAGCCATTTGTTCTTTCAAAAAGAAAGAGTAACTCTAGCCCCCTCTGAGCTCTCCTGTTCGTCCCTTTCCATGCCATCAAAAAATGAAAAGAAGTGGTTGTTGTATCTTGCTTTAGTGGGATCTAGAGTTACTGGAAATATCACTGAAATTTAGGGCTCTCTCTCTCTCTCTTATAAATATCAATCATATTCTAGGTATAGGAAATTGTACTATTAACATAAAATTTAGACAAATCTCAACAGTGCAACACAGTTTTGATGTTCCTTTAGTGGGAGGAGGAAATACTCAGCCTTAGGGTTTGCAGTGGCAAGTTAACTTCATGGTAAACAGTGGTGTTTCAGAAATCGAAACAGAACCTATCAGTCATCAATTTAAAACACATAGCCAGATATCAAGCCCTGTTAACTACTTTTACACTGGCATGCGACCTTGTTTTGGTCCGACCAAAAATTTCTGCGTCAATGCATTACCTGCTTGATTTCTTTGTCATGTTCTCCCATTAGAGAACACATAGGAAGGCCTCCTGTGCATAGTTGCAGGGATCGTTATGGGTCCTTTAATGGAAAGGTAGCTCCCACAGGTTCTATCCACTATTGCAATTCATCAAGTAGAAAGTATGATGCACGTTAGCAGTTTTTTGATGTTGTGAACTTAACGTCCATATGACATTCTTTTTAATTTTTTTAATCGGATTTGCTGTATAGAGTGTCATTCTGTGACAAGTATACTTCCTATATGCAGATCGATGTGGATATTGGATCATCTTCTGTAGCAAGGAGTGTCATTGGTCTTGTACTCGGCTATGTCACTAGCATAGTTGTTGATCTCGCAATTTTGGTAGAGGTTTGTATATTGGATAAACAGTTGCTCATTCTTATCTGTTTCTCGAAGCTGTTCCATTGATTTGGATGTCTATTAACAAGTTGATTTCTTGTTGAGTTCGTGATGCAAACGGGTGGTTTTCTTTGTATTCAAGCATAGCTGCTGGTAGGATTTGCAGTCATGTTATGAGGGAGGTGTTTGGACTTCACTGTATCATAATGTTCTATTGTCCAACTGAGTATCAAAGTAGTATTATAATTATCTTCATGCTTCATTGTTGATAGGCTAGTTAGTATCACGATGCCTAGCATATTGGAGGTTTTTTTTTTGTTCTTTTTTTTGGTGAAGAGGGGGTTAGGGTCTCCACTTGCCTTTGCTAAGGAAAGATTAGTTTCAGACTTTTGGAGACAATTATTGGGTTTATGCACCATCATTCGATCTGTTTAGCTCACTGATTGGTTTGTGATCCAAATAGAGAGCAGATGAGTTTGTTCTTTGCTGGATTCATCTTCTGGTTAATGATTCTTGCCAATAAATTAGAATTTTCTTTTTAGCGTAGTGTCTTACAGTCCATGTCTATCGACTTAGATATTTTCCTGATTACAAGCTGTCCATCTCGATAAATTTTTATCTTTGCTGTCGACTCAATTTAAGTTGGAACTAGGGTGTACAGGATCTTTAGGAATGAGTTTAGATGGCGTCCTTTCATTAACATCCTAGTTGTGGGAGGGTAGTGAGGGTAGGGTGCTATCTTTAGAACCTTAGGGTAGAAACTATCTCTAGCACGCTGGTTAAGTTTGACAAGTACATCGCATTTTGGTGGGTTTATTCTGGTTTATAGCAAAATACTATTGTTCAAACCAAATTTATGTGCTAAATATAAGTTTGTGTAGTGTTGTTGATTAATAGTAGCTACTTTGTTTGCAGGCCAAGGAAGAGAGTGACTTGCCTGAGTACATTCTTGGGACCGTCCGGCTAAACCGTCTGACACCCGACTCAGCTTTACACTTTGGAGCTTGAGGATTCCATAGATGCATCTTTGGGAATATATGAGGACCTTAGGCCAACACATGAGCGAATAACCATGAGATTCACCGGTATAAAGTGTTCATTGAATTGGTTCAATGCCAAAATCTTGCTTTGTACTCATATGAAGTCGGTAAATATTATTAGGCAGCTCCAAGTTATTCATTGCTAGTCCTTCTCATCGCGAAGTGCACTTTGGTGGCAAACCCACCATCTTAATTGCTAATTCTCTGAACATTTGAAGATGGCAGCGGGCCGACACTAAAAACACATTTTGTGTTTGCCAATGAAGATATCGCATGTTGTTGCCAGAGCATGTTAAAAGAAGGGGGAAGAAACATTTGATATGCAAAGACATTGGGACTAACTGTTCCGCAATTGCAAAGTGCACACCTTGGTCCGCCTTGTGATCTTTGGAAGCTTTCTAGCTGCCAATTCTATAGAAGAGACTCCTCCATCCATGCCCTCTATTCTCCGCACCGGCTCCGTTTGTTCGGCCATATAAATATTTAGACATAGGTTGATATCAATATTAAAAATATTTTTCATTGGCTAATTATTTTAAGAGATACAAGTGATCATTTTTCAGAATAAATCATTCATTTTTCCCTAAGGAAACGAAGCTTAAGACTCGTATGCAATGAAATAGCTTCCTCCATTAAATAGTAAAAAACCAATTGCTTCTGGTTTTCCTTAGCCGATGAGAAAAAGTTCATGATGACGGAATGTTGAACTATTTAGTATGCATATTAATTGTATCAGTAGAACTTATTTTTGGGACGTAGTTAGTATTTAGATTGACTAGCAAAAAATTGGAGAAGATTAGACCATTTAAATTGAGATAGCTCAGTTAAAGGGCACAACTTGCTGTGTGACTTATGACCATGCAAGTGATCTAGGTAGGAGGACAACTCAATCGTAATCAGATTCATCAATTTAAAAAATTACAAAAGCAGAGGAAGAAAGGAAATTGTTAATGCTGTATCAAATGAGCAAGGATGAAACATTGGGTTTAACAATCTATACAAATAAAAAAAGGTCCAAGAATCAAGATTAAGCGCAAATCAACTCGGGAAAAAAATGAAGAAAAATTAGCATTTTCATGCATCGTTCTTAGAGATGGAGACGAGTAGAGGGGTCGAAACGGGTCATAAAACTGATTTTTTGACTCTCATTTTTTTGGGCGGGTTATATATGGATCGTCTAAATTTCAATCAAATTCTGTGTTCCGACAAAAAAAAAAAAAATCAAACTCTGCGTTAATGGGCTTCCACAGAGTCTCATTGTTGGCCCATTTACTCTAGGGCCGGTTCTTCTTTCTGTGTTAATGGGCTTCCACAGAATCCATTTTCGGCCCACTTACTTTCAGGCCGGTTCTTCTTGTGTCGCTCGTTGGAGCCCGATCGAGCCCTCGGTTCACTCTCGGAGTTCGCGCCAATTACTTCGATCGAACCCGTCTCCTTCCCCTCCAGAAGGCGAGGAAGGCTTGCCCCTTTCCTCTCTGAGATCCGTGCGTCTCTCTCCCTCTCCGTGAAGGTGCTGCTCCCGTCGCTTCGTCCTCCAACGAGCTCGGGACTGTTACAGGTGTGTCCGCGATTCTCGGGCTTTTCTTCTCGCCTTCGCTCGCGTGTTGTCCAGGTCATCCTCTTTCGTTCCCCGTTGGTCCAAGGGTCCTGTTTCGACGCTCGTCGTGGCGTAGTCAACGGGCTCTTCATTTGCACGTACTGCGTGGATGATCATTTCACCGTGCTTTTCTTAGTGTTGCTTTATTTGTTGTGTCCGGTTACCGAGATTCGGGGTTCGTGCCGGCGATCTGCGGAGGCCATTTCCCGTTCCTCTTGAACATGCATTGGCTCTTCTGAGTTGCGCACCAAGTATTTGTTTTTATGTTCGATGGAAAGTAGGGTATGTTTTTCTTGCGTGCGTTCGCTGAGTTTGTGCGCTGTGAGAGAGAGCTCGTGTTGCGTGAAATCAGTGAAGAAGGTGGAGTTGTTGGAGAGTGAGAGGGGTGTATAATCGTTCTATCATTTTTTTTTTTTTTTAATGGAACTTCTTATGCGATATTCTCCATTTTTTCACGTTCGTTCCATTAGAGAGCTAGAGGGAGAGAATTGTGCTGGGAAAAGTGAGGGAAATTGGTGGAAAATTTGATTGCTCGTAACATTTGTCCTGTGATTTTCTTTTTCCATAGTAAATGGGTTTACTGACATATTGGACAAGTTTTTCTAGATCTTTTGAAAAAATAAATTTTATTTTCAAAATATAAAGCAAATACTACTTTCATTAACTAAAAGTCTCATTGAATTTAATCTTACAAAACTTAACATAAAACACCTGCCAAATTCCAATATAGGTGGGCGGGTGGGTATGGGTTTTAATGGGTAGGGTTGAATACAGGTCAAGGCAAAAATATAAATAGGTTAAAACGGGGTCAATCTGTTTTTGACCCGACCCAACACACCCATTTGACACCTCACGGCCTAAGGAATCCCATCTGTTACGGAATCCTGAAAATAGGGTTGTTGATCACTGCAGGATGTGTCCTACTTTAGGAATAAAGATGAGTCCAATTTGCAAATTCATGATTGTATCAAGCTACGGATGTAGCACTACACATGCTTAGCTCTACTTGGGCCTATCATGATTGCCGTCCCTATAAGTGGAAACCCACACTTAGCTGTACTTGGGCGTGTTAAACATCATACAGTTTTTTATGATTTTTGTGTTTACTTTGGCTTTTTCTAGCTTGTGTGCTTTCTTTGAGGCATTTAAAAGACTACTCTTGACAGAGTTCCAGAGCCATCTTTTATTTGAGTGAAGCGGTTGATTAACTTCAATTTGCAGACAGAAAAATCCTCATCTGGAGATATATCTTAAGACGCTTGTGATATATGAGGGAGAGACTCTGTGGACATCTAGTTTGATACTGGATGACAAAACTTTTATCATAAAGATTGTTGGTGATCCACATAATTGCAATAGAAGCCCTAACAATAAGCCAAGCAACTGGTACATGGCTTGCTCGTGAGTACATACCTAAGATTAGAGCCAGACTCATTTACTCCTTTGCTGATATGTGGTCATATGCAAGAGAAAGTTTTGCCCTTACACTTGATGAAAAAGAATTTTGGAGAACCATATGGAAAGCTCATAGTCATATAAAGGAACCGATGGAGCAGCAGTATGATATGCTAAGATCTTATCTGGAGGAGCTGAATCGAGATAGCGAGTATGGAACTTTTAGAATGTAAGTCAACCCAGCAACCAAAATATTTGAGAGGTTTTATGTCGGGTTTGATGAGTTGAGAAGAGGATTTTTAGCAGGATGTAAGCGTGTTGTGGGATTGGACGAATGCTTTCTTAAGACTGGATTGAAGGGGATGTTGTTGTGTGCTGTTGGACAAGATGGAAACAATCAAATGTTTCCAATTGTTTGGGCAGTTGTGGACGCTGAGTCTGAGGCATCTTGGAGTTGGTTTCTCACCTTATTATTTAGTGACCTGAGGGTGGGCAGAGGCGAGGGTTGGACTTTCATCAGTGACCAGCAAAAGGTAATATCTCACTTTTTGTCTTTAAATGTTGCTACGCTGCACTAATGCAATCGTTGATGTGATTTGTATGTTTCTTACTGGCTGATTTTGGTTGCAGGGACTGATAATGCAGTTTCAAGGCTATCTCCACTTGCAGAGCATCAATATTGTGCAGCGCACATATATGCTAATTGGGAAAAATTGTACAAAGGGGATGCTCTTAAGAATCTCTTTTGGAGGGCTGTGAGGTGTACATTTGAAGCTGATTTTGACCTAACAATTGCGGATTTGAAGATGGTGTGCCCTAAAGGTTACGAAGACTTCATGAGGCAAGGCCCCTGAGCATTTTTGTAGGGCTTTTATCAAGACGGGTACCAACTGTGATTTGGTTGATAACAACTTATGTGAGACCTTCAGTGAATACTTTTGGCTACCAAGAGAAAGACCCATACTTGAGATGCTTGAAGGGGTAAGAATTAAGTTGATGGAGTGGATGGTTGAGAAAAGTCAGTTAATGGCTGATCAAACAGATCTAATTTGCCCAAGGATTAGAATGAAGTTGGATAAGACTAAATTGGAGTCCAGATATTGTATTCCTAGAGCAGCTACGAGGAGTAAGTTTGAGGTTGAAGTGGATGATGATAGATTTGTGGTTGACTTGGCTGGGAAGCCCTGTGCTTGTAGGGAAGGGGACATCTCTGGAATACCATGTAGACATGCAATATCTTGCATTATTTTCATGAAGTTAGATATTGGTGATTATGTCAATGACTGCTTTAAGAAAGATGCTTATGAAAGATGTTACCAATTTCCCTTCCCAATTATGAATGGAAAAAAAATGTCGCCCAAAGTCAATGGTGAGCCAATCAAACCCCCACCTTACAAAAAGAAAAGGGTAATCTCTGTCTAATGTTTTATATGTGCATCAAAAGGAAGAACAACTTGATATGTTGAATTTTTTTGTTTTTTTGTTTTGTTTTTACTGCAGATGCCTAATAGTGATAGAGCTTTTTGTTTTGTTTTTACTGCAGATGCCTAATAGCAATAGAGGTATTGACATGGGAGGTCCATCCATCTTCAAGAGACAAACAAGAGTAGGGACTGTTCAAATTTCACCAAGCCAGGCTTCAATTGATACCACAGAATCTTCATGCGCTGAAGAATCTAGAATTGATAGTGGAATGTGAAGTTGTGGACCGGAAAATGCTAGTGGATGCTCAGTGCCTACTTTTAGATGAGGACGTTGAGTTGTAGACTGAAAAGGCTAGTTTTTGTGTTGTTTGTAAGTGCATTTGGCTGTTTACCATATGTTTGGGGATTTGGCAATGTAGTTCAGAATTTGGGATGTTTTGGCTATGTACCCTGTCTTGAGTTGTGCCTGCTGTATAGGAAAGGTTTATTGTGTTGGGATGTTTGTCTTTTGCATCAAACAATGTGGTGGAGTCTGGCTTGCATTCTTCTGATCTGTGCCTGCAGTGCTGTGCTGACTTGTGCCTCCTGTACTTTGCTGCGCGCTCTCTGAACACAGTTTGTGTCCTGCTGATATTCCTTGTGGATGCGATAAATACTGTGCTGATGTTTCTTGTTTTTTGTTTCAAAGAGCTTCATGGCTTTCTCTTTCTCTAAGAAGTCCATATCTGAACAGAGAGCTGTGCTGAGCACAGAAACTGTGCTATGCAGTGTTTTGCTGAGTTGTGCCTCCAGTGCTGTGCCGTGCGATCTCTGAGCACAGTTTTTGTGTGTGCTGATATTCCTTCTTGATGGGATATATCTTGCGTTGATATTCCTTGTTTTGTGTTTTAAAGAGTACATCTCTCTCTCTCTCTCTCTCTCTCTCAAGTCCATAAGCTGAGCACAGAAACTGTGCTTCTGCGCTGTATCATGCTGTGCTTTGCTGAGCACAGAAACTGTGCCGTGCTGATATTCCTTGTTGATGGGATAAGTCCTTGTGTGTATAACAAGTCCGCATCTAACAAAAAGCTGTGCTGAGCACAGACTTTGCCATTTTTATTATGCATTTTCAGCAAAGCTGAGGATAAAAAGGAAGAAACTGATTCGGTAACTTTTGTAAACCAATATCAACAAGGATTACAGCTCAAAGAGGCCTTTCACCAACATTAGAAACAAGTAAACCGAAAAACCCCAGCCTATACAGCCAAAGCTCCAGCCTACTAGCTGTGGCCAACCCTTACAGAATGCCCTTCATCATCTCAGAAAGAGCTTCATGTCAGCCAAATCTTCAATCTACTTTGATCTTGTTTAGGTCATCTCAACAAGACCAAGAACAAGAACTATATCAAACACTGAAGAAGCAGAAGACCAACCCCAACCCCAACCTCAACCTCATCTCCATCTCATCTCAAATCTCGAGCATTCCTTCATTTTGCTGCACATTTCAGAATTACATTTGTGACGCAATCTACGGCAAGCAATGTTGCACCCTCGTATGAACCTTACGGATGATTAGCACAATTGAAGCTCTTATCAATGCTAGCATGACTCTGACATGTCTTCTCCTTCACTTGGATTCTTGCAAATTCATTCTGTAAGCCATTGTTCAATTGATTATCCACATTTTGCAGCCTCTCCTTCAAGGTATCATTATCATTAGTGAGTTGGAAAATTACTTCTTTCTCTTGCATTTTCAGCTCATGATCAATCAATTGTGAAAAAAAAAAAAAAAAACCACAATCATCAACTTGTCAAAACGTAATAACAGATTTTTTAACAGGTTTAGAATCACAACATTGTTCAAAATTACTAAAGTTGGTGACAATATTCATCTTATGAGAGAATAGATTAGAGAATGATGATTGTCACAAGGCTGTTAGTTATAAATAGTAGTAGGAAAATTACTACGTGGTGGTTTACTTTAGGTCGATTTCCCATTATACAATTGTAATGCGAGTGGCATGAGTTGTAAGAGCAGATATAAGCTCATCTCTTTGGGTATTTCCCTTAATAAAGGAAATACAGAACAGTAATCTCTCTCAACTTACCATCTCTTCTTCTCATCTATTCTCTTTGTTATCTAAATATAAATTCTTCTTGTCAGCCTCAATTCTCCTCATCTCCTCTAATATCTTAGTTCATTACATGTATTCCAGATATGCCAACCTAGTATTTAACTTGAAAGCTCCACATACATATGAATGCCTCATGACTATTGCCTGCATGACTACATCAAATAGGTTATGATGCCCTACAAACCACTTTAGCAAAAAAATTTCCAAGGGTCAAAATTCTAAGCCTCAAAAAGCCTCTAGGAATTCAGATGGCTCCAATTATACCTTTCAACTTCTGGCCTCAACGCCCAATTTTAAGGGAATCGGACCTTTAAAAATATGCTTCATACTGGAGAAAGAAAGCTAAATAATGAGGTTGCAGCTCTCCCTTTATGCTGAACAAAGAATGGAATTCCATTTCGATTTCATAAACACAAGTTCTGGATAAGTGAAGATAAAGGAAAGGTCGTTGAAAAAACTGGCTGGTGACGAATGGTTGAAGTTTCCTGGGATTTGACCGTCAAGAGAAAGAAGATAACGTAGCAGGATAATATTTTCAATATCCTGGTAGAAGTTTAGGAAGCAAAAATGAGTAAGAAATAGTTGAAACAAATGGTTGCCGTTATTAGATGTTAAACATGAATGAAAGGGAATGATCTCATTACAACGAATTCTGCAGATGGTACCATAACTGAAGGACGAAACTACCTGATTCAATAGGACTTGAATGGGGTGGGACTGGTTTAAAATAGTTTGTGTTTGATTGGATTGAAATTGGTGATGGAAGATCAGTGTTACTTCACATGCTAAGTTGTAATATAGTTTCAGGTAGCATGTTGATCTCAGAACTGGTTTTGGTGGATGAACAGTAACATAGATGAACCAGTGTCATCGGGCAGCCTTTGTCGCTTTACATACGTCATTATGATTCCCAGCAGCACACTAAAAATTCTACTCGTAAGGAAATTATGAGAGTGGTAAGAATTTCTTCTTCCATGCAGAACATACTAGCAGAACTGCAGTGACAACAGCATTTTCAAAAACTTTCAGTCGGTCTTTCATGTTATTTACTAAAGTTATGATAATTACATTACAAGAATGGTTAAATGCTTGACCAGCTCGTGCACCACGGCCTAGCTAGATTTTTGAGGTGCCGATAAGTTGATTTTACCGGCATTCCGCCATTTTCTTTATCTCTAAATAGCCCAACCCGATTCGCGTTGGTTAGACCTGGCAAAAGGAGTATTTTCCAGTGATCAGTGATTCAGTGGTTGATTGATTGGAGGGTAGGAAAATTAATGCCGAAAATTCACATTGCTGTAGTTTCTCCCCAGTGGTGTCGATGTCATAAAGAACTTCCGTCTTTTCATGACATAGGACATGAAAGTAAAAGCTCATAGAAGTTATTTCATATGATTTATAGCTCATTCATGGATGGTCCCAACAGATTTTTGCATTTTCAAAGGTGAAACACAACAAATCTTCGGCAACAAGCAGTCTTAACTTCCTAGTATTTATAATACAAAAAGAACCCAAACAAACGAAAAGCAAAATTGCAGAAGAAAACAAAAACCTCTCCTGTCTCCTTCCTTCTTCCTTCCCTACATTTCAAAACGAAACTTGGACCTCCTTTGTTTGCTACATCAACTTAATTAATTAGACTGTGTAGTTCTGTTGAATGGTGTCCATGTCCAACCCCTTCAACTTCACCACTGATTCAACATGTCCCTTGAGTGTGTGGAGCTCCCTTAGCCTGTCAAATTTTTTCCAACAAGGAAAACCAAGTTTGAAGACAATGAGTGTATTTGCCTTTAGGCAATTCATAACCTGATTTATGAGACAAGTGAAGCTAGTCACCTCGCGACTTCGGCACGTCTTTTGGCCTGCTCGGCAATCTCGGACAACTCCCGGTAGCTGCTGTTGTCGTTGAACAATGCCTGTGGGGTCTGAAGACCGTGGAGCGTCCTCTCAGCCAAAGCCCATTGCGCCTCCCTCTCGCCCTTGCCATAGTCCTTCTTGGTCGTGAACGCGGTCTATCGATATTAGTAGAAAAAATAGCATCATTGTAGTGAGCTATTAAAGCCAAAGAAGGGAAAATCCATTAAAAGGAATTGATGTTAAAAAGATGATGAGAGAACCTTGCTCTGGAACAGATTGTCCCAAGCCTTGCCGCTCAACACGTAGCGGATAAAGAACTTGAGGACGTCAAGTGGGAAGTACGTGATGATGCTGAAGATCCAGATCACTCCGGCCCATCCCCATCCGATGCCTTGAACCCTAGCAAAGCCCCAGGTTGCGTACACGGCAATGAGCGTCGCCACCTTAATAAGAAATCATAACATGAGCCGCTATATTTGCAGATGATTAAGTGTGCACAGCCAGTCGAAAGCATGAAAGTCACGTACCAATTGTGCAGCAAAGAAGGCACCAACAAGCAAGAGTCCAGGGCGCTCGACAAAGGACCAGCTTCGTGATCGGGTTACAAAGATGAGTGCTTGACTAATGATGCTGACTTGGAGATAAAGCGCCGCAGTCAGCTCGTCTTCACTTCCTTTGATCGACCTCACACCGAAAGTATCCTGCAAAATTTATAGTATAAGCATATTTTCTTTGCTGTATGTGTGTTGCCATAGAAGTAACTTTGGCTTACGGGGAAGAAGTCGGTATCATGCGCAAGCCAGAAGAAGAGCACTGTCATTAGAGCCAGATAGGTTCCGAGAACTATGCCAGTGGAAAAGATCTCCTTGAGCTTCCACGAGTCGGGAACCGGAGAAGGCTTCACTCTGTCCTTAGAGATGGTCATGATGGTCCCATCGTTTAGGATGGCGATGATGAGAACCATGAAAGGCGAAAAATCGAACTTCCAAATGAGAGCCACGAGCAGGAAACCCAGCACGATACGGATTGTGATGGAGACGGCGTAGATGGTGTAGTTCTTCATCCTTTGGAATATGGCCCTGCTTGTCAACACGGCACTTACGATCACACTCAGTCCCGGCTCCGTCAAGACAATGTCCGATGCACTTCGAGCTGCATCGGTCGCATCCGCCACCGCAATCCCGATATCTGCCTTTTTGAGTGCAGGCGCGTCGTTAACACCATCTCCGGTCATTCCACAAATGTGCTTCCTCTCCTGGAGCTTCTTAACAATTTCATACTTGTGCTCTGCATGTTCAACGTGTGTATTAGTCCATCTTGTACTTAAAAAGGGGAAATTGTCAGATGGGACTTATCATTACCGGGGAAGACGCCGGCAAATCCATCAGCTTTTTCGATGAGCTCTTCAACGGAAATAGATGCAATCGACGCATCCTTGCACTCGCCAAGAAGAGAAGATGATGGATACATGTTGGTACCCATGCCAAGCCTACGGCCAGTCTCTTTGCCAATTGCTAGTTGATCACCGGTGATCATCTTCACGTTGACACCGAGGTCGAGGGCACGGCGGATAGTCTCTGCACTGTCATGCCTCGGAGGATCAAACAGAGACAGGATACCGACGAACTCCCATGGCCCTCCTTCGCTCTCCTTGGTCTTCTCAGGAACCGTCTGGGGAGTGCCCAGACAATGTGATGACTCCAGACATAGTACTACGAAGAACATGCAAAGAAATACATCTTGTATCTGATTATTGGCTTGGGAAGCTTACAGACCTGTTGAGCAACAGCGAGCGAGCGGAGGCCACGTGTGGCGAAACTGTCGATGATCGAATGGGCTTTTTTGTTTGCATCCCCACTGAGTTTGCAAAGTTCCATAATCTAGCATACAAGAACAGAAGTTACTAAAGATGATTCAGAAAATTTTGGAGTAATTCTGAGTATGAATAAGCCACCTGTTCTGGAGCACCCTTGCTGCATCGATGCCAATCACCATTACCGTCGATGTAGGTGATCGCAGTGCGCTTGTCCACCGGGTTGAAAGGCAGGAAATGCACCTCTGTAATTCCAGCCCTTGCCTGTAGAAGGACATTCCAAATTGAAATTTGAAGAAGTAGGCAACATCAACATTGATGCAACATGAACGAACAAGCTTGGCATGTTAACCACCTCTTTGGGGTCAGCCAATGTTCCGACAATGCAAGCATCAATTGCATCCTGGTTCTCAACCCTGGATGCCCTGGCAGCAAGCAACAAAACAGTGTCCTTGTCTGCATCCTTTGGAAACACCTGTAACGGAGATCGACCCCGGAAAAATATTGAAATTCTACTTCGACATTTATGTTTGACTAATGCGGTGAGGAAGGCTTTTGTTAGAGTGCAATCACTGGAATTTAGAGCCTGTTTACTGACCTCGATCAAGCTCTTGTCAACAGTGAGCTTGTTGAGGGTGAGAGTACCGGTCTTGTCACTGCAAAGCACATCCATCCCGGCCATTTCCTCGATGGCAGTCATCCTCTTGGTGATGGCGCCTTGTTGTGAAAGTCGGTGAGACCCAATGGCCATCGTCACAGACAAAACAGTGGGCATTGCGATCGGGATGCCTCCGATGAGAAGGACCAACAAGTTGTCGATACCATCTCTGTAACTCCTATGTTGGATCGGGTACATCACTACTATTTCAACTAGCATGCCCAATGCAATCGAGCAAATGCAGAAGTTCCCGATAGCCGTCAACACCTAGTTGGACAATTAGAAAGGAATCGCACACTCAAATTAGCATAATCTCAATGTCAACTTTCAGTTTTGGACAATCATTTCAAAGTATTGAATCAATGGAATGTCACATATGATCGATACCTTTTGGAAGTGACCAACTTGGTTGGTACTGTCGACAAGGTGGGCTGCCTTGCCAAAGAAGGTATGGACGCCGGTGGCGATAACAACAGCCTCGATCTCACCTTGCTTGCATGTGGAACCTGAAAACACTTCGTCGCCCGGGTGCTTTGTAACGGGCAGCGACTCACCGGTGAGGGCAGACTGATCAATCTTGAGGGGATCTCCTCCCAAGAGACGAGCGTCCGCGGGAACAATGTCTCCTAGCTTGATGCTAATGAGATCTCCAGGCACCAGGATTGCGGCCTCTTGCTCATTCCACATACCATCTCTCAGCACCTTCATTGATTCGCGAACTTCAGTTAAACAAACTTAAGATAACAATGGCTAATTCGTGTGTCGAAATTTCATAAACATGGAACCAGTGGAAGACACCTTGGTTTTGGGGGCTAGACCGGCCATCAGAGCAGCCGCGGCATTTCCAGCATTGTTCTCCTCGATAAAGCTAATAGTTGAATTGATGATCAACAATGTCACAATGCCAACAAAGTCTTGCCAATCTGGTGCCTTTCCCTGTAATTTTCATGTATCTTTTCCTTATGAGAGAGAGAGAGAGAGAGAGAGAGAGAGAGAGAGAAAGGGAGAGATGTCATTACCCCTCCATTAGCCAAAGCAATGGCCATGATAGCAGCAGCCTCCATGACCCATGATAGAGGGTTCCACATAAAACCCAAAAACTTGAGGAACTTGCTTTCCTGTCATATAATGTAGATCAATGTTACTATACATGTGAAATTCACAGTAAAAGAACTCTATGAACGTTAAAGGGGAAAAAATAAAAAATAATGCAATGACATGTTAATCATTACCTTCTTCTCTTCAAGCTTGTTAGGGCCGAAAATTTGAAGCCGCTTCTCGCCCTCTGCAGTCGACAAACCATCTCTTGTGCATTTTAGCTGTTCGAACACTTCATCCACGGGAATTCGCTCCTGCAGGCACAATGCAGAACACACATGAAGGCTAAAATGGAAAGAAAAGGTTAAGTTGGTCTAGCCAGGAAGCCTTGGAATGCAAGAATGAATGATGATTTCTCATGTCCATGTGGAGACATGCTCTGCAACCAAGAAATGCTTACAAGGTCGACACTTTCGTTCTTGATTTGTTCTAAAGAGATGTCGCCGGAGGCCATCGTGAAGGAGACGGGGGACAGAAGAAAGAAGAAAGAACCAGCTGTGCCAAGATTCCTCTCTTTTGAAAGCCTCCTCTTCCTCCAAAGAAGGACGAGGAGGGAGACTCAAGGAAGTTTGAGATTTGCTGGATTGGTTCCTCTGAATTACCAGGAGCTCAGCTTCAGGGCCTGTGGTCTCTTTATATGATTCTAGAGAGAGAAAGAGAGATACGCTGGGACAGCAGTTTTCCTGTAACAATCACAGGTTGAAGATGGTGATTTTGGCATTTGTGGCATGCCAGAGTCTGCGGTCTAACCCTTGGACATCATTCTCATGGCTAATTTCAGATGTTTCATGGAATTCTTGACAATTGTGGGGAGTTGATAACAAATTATGTCCCTTTTGGAATAAGCAAAGGGGGGCTATTAAGGAATTTAGCTATTTAAAGTGGTTTTTTTTTTTTTTTTTTTGGGGCATTGTACAGACAGATTTGTTAGGTACGAGAGTCCTGCAATTGCGGCAATGAGATATTCATGCATAAATTCTCACACAAAATAGGATCATTGTAAGATGGTTATCAATCTACGCCCTTCCTTGTCTTTGGGTGCCTAGGTATCCACCCCTGATGGATATTTGCTAGTTATGGATATTGTGACATCCCAAATTCAACATATGATGAGAGAAGCCCTTTTGAGTAACTCGTAAATAAGATTAGTACAGATTTCAAAATTTTAGTTTGATGGTCGTGTTAGTTTTCAACGACAACTTTTCATATATGAAGAATGCTCGAAATGAGCCGTTAACGTAGGACTCTTTTTGATTGGATGCCGTAATTCCTTCACTTTTGGGAAATTTTAAGATAAAAAAGACCTTTTCGATCCAATTTTATTAATTATTTCATCAATTATTTGATAATTATTAACCCCAATCTTAGTATTTTTATCACCATTGGGATCAATATCAATCCATGACTCAACGTCGACTTTATTTCTAAGACAAAAAACAAACATTCTCCAATCAAAATATTTTCTATATGTCATTTTATCCAAATTCATAATATCATCGTCTTCTAAATTAATAGAGATAATACCTCATAGCATATCAACTAATTTACCTTTATATATATATCTTGGTGTAATTATAAGAAATATCTTGCTTATTATTTAAACGTAATGGTGATACATAAATATATAAATCCTTCTTATTTTCATGATTAATCGATTTATATGAGAAAAGACCATATCTATAGTATTTTTGAAAGTTATATTTTGAATTTGGTAATGAGTTTGATTCAAAATCATTTAATTTTTTGTAATTAATTAATATTAATAGATCTTTTTCATCAGAACGCCTTTTGGTTAAATCTTTATTTGGCACTATACACATTTGATTGAATCTATTTTGCCATTTGTGTGATACTAATTGATACTATCTAATCGAAGATAAATCACATTGATAATGACACCTTAACCAGTTTTTCTATTGAATTGTTCCCGAATTCAAAATATTTTTATGTTTTAATTCAGAACGAAAAATTGCTTGTGTTTTAAAATAATCCTTTAATTCATTTTTAAGAAAATGAGATGTTCCGTGATATTGAAGGATATATCTTAACTTATACAAGTTACAAATTTGCGTTTGATATAATTGGTAAAATACATATGCTTGTGAGAAATAGGATAAGAAAATCTTTGAATTTTGATTACTAATACCTGAAATTGATTTTTTTATAGTCCAAATAAAATAAATTGTATTTTTATTTGTTTTAACGAATTTTCTTTATTTATTTCATTATTGTAAATGTATTTATCGATCATTTTTTTAAATTATCGAAAAAATTTGTGTAGTGATCTTCGGAATATTAATGATACAGAGAAGTATACCTATGTATATTCTTTCAATTAAAATTTTGAAAGAATAATATGATTGACGGACTAATCTAACATTTCTTCTTTTTAGTTTATGCAAAATATTTTTTTATTGATGTTAATAGTTCAGTAGGGTAGCTTCTTTTATTATATCTAATGTTTCTATTTATTTTTGGAGTTAAAAATCATTTCTTATTATCTTTTGTAATTTTTTCGATTTGATTCTTGATTGTGCTGGTTCTATCAGCCGGATCTTTCATTTTTTTTTTCTATCAATGAATAATCTGTCAAATCCATAAATTGAATTTGAATGGATGATTAATTTTTTTTATTTTCTTATTTATTGTGATATGACAGATAAGTGTACCGAGAAGCCAATCATCGGGTGGGTGGGGAGCATACTACCTCTAGCATAAGTTTATTCTTTAAGAAAAAAATTTCGCTGTTGGTCTTTGAATTTGCACATTATTTTGATCAAGTCCTCAAAAATTTAATTCATCAAATCAAATCCTTGAACTTACAAAGAATTTCGTTAACGAGTGTCTTGACATTTGTTTTTGCATGTAGCTCCAATTGAGCTGAAAGTACTCGATTAGAAAAGTTATGCAAGTTTGACAACTTGTTTATTTAAGGACTTGATTGGAAAAAGAAGATAAAAAAAAAAAAAAAATCAATAAACAATGAAAAATATTGAAATATTATAAAAAAACGTTATGATTTTCTGTCAAAATTAGCTGGATGGATTCAATTGGTAAAACTTGAAAAAGTTTAGAACTCAATTAATAAAATTAAAAGATTTAGGACTGTATTAATAAAAGTATAATAAGTTTACAATTTTTTGGACACAAAAGTTTAGAGACCTTAGTCTTCTCTAAGATGGATCAACCAGTGGATTTGAATGAAAATTGATCAACTACTTGTCTCATATGGAGTAAATTAGGGAACACTTTCATTGATTCAAAGTTAAATCGACATGAACTCAAGTACCAAGTACCAGAGAGATCAATTGACATTTTTTCCCATTTTTTTTCCAGATTCACTCTTAAATTCTTAATCCATGGGAAAACCTGCCTTTCCATTTCGGATCAATGAAGGAGCAGACTGAAAAAAAGCTGACAAAGATGTCAAATCCAAGCACAACAATCCATTACCCAAACAAAAATGCTGGCCTCAAGGAATAATCTGAACTGAACAGCTAGCAACCAATACTATGAACCAAGTTCAGACATAGAACACATGGAAGTAACCGAAGAAATTCTTAGTCTATGCCTTTCCTAGCGCTTTCGCAACTGGACAAACCTCAATGCCTTTTTCAGTTTTTGGGCCAATTTTGCTTAAGACCAAGGCCACCACATGCCCCCTCTCCCTCACCATCACCAATGGCATCTCCTATCTTGCCTCCATCCCATGGAATCAAAGGTGGGTATTGGCTTTCTTCCCGAGCCGAGGATTTCCTGCCCTCGGCGATTCGAACTTCCTACTTCGCTCAAATCTTCTACGCCTTTGTCCAGCTCGACCCTTCGAAGGTCCGTCATTGGCGTGGCTCAGGAATATGGCTTCGATGGCATCGATTTCGATTGGGAATTCCCCGCCAGCCCACAAAACGTCTCGAACCTATCCCGCCTCTTGGAGGAACTGCAAATCTCCCTAGAGTTGGAGCACGTAGGTTCGGGCAGGCAAAAGCTCCTCCTGACGGCCGTCGTCTACTCCTCTGCCGAATTCTTCCTCTTTGACGACCCGGCAAAATCCTACCTGGGCGACACGATGAAGGATTCCCTGGACTTTGTGAACGTGATATGCTTCAACTACCACGGGTGCTGGGACGCGGCGGCCAAGGCCGCACACGCGCTGCTCTACGACAAGGCGAGCAACATAAGCATAAGCAATGGGATATCAACGTGGGTCAAGTCAGGGGTGCTGCCAAAGAGCCTGGTGATGGGGCTGCCAATGCATGGGAGGACATGGACATTGAAGGACCCAAGTGAGAATGGGATTGGAGCTCCTGCTGTCGGGGTTGGCCCTTGCAAAGATGGGGTCTTGACATTCGGTGAGGTTGTGGAGTTTAACGAGAAGAATGGGATGGTTCCCCCGTGGTGTACGATCCTGTGACCTTGTCCAACTATTCCTATGTCGGAACCGGTTGGGCCGGATATAATGGCCCGACTTCAACAGAGAACAGGGTCGAGTTTGCTAAGGAACAGGGCCTTGGTGGCTACTTTTTATGGGCACTCAGGTACGATGACCAGGATTGGACCCTTTCTCAGACAGGTAATTTATCAGTATAGTGCACCAAATTTACTTCCTAGCACAGCCTATGGCTCTTTCTCGAGGTTCGATTCATCTTCATTCATACTTGTTATTTCGAATTTTGTGAGTATATCTTTGCGGAACTGAGATTAATGCTGCCAAAAGGACTGGGGAAACAACGTCTTTCTCATTACGTGCTGAAGTCGATTGACTTATATCATGTTTGATCTTGCAGCTTCAACTGCATAGGAAAGTGGCAATTGATGGACCACAATGTGTACAAGCGGGTATAAGGACTGCGACTGATATCGATAAGCTTCGTGCCGAAGCCCGTACAATTTTATTGATGCGATGTGAATGCTAAATACTGAGAAATGCCATGCCGTAATAAATATGGCTGAAAGTTGTTTTGCAGGATGACACGATAAGCTTGTGTGTGAGCTTTTGATCGACCGTCACGACACGAGCATGTCATTTAACATTGAATTTCTCCTGCTCAATTAGTAATTTGTTTCCCACAATGGTCTTAATATTGGAATGATAGCCATCCTTGCACATAGTCCGAGGGACTACACAGAAAAATGTTTGAATCTAATCCTTGCAATCTCTCAATCCACTAGTGTTACATTGGGGAATTTATTGGACATAATCAACATTACCTTAAACTTAATCAAAGATTCTAAAAACATAATGGTCTCTGTTGGATGTTGAGGTCCCACTAGACATTAACATCACCCAAGCTCCAGAGAGGCCCACACTTAGTCCCACGATGTCCAATTCATTTTCCATAGATCCATGCCCTAGAAGCTGCAAAATATCAAAAGTGAATCAACATTGGCAGATCTATGCAGAGCGTTTGTACTAATAAACTTTCAATTATGGTCAACAACTTAGAGAGAGTGGATTACCTTGGGTTGATATTCTCCAATCTTTGTCATAACTTAGAGCCCAAAAGAAGTACCCTCTTAGCCCAAGGGCCTGAGCGAGCCCAACCTTAGTGGCCGTCGAGACGACATCGTCGTACCCCACCCACGACGTCCCTTTAAAAGAGTAGGTTGACACGGTGGTCGCGTCATACTGCACGGTGGCGTTGTTCTTCTTGTTGAATGTTTCCACTTGGGAATAGGTAAGCACGCCGTCCTTTCCGGGGCCAAGTCCGACGGCCGGTGCGCCGATGCCGTGAACGCTTGGATCCTTGAGCTCCCAAGTCCTTCCGTAAAGTGGCAAGCCCATGACCACCTTCTTGCGCGGCAACCCGGCCTGAATCCATGACCTGAGCCCATAGCTTGAGCTTATGTTGCTATTCGGGTCGAAGAACGCGGCGTGGGCCCCCGTGGCCGAAGTGTCCCACGAGCCGTGATAGTCGTAGCACATGGCGTTGATCCAGTCCAAGTTCTGATTCATTGAAGCCACAGGGTATTTCCGATACGTTCCCGATAGGAAGAAGTCCACGGCGAAGTAGACGGCGGCCGTGAGAAGCAGCGGAGGCCGAGCTGTGGCCTTGGACTCCCTTGTTATCGCGTTCCGCCACTCCTGGAACAACAGGCCCAAGTCCGCCATCTGTTTCGGGTTCTCGGGCATTTCCCAATCGAGATCGAGCCCATCAAAACCATACTTCCTCGCAACCTCAATGGACGAGTCGATGAAGAGCTTTCGCGTCGAAGCGCTCGACGCAATGGTCGCGTAGAGAGCTGGGCCAGCCCCTCCACCGCCGATAGATATGAGGGTCTTCACGGGCGGGCTCTTCTGGCGGAGGGCGGCAATGAAGTTCGACAGCAGCGGGGCCGTCGAGTCCGAGACCTCGAACTTGTAAGTTGTATTGCTCGGGGAAAGGAAAGCGTAGAGGATGTGAGTGAAGAGCGACGTCTCTATGGACGAGGGAGGGAAACCGCTCGAGAACCACGAAGGATAATAAGCGCCTTTGATCGCCGCCTCCGGAGCCAAAGCTGCAGCCGCGACAGCGCCTTCCGCAGGTGCTATCGAGAAAAGAACTACGAAGAGCAAATTCAAGAAGCTGAAATTCGCCATGCTTTGCAGGACAAAAACAAGGTTCAAAATATCCAAAGCATGCGTAACAAGCAAAAGGGTCAGAGCCTATATATAAATAAATGTCCTTTAGGACAGCGAATTCTTGGGACAGCGAATTTTGTCCGTAAGTTGCGTGATATTGGAGCCACGTTCTAGAGGATAAAGAAATGGGAGGACGTGTTAGTGAATGGTGGTTTTGATTATAGTTGAGAATCGCTGTCTCTATTGGTAAAAGAGCATTAAAGATCGTGAATTCAGACATATCTCTAGAGAGCAGCCTTAATTGACCCACTCCATTATTTAGTCCAAAGTGTTCTGTCCATTATCTCTTCGGCTCTTGTGATTTGGCGTCGTACTCGTCGCACAATTCACTTATCTATTACATTTTTTTCAGTCAGTCCCAAACTTTAGATTTTATCAATGGAGTCTTCAACATTTGGATACATTGCCAATTGAATCCATCCGATCAATTTTGATTGAAAATTCATAATGTGGATAATGGCCGTTATACGTGACACGATCAACACTAACATATATAATTTTTAATAATACTTCCATAATTTTTTGATTTTTTGATTTATTTTTTCTTTTCTTTTCCTTTTTCACCTCTATTTTTTGTTCTTAATTTTTCTTTCTTCGGCGGCCGGCAAGGGTCGGAGGGCATCAAGTGGACCGTGTCATTAGTCTTACCGAAACATCGAATGGGGGCAAAGGTTGACTTTACCTTGGCGATAGGAAGAAGTCAATGATGATTTTGTGGCTATCAACTTGAGCTCAAATTCAATACCAACCCGTGCTAGAAAGTTAAAGTGAGGTCAAACTTGAACACAAAGGAGATTGATCATGCAATTTCATGTTGTTGAGTACATTTGACTTAGCTGGCAATCTAGAAAGCAGCGCATAGTGGAGGAATCGACGCTCAAAAAAGAATCAAAACCGCAAGTCGCTCTTGGACTTTCATAAGTTGCTTCTTACATTACGTAACTATGATGATTATTTTTGACCAAATCTCATATGTTTTGATTATTTTTGTCCCGATTGATAGAGAGAGAAATGTTGTTCCAGAAACATTTAGGCAATTGCAAAGTCTTTGTGCGGATATTTGTTCTTGTCATGATGATGATGTGTCATTCAAGCGACGGTCCACCACTTGTGTTGGTGTTGTGCGGTCCTATCTTCGTTCATTCAAGGTGGAGGCCCAGTTGGATGTGACAACACATCATTGATAGCGAGAATAGAGGTCCCGAGCCAAATGCCAATGAGGACATCTGAGTCGACCCACGACAGACGATAGTATTGGTGGTGAGGTGAAGCTCACAAAAATACGACAAAAAAAAAAAATTATCAAAAATGTGATAAACTCGTTGTAATTGTACCAATTCAGTTTTATATATATATATATACACACACCAATTGAGTTCTAAACCTTTTGCATTTATCTTTTATTCAGTCCATTCGACTAATTTTGGCCGGCGGCGCTACCTCGGATGTTGGCACCGGCATAAACAATTTTTAGTAGTATTATAATATATTTCGAGTTGTCTTTTTATTTTTCATTTCTATTTTTTTTTCTTCTCCTTCCCAACTAGAGATGAGGGTTGGAGACTGAGGTCGGCCTTGCCAACCCTTGCCTCTAGCAAGCTGTCTAGAGGAAGGAGTATAAAAATAAAAATAAAAAGTACGAAAAGAAAAATAAATAAATAAATCAAAAAAATATTAAAAATTTATTAAGAATTGTCTACGTCGGTATCAACCGGCCAAAATTGCTCGAATGGACTGAATTAGCATAAATGCAAAAGGTTTCAATTCAATTGGCCAAAAAAAAATATGTATGATTGAATTGGCATAATTAAAATAGATTTATGATTTTTTGGATAATTTTCCTCAAAAACGCCCATTCTGTAGCGATGGACAGATAATAGAGAAACTAGAGAAACCACAAAGGTAAGGTTATTTAGTTTACGTTACTTTTGATAGGCATGGAGTTGGATTTCTCGTCAAATTGGAGATTTGTTGATTAGGGCTCAAAATTAATTCCGATTAATTTGAAATGCGACCCATAATCAAACTCATAAGGAAACTCGGCCCATATTAGGAAAATCCAATTTGGACTCTTGCTAATAGGATCGTGGGAGGTGATGAAGAGGAAAATGAATTTGTCACGACTTCTTTTCCTGATTGAAGATGAAGTCTACGTTGACGTCGGAGAAGGGCTCATAGTATTTTTGCATACAAATATGTTGTCGTCGAGTCTGGTCTTGTGCGCGTAATGAGTTTGCTAAATATGTGCGAAAACTTTTAAGAGACAATAATAGAGAGCAATGTGAGCCATCGCCCAAGACAGTCGAGATGAGAAAACTCCTTTTTTGCGATTAATTCTTATCGGTTTGAGTTCAATCTCTGATGGAAATTCACTTACGAGTGAGCGGACTGAGCAATTGTGCTTCATGGTAAAAGACGACGAGATCGATATAAAACTGAACATGATAGTACAATGATTTCACAATTTATCCTGAAGAACGGAACGACCAAATGAATACAGAAATGTCTGAAATTATTGAAGAGTTAGCTAGATGATTTGTTTAAGTTAAGGGCTCGTGAGTGTACCTAAACCTCTAACCGGTACTAAGTGGCTTTTTGTGTCTGGCACCTTGCGTTGAGTAGAATTCATGATCTGGAAATAGACGAGCAAAAGGTTCCAATGGTGCAAATACAAGGGATGATGCCATTGTTCCTTTTTCTTTTGACCTATTAAAACTCAACTTGGGACCCTATTATGATTTACTACCCCAAAAAAAAAAAATCACCTTTTTATTCTTGTTGTTTCAAACTCTATTCAATCAAGTCCTTGTACTTTGCTCGTTTTAAATCAAGTCCTTCTACTTGTACAAATCATTTTAATCGGTTCTCTCCGACAATGCATTTTATCAAATCTAACCGACGTGGCTATCGGCAATGCCCGAGTGACACGAATAACATTTCTTTGTCATAGACACTACCGTGGAAAAAAGAAAAAAAGCGAAGGAAAAAGAATCTTCTTCTTCTTCTTCTTCCACTCCTAGTCTCTCCCTCTCTTTCACATGCACTTGGGTGTTGACCTAGTAAAATATCACCCGTGTCACCCTCCGGCATAATCCGATGGCCTTGTCAGCTTGATCTAGTTGGATTTGGTGCCGGAGAGATTTGATTAGACGATACATGGAAGAGGAATGACTTGATTAGAATAATTCAAATACGATGACGTGAATGCAAATAAAAAACATCTCCTGGGAAACTAGAAAAAAAGCACGAAAGTATAAGGACAAATAGTAGAATTCTTCTACTATAGGATTAATCTTATTCACACGGACCGTGTAACTTATAATTACACATCTCGTACCCTCCACCAATGAAATGAGCAATATTTATAATATTTTATATTAATTATCATATAACTCATCGAATTAATTATCATATAACTCAAGATACGAATGGGTGATGCAATCATTGTTCGTTAGTTGCAGTGCATAGTTGCGGAGATACGTTAGTGTAGAAGTGTAAGTGAATTAGGAGAGCTGAAGGGGTGTTGGGTGGTCCTAAGCCTCTCTCATCCCAAAAGCTAGCTTAAAGGATGAGACTTTCCCTCACACTTATCAACCGACCACCAACCTCTTCTACAACCAATGTGGGACAACCCCAACAATCTCCCCCTCACACATCGGGCTATGGGTCGAAACCGCAACAACCCGTATATTTCCCGTATGACTATTGGGTCCAGATTTGTTGATAACCTGGCTCTGATGCCATTTGTTGGGAGCGGGAAGCAGAAGCTTGGAACCTTTACCCAGTGAAATTGCCAAGAAGGAGCTCAAGTCCGAGCCCGTTAACATATCCAGTTAGACCCACCTTCACTCAAAAACTTTTGCCAATGAGTTATGCGCTAACTTGGATATATTAACCGCTCAAGACCACATTAATTATCCAATGTGGGATTTCTCTAACACAACTCACATGTGCATTCTAACAATCTCCCCCTAACGTGTGAGTTTCAGTGTTAGGTTTGCTCCCCTTTAATCCAAGTATCATTCCGCATCAACTTATCTTAAGTTTAATCTCCAAGTCATTATGATGCACTCGTAGCTATGCACTGCAACTAACCAACATCAACTACCGACTTAGGATTGCATCACTCATGGTCTCCATCTTACATCTTGGACCAACCATCCATGGTCTTTCTTTTTATGCCAAAACTCGTGTTATCCAACCAACTATCCATGCTCACTTCTTGCCAGACCAATCGTGATGGCAATTTGAGTTTTGGCAATAAAAGACCATGGACAATTGGTCTGAGATGCAAGATAGAGACCATAAGTGATGCAATCCCAAGTTAGCAGTTGATGTTTGTTAGTTGCAGTGCATAGTCGTGGGTGCATCGTAATGACTTGGATTAGAAAATAGAATAAAAATCAGAAAATTCAAAGAAAATTCAAAAAAAAAAAAAGAAAATGTTATACGGGTCGTTTAGGAGTAGACCGATTCGGGACTTGTATGGTTTGGACTGGGCGCCCGCGAGGCATGGGCCAGGTCGACCAGACCCGGTCCGGATAATTCAAAAAAAAATCAGAAAATGATTTTAAAAAAGGAAAAATCATAGAAAATTCAGAAAAATTGGAAAAATCAAGAAAAATTCCAAAAAAATTGAAAAAAATCCCAAAAATTAGGAAATGGACCATTTTGACTGGCCAATCCTATTTTTAGCCATTTTTCTTCTCGATTCCTTTTGAAAATGATGATTTTACCCCTTAAGGGTAAATTGTCTCTAATTTTTCTGAAAATTCCAAAAAATCCCAAAAATTAGGAAATGGGCCATTTTGACTGGCCAATCCTATTTTTGGTGATTTTGCCTCCCAATTCCTTTTTAAAATGATGATTTTACCCCTTAAGCGTAAATTGTCTCTAATTTTCTTGAAAATTTCAGAAAATCCCAAAAATTAGGAAGAGGTAAGCAGTGAACTAAGGCCCGAGAGTACCAAAACAAGCAAAGGGTTTTAGGTATTTTCGTAATATTAGAAAATCATGGGAGTTCTTTTGTAAGGAAATATCAATGAATGTCACTGCGTTTGGAGATTAAAATTAATCATTTAATGAGACTAAACTTATTTAATAACCTCAACATTGACTTAACTTTTTCAATTAAGTAAAAAAACACTAATTGTGATAAATAAGGTGGGGTTTATTTGATTAGTTCAATAGAAAAATAATCGACATTAGTTAAAATATCGTAAAATCTATTGATAGAACCTATCGGTAATTATCTATTTTATGTCCAAGAAAATATTATTGATATTCGGATATCAATGTTAATTATCATCAAACAACATTTTGATTTTATTAGCACTCTACATTATCGAAAACTTAAAACTCAATACTTTTTCGGAAGTTACCTTTTAAGTTTACCAAACGAGTCCATATAAGATGATTCTCCCCTCAATGCCTTTTTAGACATTGTCTAAATGAAGCTCGACAACAAAAATAAGCTTACCTAATCGTCTATTCAAGCCAAAAGCTTCTGGTTGCATCTCTTCTTTGATCCAATTATAGACCTTCTTCCTTCGTTTTCCTTATCATTGTAATTAATAGGCAAGAGTCCGGACCAAAGAAGAAATTTAGGAGTTATGCTCCGACAATCGAGTCGTAACTTTGTTGAGTTGTATCGCGATCTTGTCAATTTTCCTGTACAATCATTCAAAAATCTATTTGCCGATTCAAGCTTCAAAGGGTAGGAAAAAATCCTTGCGCAACATCAACATCATTTTATTTTGTATAGTTAAATTTTGGAAATCCAATGTTGACACCTAAATTTTGACTTTTAGAAAATCTATCATTTCAATTCATAAAATGAGAGCTAGTTATAGATCTCACCGAAAAAAAAGTAATAATATAGAATTTCATGCATTTCATATTTATTTTTATCATGCATTTGCATTTGCATTTAATGAACCTGCGGTGAAGCGACCGGAATTAATCATGCGGATTCAATAAGCAAAAAAATAAAATTGTGCTAAGGCATTGGGGAACATGTTGGCCGAAAATTTCAAGTAATAAGGCCAAATTGGGATTTAATTGAACATAATTCAGCCATTTAAGGACTAAATTGGAAAAGGTTTTAGAATCGGGTCTATTTCACAATAATTAATAAACTTAAAGCACTTAGCTTGCAAGCGTTTTGCCTATAAATACAAGTGTTATGCTTAGGGTTAAAGGGGGGAGATGAAAATCTTCTGCTAAAAATAGAGAAATTCACGTAAGGAAATTGGGAGACCCGAGAGCCTTGAGAACTGAGAAACAACGTGAGAGTGTCACGGCCTTGCCTCCTCTTACGGACGCCCTTGCTGTCCAAGAATTGGCTGCTATTCGGTTCTTGTTTTGATGCTCGATTCCCTCGTTGTCCTGCACAGAATATTATTACAGTTTGGCCTCTGTTTCACTACTTCTTGGCTTGAAAATTACTGATGTTCAGGATCACTATCTGGGGGTTGTTTCGCTGTTGTTTCAACACTGTTTTTCGCTGAATCGGGACCCAAAAATCGTTGCTGCTCAATCCAAAAGTTCTGCAGCTGCGCAGGGATAAAACATTGCAGTTTTGTATCTATTTCGCTGCTGTCCAGACCGGTTTTTATTCTTTTTATTGCTATTTACTACTGCAATCTAGAGCTTAAAGATCTCTGCCGTTCAGGACTGTTTTCTTGCTAATTTGGTGCAAAAACAGCGGCTATTTGGCACGGTTTCACTTGACTACTAGTGCAATTTTGTTTGGAATTATTCATAGTGCTTTCCTTGCTGTTTTTGTATAGAAGACGTAATGTTCGTGCGCCCTTCTTTGGGTGAATTAGCGAGGGATTTCAGCTTGCAAAGGTGGACTTCGAAGGAGCTCCAAGGCGTTACAAATCCTTAGTTGATTGGATCCAGAAGCTTGCTTGATTATCAAATTTTCGGTTCAAGTTCGAATTAGGTAAAATCTCTATTTCATGATATTCTGAAAAATGGTTTCATAATTTGAATTTTTTAGATGAATGAAATTTTCGGATATGATGAGATTATTACCTAGTTTAAAAAATCAGAATCGGAAGTTATCTGGTGAATATCTTGAGTACCATTGAATTCAACTTTGGGATATATTGGCATATCTTTGGATACATCTTGTGGTTCAATTTGAATATAATTTGAGTCATGATCATATCTTGGGGGATGTCATGCATATCTGAAACATATTTTGAATTCATGAGCATATTTTTGAATATTTGATTTGAATTTAAGATAATCTGAATCCCAATCACATCTTAAAGATATTGTGCACATCTTTTGGAATGTTCAAGATTATCCTGTGGTGAATTGAAACCCTTAAAAATTCTGATCATATCTTTTAGGTTTGGATAATTATCTGAAAATTCATTTCAAATTTCAAGGGATAATCTTTCCTATTTTAAAAGATGTGAATCCTTTGTGGATAGGGGCCTATCCCCTTTAAAATTTCGGCACCTACCCTAGTTGGCCAAAAATCATTTTTATATATATATACTTTATTCTAATTCAAATATTTTTATAATCTACCTTGAGTATAATGCACGCTCCCGTGTGCCTTGTCCCTCGGAATATGTGCAATATGGATGACTACTCGACTTGACCCCCGAAGTACGACGTCATCCGCACAATGAAATTGTCTAACCTATCCCACAACTTTGGGACCGGACTGACAAATTCCATGATATACAAATTCACTATCCGACCCTACCCCGAGGTACGACGTGAATAAATTACCTTCTGACCCCACCTCCAAGGTACGAAGCGAATTCATCGAAAATTTCGGATATAAGGTGTATTATACTCAAGGTTTATTATATTCTTATTTGATTCATTTTTTCATAAAAAAAATCATAAAATCATAAAAAAAAAAAAATCATCATGTCTTGGCTTAAAATGCATTTTTTTTTCGGAAATTACACCTTAAGGTGAATCTTACTATAAATTGAAGCAATTTGTGTTAATTGTCGGACAAATTCATCATAAAAAAAAATGAAAATTCATGGAAAGTGATGACGTCTCATTCGCATACCATATAGTTTAATTTTTCATGCATTATTTTCTTGCCATCCATGCATTCCATGTCATTAGCATATTCCACGATGGTTACATATCATGAAATTTGGCTCATATTTGTCTTTGCATCAAAAATCATTTTTTTTTATCATGAATTGTTCTTTCACGACATTTAGGCTAGAGCATTTCATCAAATTTTCACTCATCGTGTATATCCCCTTCTCTTATGCCATGTCACATAGTTTAGATTTCATACCGGATGTCATAGATTAGAATTCACATTTTTTTTGCATTAAAATTTGATTTTTTTAAGTCATCATGCATAATCGTTTTCATCATATAATGTTTTATCATATCATCATATAGTTAAACTTTGCTTATAGTTGCATTTGATATTATTCATGTCATCTAATTGCATTTTCATAACATGCATTTAATAAAAAAAATCCAAACAAAAATAAATTGCACCTTAATTCATTTATTGAAATCAATTGAATTTGCCAATCAAGAGAATTGTCACAAGAATGGTACCGAAAGGGTGTTAATTGAAAAAATTAACATAATCAAGTTCCCGAACCCAAATCTCTGGTTAGCAGAAAATAAAGTATTCTCCCATACTTTATTTAGGTATCTAATCTACCTACTAAAAAAAAGATTAGTGGCGGCTCCGAAATTAAAAAAATCTTTTGATTAAATCAAATCAACCTAAGTTGCGAATTGGTAGAGTTTGGGAGAACTCGGACTAGGTTAGCTAACTCATTTAATTAATTTGGTAATCCATTAACCCGAAGTTCAATCCGAATTTCGGGTGCGGCAGCTTAGCGACTCCACTGGGGAAGAATACTTGAAATTTTTTGAAAAAAATTAATCTTAAAGGTTGACTTTTGAATTTTCGAAAATTTCATTGTATTTCAAGAAGACTTAGGCCGAATTCTTGCGATGATTTTCTTTTGATTGGCTTTATTTCATTGATTATTTAGGTATTACATGTTTTTGCAAGGTAATTTTAAATGTTACCAATCTTTGTTTCGCAGGGTAGTGTAATTTAATTTTATTCCTGATTTATATAAAATGCCATGTGTCCGCATTCTATTTGCATTGCATTGTCACCGCAATCGGACCCGAATTGCTAGTAACTAGGATGGTATCGCGTAGGTATCTCCCTTACCTCACCGCCGAGATATGGGCAACCCCGTCCCCGATCCCGACAATTTCCTTCGTGTTGGAGATTTCTCCCCTGGCTATACCCCCATAGCACGGGCGGAATCTCGACCATAGCCGAAGTTTTGGAAATTAGACCTAACCAAACCCCATTGGTACGGTCCGTTTTTGAAATCTCATTTTGAAAACACCATTAATCAATTAACTTACATCCATGTGCATGTGGTTGTGATTGTGGTCCCTCATGGCAAATTCTTAGGTTTTGTCTTGTAATTTACTCATTTTTCATTTATTATTTTGGGTTGGTCCATGGCAATTAGGGTTATTGAGTCTCTATCTTGATCATGGGAAGCAAGGATAATCCTAAGAATATCCGGATTCTGGATGCACCGAAGTCGGACTTGAGCGAGTGGCCGACTTGACTGGACCGCACCGCCCGTGCATATGTGGAATCCAGAGTCGGGCGACCGATGCCGATATTGGACATCAAGACTCGTGTGGGGAAATTTCATGCGTTCACACACTTCTAGAGTCCCGATACCTCAACGTTTATCTACGGTAAGCATGAGCTTACCCCTACTCTAGAAGAATATGGCGTGCTTATCGGAAAACCCGTGGATGCGGAGTTGATTAGTCCGCCCGTTGGGTTAGATCCTGTCATAGCACTAGCCGATTTTTTGAGAATCAAAGTAGAAGAAATTTGCAAGATTTTGAAAGTTGGTCGTGGGAATTGCCCGTTTTCTTTCGTAAAAAAATGCTTCAATGAGGCATCTCCTATTCAAAAGGGCAGAATTTTTCTATTAGCTTTCTTTCGAATGGTCATTTTGCCATATTTTCAGAACTTCCTCAATCCTCATATTGCTTTTGTTGTTCAGCAAATATGTGATGGGAGAAACTTAGTCCATGTTGTCTTGGCTGAAACTTTTATCTCCCTCATGAAATTTAAACAAGAAAAAGGGAACATTTTGCAAGCATCGGCCGATCTCTTGCTTATTTGGTTTTTATCACATATTAGGCCATATAAGCATCTTGTCTCAATTGAGAAAATCAGAAATTTTTCCCACCCCATTATTGTTTTTAAAAACAAACAAGAGGAGATTCCGGATTATCATTTCTCGGATTGGGTATTGCTTTTAACGGATCTGCGTACAAGGGGGTTCCGATGGCAAGCTAGTTGGTTTCAAGTAGAGAATGCTAGATCGGCGAGCGGGGGGCAGATGCCCAACCCTTTGCTCGGATTTACCGAAGCGACCGAGTATCACCCCCTTCGTGTGAACCGCCATTATGTAGTGGTTCAGACATTGCCACTACCTCTTGATGCCGATCGAGTCCAGTTTGATTTTACTTAGAGTATCCCGGAACATGAGCAGGCAGTGATCACCGTCCGTTCCCTATGGGACTTTTGCCGACCGACCAAGCTCAAGCTACCAACAAAAGTCTTATCGGGCAACGAGAAAGCATATCACGCTACGGCCCTTTACATCAAGAAGCACGTGATTCCCAAGGCAATCCAACCGAAGATTCCTACAATGTCAGTCACAACCTCTCATCGGGCTGAGAAGGAGGAGCTTAAGCGGAAGTTGGAGCAAGCCAAGGGCACTATCTCAAAGCTGACCACTGCAAATAAACGGTTGAAGGACAGACTTGCTTCCCTGAAGTCATAGATCGAGATCGTCTTGTCGTCGAGTCATTCGATTATTGGTCTTGCATTTAATTATTTTATTTCCGATGTCTTGTCATGTTCTTTATTTTCCTAGGTCTCTTGTTAGGGGAATCTCATCGGATGTTAGGCTTGTTATCCTTTGATTACACTCTCAGATTAATACAACAGTTCTGTTCTCATTCTGACCTTGCTGAGTTGTATGAATTTTTACATTCCTTTTGAGTTGGATTCAATTTATGTACTTCAAATGAAAAATGTTTGTAAGATCTTGAACCATCTCTTCAAAAAAATTTGTGATGATCCATTGTGTTTTCTATTTATTATGGAATTAATGGCCGGAGTTGAGCAGGCTGCAATTTCGCACATTTTCAGGCTCCAGAAACATTTCAAAATTAAATGATACCTAACATGCCTTCTTGAAAAATTTCCAAACATGAAAGTTGTAGATATATGTTTCAAATAGCAGCCTACAAAATTTCAGAATTAAATTCACAATTTAAGAGGGTCCTTCGTTCTTTTAACTGTAGGCGGACAGAGCAATTTTCTGAACATGTTTTTTTCGGAAAGAAACATTGAACTGATTTGATCCATTCATTTCCAGCCTCATTTCTCAACATGAAAGTTGTTCACCAGCCTCTTTTCTACAACTCTGTAAATTTTCACGTCGTTTTGATCATTCAATAATTTTTCAAGAATTTTTCTCTAAAATCCGATGGAAAACGTAGATCCCCTGCATCAAGGTCATGAGTCTAGTCACGTGATGTTCGTGACTTGTTCGTGAGTCTAGTCGAGCCATGGATCAACTCAAGCTGTCTCGTGTGTTGTACTCACCATATTATCGCCCCATGCAGGTAATTTATCATGGATTCCCCTTACTTTGCTCAATCGAGGATAATAAAGACGACTGGCAAGGCAGAAGTCATAGCCATGTTAAGAGAAAAGGTTGAGGAACTTCGGGATGCGATGCAAGCGTGAGAGGCTGCCATGAACAGAATAATTGCCATCATGGAACGAGTCTTTCATCTTTTGGAGTCTCAACTTGAGATAATTCAATCTCACCAAGAGCATTATACCAATCTTTCTACGATGCCTCATCACAATCAACTCCTACGTGATAAACCTCCAGAGCTGTTTGAATGGGAATTTACTACACTCCCCGCATCTATGATAATCATATGGCCGATCCTTTTGAAGAAAGGTGTGTTCCCAGGGAACAAACTATCTCTTGGTTTGAAAGCCTCCGGGACTTCAGCTCGGGCAAATTTGTAATTTCCATTGCGGCCAAGAAGGACACTACATTGAGGAATGCATCACACTACGTTTTTGGGTCCAGAACATGATCAATGCTAGCGACCTCATGTTCCACTCATGGGATTATTGTGGCGGAGACCAAGATATGTTGGTGGTCCCAAGCATGCGTTTGCAATATCCTCATATGTTTAAGGACGAGATACTCCCGCCGCATCATTTTTATTCTCGTGGTGTTACTTGGGACACATGGGATGATTAGCATGACCTGAAGTCAAGAGACCTCATCATTGAAGAAATGGGCATAGACCCAAATAGTAACCCGTTCGATTTTATGCAATCCCCTTCGTGGAACATTTCTTGCTTTGCTTTAGATGTCTAGGTTGCATCGCTTTCTTAGGATTTCCTTTTTCTCGATGTCGCACTTTAGGATTTCCATTTCAATAAGATATAATTCATTGATTTAATATCAATAAAATTACGGATGTTTTTCATTAAATTTTTGAATCTTGTCGAAGCATCCCAAACCGGCCCGATGACAATAACCAACGATCGAGTAAAATTGTCATCCATGGTAAGAACTAAGGGCTAGGCTTCTTTGAGAATTCTTGTCCCACGGCCATTGAAAATAAAATTCTTTGAACAAAACATACGATTTTCGAAACCCTTGCAATTTTAAGCCTTGTTTGTTTTTCCCGACTTCGCTACTTTATGTTTCGGAGGCAAAGAGGCAGATTCTTAGCTCTAACTATGTATTGGCTCAATCGATCCTTGGACGGCCCCTTACATGAACATTGTGCCCCGAATTTTACGATTGAACCCGAAGTCCTTGGCCGATCCCGATTCATCAAACGGTTTAAGCGGATCCATGCTTCGTCTTTGATCATCTCTCGTGCCAAGCGATGGAGCAACTAGTCAATTTGAGCCTGATTTACATCGCCTTGATCAAGTTGAAGTTCGAGAATTATACCAACAGCGAGCCAAAGTGGTCTCTAAACTAGCGTTGGTGCTCACAATAGCTCCATAGCCGTCATTCACTTAAGTCTTAAATAATACAACTCAAATTTTTCCATTCATGGATAAAAAGAAGCTTTTTGAATTCCCGCCGCCCCCGATCGGATGTGCAAGATCATTCCCCGAGGTCATGGGGAACCGGGGCCCACATGGTCCTTGCCCGTCCGTTGGAAGATACATGCGTCAAGCTCGGGTGCCCCCGCCCCCCGGGCACATTCCTTTGCTCTTTCTTCTCCCGTACGAGTTCCTTTAGCCGAGGTTCTTTCATTATACCCAAGACTTCCATTGCCCGTCCCACTCTCCCTCTCTCTCCCTATGGTTGGGTTGATGTCGCGCCGTGGTGGTGGCCGCAACGGTTACGCAAGGAGCACGCCATGGGTCACTAGCCGCGAGCAACCAGCTCAACACCGAGGAGGTGGCCAAGCCGCCGGAGGTACCTTCCCGGTGCCGTCCAAGTCTCAAGCTGCCCCTCCGCCTCCACCCACCGGTGTTTCCGTGCCACCTCGACCGAGCTACACCTCCCTATTCGGTACCCCCGCTTCTTCGGCTCCGTCATTACCTCTCCGTGGTGGAGGAGGCCGCCGCGGTCCTACGGAGGGAAGGCAATCGGACCCTCGCGGCGGCCATCACCCGACTCGGCCGACTACCGCCGCTTCTAGTTCGGTCTCGTCGGGGCCATTTCAAGGTGGTGGAGCCGACGCTAGTAGCAGGAGTTACTTAGGCCCCGCTCTGGCCATGGATACTCCTCCTCCTCCGTAGCCCTTCGAGGAAATGAAAGGTCCGCCGCCGAGGCCCGGCTACGGCACTTCCAGGCAAAGAACTTATGGTTCGAGCTAATCATTTTCTAGTGCAATTTGCGGCCGTAAAGGAAAAAGAAAAAAACTGTCAAAAATAGAATACACCATTACCTGGTAATGCGATGCATCTCCTCCTTAATTTTTCTTGCTCACATCGGTGCCGGTTTTGGTAGCTAGCATATGTGTAGGTTTTAGCAAGGTCGTTTGCCTTTTTCTTCTTTGTTTTTGCCCTTTTCCCTCTCTCTCTCTCCTTTTTCCTTTATATGTTGCCTTTTTTTGTGTTTTACATCTAGGATTCATTGTTGTTTTACTAATAAATGTCATGTTAACATTTAGGTGAAATTTAGTCCCAAGTTTACTTCCTGGGAAATGAAGAGGAAGATTTCAAAGGATCTTCTTAGCCGGGCATCTTTCGATGGAAAGATGTTGTTCTATGATGGGGGAGCAAGCATCTTTACATTAGGACCACTCCCATTCACGTAAACGCAATTTCTTATTACTGTTGAACCGGATGTTCCTGAGGAGGATGCAAAGAGGTGAGCCTACCTTATTGTTTTGGTACTAATTAAGCATTCTACCGTTCTCTGTCTTTTAATTTGGAGGCATCATGGAGCTTCTTGGTGAATATATGGCTAGCCACTAGCTGCGATTTTCCTCAGCAACTTATCCGGGGTAGTCAATTGGATTTCCCTAGAGTGATAATACAAGCTCTAAATGAAGTCCTTAAAGCCTCTCCATCTAAAATGTAATTTCGCCTTCAATTCATATAAATTACTTTCTTTAAGGGTAACTTGTGCATACTATGTACTTTGCTTTCTTTCTCCATCCTTTTGTTGACTTGCTGAATTTCTTCACCACAATTATACAAGGGTGGGGCGATCTTTTTTCGCACTTGCTTTAGGGCCTAGTTTTCCTCTTGATAGCGGTGCCAAATCCTGGAGTGGATACTACCAATCTCTAAGACAGAGACAGTTTGGGCTCTCACTCAATATAGGTATTATCTTTGCTTGTCTACATCAGCCCACCTTGCATATTTTTCTGAATGGTACTGATTCACTCTATGCGATTTTCTCGAGCTGTAGACATGTCGACTAAAGTTTTCTATCAGTCAATTCTTGTCACCAAGTTTGTTGCAGATCTCTTAAAACATGGAGATTTGTCCAGGCATTTGTCCGATCGAGAACGTATCGAGGTGTTGACACCTAAATTTTGATTTTCGGAGAATCATTTATATGAGCATAAAATGAGGATTAACCATAATTCTCATAAAAATTAAATCTTCATGCATTGCATTTTTATTCTCTATCCTGCAATTAGGTCAAAGGTGAGTGTAGCTCAACATCAATATCAATTTTTTGACCACCAAGGGGGATTTTCGAATTTTTAAGGGGTTTGGGCTTAATTCAAAGTTAAATCAACCCATTTTAGCTCTTTAAATGAAAGAGGCTTTAATTAATTACCTGTTTAATTAATTAAAGCCCGATTAGGCCTCAAATTCATGCATATAAGTCCATTAAATTGAGGAATTCGGCCAAGCCCTATTACCCCCATTAAATTTCGAAATTCTCAAGAATAAGCCCATTAAGGGTAGAAATTTCGATCCAACGACCGTTATTTCTCAAATCCGACGGTCAAAAATAAACCCTACAACTCAAAGCCCTAGTTTTCTCTATAAATACATCTTTATGTCTAGGGTTAAGCGGGGGAGGGGGACAAAAAAAAACTCAAGATGCACGTGAGAAAGTAAAGAATGGGAGAGAAAGCCGAGAGTTTCTCAAGCAAACTTCCTCCAGCCGTTTCCTCCGCCGTTCATCTTCCTTGAACCATCATCTAGTAGTCCCGTCATCACTAGCACGAGCTATTTTGAAGCCGCTGCAAAGTCACCTCCTCGGCCTGCCGTGGCCTGCCGTTGTTTGAGCTACCATCTTGACGAATTCGTGCCCTTGTCTAGGCGTGATTGGTTGGCATTTGGAAAGTCTTTCCACCGTTGTTCAGCCTCCAAATTTGCTGTTGTTCGTGCTGATTGTCAAGGACCAAATCAGTTGTTGTTCGTGCCAAGTTTCATACTAATCGAAGTTTGTTTTGGTCACTAATCAAGGGTTGTTTCTCTACTGCTTTGAAATCGAATTTTCTGCTGTTCGGGACTGCTTCACTGCTATTTAAGGTTGAAAACAGCATTGTTTTGGCGCCTTTTACTTGTTGATTTGGTGCATATTATTTGCTTACTATTTGAGTCGATCACCCCACTGTTTTGGCACAATATTCTCCCTTTTCGAGCTAGTTTCCTAAGTGAATTGTTGCCAAGTTGCTGCCGTGAACCGAGTCCAACCAAAGACACAAGATCACTTCTATCGAGCTTCCTAATCCGTGCGCAAGTTTTGTCGATTGATTCTCGGAGTTCAAGTTTGGTGCTCAAGTTTTCGGCTCAAATTCGTGTTAGGTAATATCCTTAATTCGAGATATTCTGAAATCATTTTGTGTAATTTGAATGTTCAATTGAATGTGGATAATTTTCCGACAAATCGTAGTTGCCTAACTTGAAATTTCGAATCTGAAAGCAAACCATGATGATGTCATTATTATTTCTTAATATTCTGCATCAATTGTTACTAAGTTTGACCTTGAGAAAATCTGGGAGAATATTGTGCATTTTGAGCATATCTCTAGAAAATTGCATATATCTTGGCGTATCCATCATATTTTAACTTTTGGGCATATCTTTAGCACATTTGAGATAATCTAGATCCCGATCGCATCTTAAAGATATCGTGCACATCTTTTGAAATGTTCAAGATTATCTAGTGGTGAATTGAAACCCTTTAAAATTCTGATCGTATCTTTTAGGTTTGAATAATTATCTGAAAATTCATTTCAAATCTCAAGAGATAATCTTTCCAATTTTTAAAAGATATCAATTATTTATGGATAGGAGCCTATCTCCTTGAAAATTCCGGAATCCCCTAAGGATTTTCGAAAATTTAATAAATATTTGCACATTTTTAAACAAAATTGCCTATAATGTATGCTCCCTGGTGCCTAGTTCCATCGGAAAATTAAATCACACACCATGTCCATGATCTTATGGAATGGGATGGTGATTTAAATATAGAAATTTGTATTCTGCCCTTTGGTGAGAAGGGACGTTGTATTTCTATATATTTATCCACATACTGGCTCGAATACTCGAAGATGTAGCGGATAAAATCTCGCTCTAGCTCGGATCTTCGGGAATGAGAAGATTTATTGAAAAATTTGGAATATTCGGAATTAAAGGTATATTATGGGAATTTTTGTTTAATTTTGTTCAAATTCATTAAAAAAAATTCGAACATAAAAAAAAGAAAAGGGGAAACATAAAAAAAAAAAAAATCCAATTCATATAAAGCAGTCAAAAAGACATTTTCATGAAATTGGTACCGAAATGGCGTTAATTTTTAATTGACGTAACCAAGTCCCCGAACTCAATTTCTCTGGTTCGTAGAGATAAAATAGTCCTCCCGCTATTTTATATAGGTTTCTAATCTACCTAAAAAAAAAAGATTAGTGGAGGCTCCTAAAAAAAATCAAACCTATGTTGCGAATTGGTAGAGCTTGGGAGAGTCCGTATTATGTTAGTTAATTCACCTAATTAACCTAATAATCCATTAACTTAAATTAATTTTTAGGTCGTGACAGTTTGGCGACTCGCTAGGGACTAATTTTTAATTTGCTCGAAAATTTAAAAGGTGAATAGAATTTTTAAGTCAATTTTCGGAAATCAAGCTTCAATTTTCAAAATTCCTTAATTCACCATTAATTTTCGGGACAAGTAAAAATTTGTGGACTTAAGCCGCGAGTTTCATGTCATATGTCTTGATTGGTCATTTGTGATAATTGGATCAATGTTTTTGGGCCGTTTCCCATTTTTGTTCAATTATGTTGAATTTCTCGGATAGGTGGCGGACGAGCTTAGAATGGGCTCAAATTTGATGGGCCAAAGGAAAACGGTCTTTTGAACATAAATCATCGCCTTTGGCGATGTTGTATGATGGATTTCGGCGATTCGGGATCTTCTTGATGGGTTTTCGGGCATTTCTTTGTATTTTTAGTTATTTTTTGTCATTATTTTTATGCTCTTTATAACATGTTTGATTCGATGGGTTATACTCGTTATGCATGATTCATGACATTGCATTTGACCTTAAATGTTAGACGAACCTATGATGGTGTCGGGGTAAAAATTTGCCTGGCCTCGGGATGGAGGAATGGACGTTCTTACCCTTGACTCCGACTATGTTAAGACTCCCCGTTCGGTCCCGAGTCTGCGGGCACGAGAGGCTTTTCTTAACATTTCCTAAGCTTAAAAGGGTGAAAACACGGCATAAATCGTTAAGTCGGGCTCGCTTTTGAAGGCTCTAAGAAATCTGGCTAATAAAGCATGCATATGCCATCTTGCTTGTCTCCGATATCATGAGCATCTTTTCGTCTATGCGTTTTTTATTATGAGTCGGTCCATGACTATTAGGCATCCTTGTCCTATTATGTGTGTCGTCTTGTTAGTCTATCACTTCATGGGGCACGACAATATTCGTATTGTCACGGTGGCGAAGAAGGATTTGGTTGACTGGCTCCCACAACTTGATGATATTGCACGCCATTACGTGGAGAGCCGACTAGGGAAACTCATTCATCTTCTTGATATTCATATTCGTGTCGGTATGATCCAGGCCCTTGCTCACTGTTGGGTCCCTCGGACGGCTACTTTCTTGCTCGGTAAGCATGAGCTCACCCCTACATTGGAAGAGTATAGCATGCTCATTGGTAAGTCTCTCGACGCCAAACTCATTAGCCCGTACTTGAAAGCGGATGCTTCACGGGTTCTAGATGAGTTTTTAATGGTCGATCTATTTGTAGTGCAAAGAATTTTAAAAGCAAATTATGGATATTGCTCTTTCACTTTCCTTAGAGATTGCTTTAACAAAGCCCGATCACTCGCAAAAAGCAAGATCTTTTTACTGGCTTTCTTTGGTTTGCTCATTTTTCCTCATTATAAAAATTCTGTCATTCCTCGTCTAGCACACTTTGTCCAACAGGTTTGTGAGGAAAGGAATTTTGTGAATACCATCCTGGCTGAAACCGTCATTTCTTTGAGTAATTTTAGGCGGGGCAAGTTTAAAGTCCTTAGGGCCCCTGCTGAGATTTTGCAAATATGGTTTCTATCGCATATTAAGGAATGTAAGGAGCTTCAAACGATGTCTTAAGAAACTTCGCACCTCCGTTGGTTATTTACAAAGAAAAGCAATCTAATATCCCTGAGTATCATTTTTCTGAATGGATAAAACTTGTGAGGGCTCCATCCACTAAGTCTCTCCAATGGCATGCTAGCTGGTTCCAATGTAAGGAGGCTCGTCTTGCCTTTAGTCGCGTCGGGCCTGTCCCCCTCCCGGGCTTTACGGGGATAGCCGAGTATTATCCACCCCGAGTTGTTCGCCACTTCGGATGCGTTCGGAAGATGCCTCCGCCTTTACCGCCCGTCCGGACCCAACTGAACCTTGAAGACTTGACAATGGATCATGAGCAGACAGTCGTCACCACCTGTTACCTGTGGGCCGCGAGTCAACCAATCAAGCTTAGTTTTCCGAGGAAGCCTTTGGAGCCCGCTAAAGAAGCTTATCCATCCACCAGAGAATATCGGTTGCGACATTCCATTCTCGAAGATTGGCGTCCGAAGCTTCCCGATGTCACCCCAACCGGTTACACAAACAATGAGCTGAGGCGTTCGTTGGCCGAGGCCCATGAAGAGATCGTCGTGGCACGAAACACAATCAAGCGTCCGAAGGCTCAAGCCGGTTCCCGACCAAAGTGATCGAAGAATGGAGCTGGGCCCTCGAAGTGATAGGCTTTTGTCGAGTCACGTCATTATGTTATTTCTTGCTTTCCTAGGTCTTATGTTATGAATTTTTGTCAGATTTTGGGTTTGATCATACTTTCGTCCAGTTATTCAGTTCTATTTTAGTCTGACCTGCGGGACGTTTTTGAATTTTTACACCCGTTTCAAGATGGATTTAGTCTCCGAGTCTCAAATGAAAAATGTTCACAGGATTCTGATCTATCACTTCGGAAAATTTTGTGGCGGTCCGATGCATTTAATATTTAATATCGATTTAAAGGTCGGGATGGAGCAGGCTGGAATTTCACACGTTTTCAGACTCCATAACCATTGCGCGATTTACCCTCAATGAACGGCTTCCTCTGTTAAACCACCAAACATGAAAGTTGTAGGTTGATGTCTCGATTAATAGCCTACAAAATTTTGGAATTAAATTCTCAGTTTAAGGGACCCCTTCGTTCTTTTAACAGCAGATGGACGAAACAGTTTTCTGAATGTAATGTTTTGCAAAGACGCATTAAACTGATTTGATCTACTCAGATCTAGCTCGATCTTCCAACATGAAAGTTGTTTATCAGCCTCTTGGCTGTAATTTGGTAAATTTCCACACCGTTTTCACTATCGGATGATTTTTCATGAATAATTTCCCAAAACCCGACGAGGCTGGAACCTGCAGGTCAGGGTCACGAGTCAAGTGCTCATGAGTCTAGTATAGCCATGGATCGACTCGACGTCTCTCATGTCAAGTGCTCATGACACCTAAATTTTGATTTTCAAAAAATCATTTATATGAGCATAAAATGAGGATTAACCATAATTCTCACAAAAATTAAATCTTCATGCATTGCATGTTTATTCTCTGTCCCGTAATTAGGTCGGAGGCGAGTGTCGCTCGGCATCACTATCAATTTTTTTACCACTAAGGGGGATTTTCGAATTTTTAATGGGTTTGGCTTAATTCAAAGTTAAATCAGCCCATTTTAGCTCTTTAAATAAAAGAGGCTTTAATTAATTACCCGTTTAATTAATTAAAGCCTGATTAGGCCTCAAATTCGTGCATATAAGTCCATTAAATTGAGGAATTCGGCCAAGCCCTATTACCCCCATTAAATTTCGAAATTCTCAAGAATAAGCCCATTAAGGGTAGAAATTTCGATCCAACGACCGTTATTTCTCAAATCGGACGGTCAAAAATAAACCCTACAACTCAAAGCCCTAGTTTTCTCTATAAATACATCTTTATGCCTAGGGTTAAGCGGGGGAGGGGGGACAAAAAAAACTCAAGATACACGTGAGAAAGTAAAGAACGGGAGAGAAAGCCGAGAGCTCCTCGAGCAAACTTCCTCTAGCCGTTTCCTCTGCCGTTCATCTGCCTTGAACCATCATCTAGTAGTCCCGTCGTCACTAGCACGAGCTGTCCCGAAGCCACTGCAAAGTCACCTCCTCGGCCTGTCGTGGCCTGCCGTTGTTTGAGCTCCCATCCCGACGAATTCATGCCACTGTCTAGGCTTGATTAGTTGGCATTTGGAAAGTCTTCCCACTGTTGTTCAGCCTCCAAAGTTGCTGCTGTTCGTGCTGATTGTCAAGGACCAAATCAGTTGCTGTTCGTGCCAAGTTTCATACTAATCGAAGTTTGTTTTGGTCGCTGATCAAGGGTCGTTTCTCTACTGCTTTGAAACCGAATTTTCTACTATTCGGGACTGCTTCACTGCTATTTAAGGTTGAAAACAGCACTGTTTTGGCGCCTTTTACTTGTTGATTTGGTGCATATCATTTGCTCACTATTTGAGTCGATCACCCCACTGTTTTGGCGCAATATTCTCCCTTTTCGAGCTAGTTTCCTAAGTGAATTGTTGCCAAGTTGCTGCCGTGAACCGAGTCCAACCAAAGACACAAGATCACTTCTATCGAGCTTCCTAATCCGTGCGCAAGTTTTGTCGATTGATTCTCGGAGTTCAAGTTTGGTGCTCAAGTTTTCGGCTCAAATTTGTGTTAGGTAACATCCTTAATTCGAGATATTCTGAAATCATTTTGTGTAATTTGAATGTTCGATTGAATGTGGATAATTTTCTGACAAATCGTAGTTGCCTAACTTGAAATTTCGAATCTGAAAGCAAACCTTGATGATGTCATTATTATTTCTTAATATTCTGCATCAATTGTTACTAAGTTTGACCTTGAGAAAATCTGGGAGAATATTGTGCATTTTGAGCATATCTCTAGAAAATTGCATATATCTTGGCGTATCCATCATATTTTAACTTTTGGGCATATCTTTAGCACATTTGAGATAATCTAGATCCCGATCGCATCTTAAAGATATTGTGCACATCTTTTGGAATGTTCAAGATTATCTAGTGGTGAATTGAAACCCTTTAAAATTCTGATAATATCTTTTAGGTTTGAATAATTATCTGAAAATTCATTTCAAATCTCAAGAGATAATCTTTCCAATTTTTAAAAGATATCAATCATTTGTGGATAGGAGCCTATCTTCTTGAAAATTCCGGAATCCCCTAAGGATTTTTGAAAATTCAATAACTATTTGCACATTTTTAAACAAAATTGCCTATAATGTATGCTCCATGGTGCCTAGTCCCGTCGGAAAATTAAATCACACACCACGCCCATGATCTTATGGAATGGGATGGTGATTTAAATATAGAAATTCGTATTATGCCCTTTGGCTAGAAGGGACGTTGTATTTCTATATATTTATCCACGCATCGGCTCGAATACTCGAGGATGTAGCAGATAAAATCTCGCTCCGGCTCGGATCTTTGGGAATGAGAAGATTTATTGAAAAATTCGGAATATTCGGAATTAAAGGTATATTATGGGCATTTTTGTTTAATTTTGTTCAAATTCATTAAAAAAATTCGAACATAAAAAAAGAAAAGGGGAAACATAAAAAAAAACATCCAATTCATATAAACTAGTCAAAAAGACATTCTCATGAAATTGGTACCGAAAGGGCGTTAATTTTTAATTGACATAACCAAGTCCCCGAACTCAATTTCTCTAGTTCGTAGAGATAAAATAGTTCTTCCGCTATTTTATATAGGTTTCTAATCTACCTACAAAAAAAAAAAAAGATTAGTGACGGCTCCTAAAAAAAATCAAACCTAAGTTGCGAATTGGTAGGGCTTGAGAGAGTCTCGTATTAGGTTAGTTAATTCACCTAATTAACCTAATAATCCATTAACCTAAATTAATTTTTAGGTCGCGACATGAGGTACGACCAATTCTTGGTTCTTTTTCTAATGCAAGTGAGTTACAAAAATCTCCCTCATTTCAGACATTTCCCTTGCCCTTTCTGGGATCTTAGGTGGAGAAGGCTTTGAGAGGCATTAGGGTGCAAACTTCTCACCTTGGTTATGAGAGAAGCTACAGGTTTACTGGATTAACCAATGAGCCACTGATGCAAACCAAGTGAGGACGCTTTTTCTTTTGCATTGCTCTCTTTGATTCTACATCTAGTTTATAATGCATGTGTTGTAGCACACAGTCTATCTTGTATTTGGGCAAGAAGATTAGATGCTGAAAAGAGTATCGTTTAGTCTTGTGTGGCATCGATATATTAGGAACAGAACTTGATAACCTGAGATATTCCTGTGATTCTCTTGTGGCAAAAATTGCTGTGCAGGAATGCTTCATGCGTATTGAAAAAATAGTCTCCATGTTGGATGGGTTACCGTTAAGTTATATATTTACACCTTCTCTTTGTCAAAAGTGAATGTTCTTTGAACAATTGCCCCATTTCCATATTGTCCACCGCCTTCTTTATGAAAGTTTCTTCTCAGGATAATTTTTTGATGTGACTTATCAAGTTAAAAGAAGAAGAAGAAGAAGAAGGAAACATCGATGTGAGATGATGGCTTGTAAGAGCTGTTTTGACTCCTTTTACTTTTGAGATATTAAGGATTTGTTGCCTATGATGCCTGCTCCTTTTCATTCTGGTAAACTGTAACTGAAGTGCCATCACTTGGTATCTTTTGACGTGATTGTTTTAGCATTAATTTAATCCTCCCTGAATTTAGTACCCGTTCTTGTACTCCTGTTATAATTGTGACCTGTAGGAACTGTGTAGCCTACTTTTTCAATTCTCATAGTAAGCTTTGTGTTTTACGAAATGTTCACGATGGATATTTGGTCAATCAGGTCAAATAATGGGCAAGATATTGTAAAGTTCTACCAGGACAGACACCATATCCATTTGCAGAATACCTCATTGCCCGCTCTCGAAGCGGGACGCAATACGTACCTGCCAATGGAGGTTTTGTTCAACATGACAAGATTGTTTGTTTCTTCAGATTCTCTTGTTAGAAATCTTCTGTTTTTAGCTCTGGTATTGAAAGGTCTAGGTTCTCTGTTTACAGCTTTGTACGATTGTTGATGGGCAGTGATACACTCAGCCATTGAATGGAAGGCAACTAAATGCTCTGGGAAAAGCGTATGCGCAATACCCTGATGAGAGGGAAAAAGGTATCAGGCAGGTAGGAAATATTAGATGGCTTTATAAGTAGATCCTTTTGGTAACAGTGCAACTTCCATGCTAAGCCACCGCATGCTTGTGCAGATAATCTGTAAGTATGATCAAGAATGTTCGGTAATCGAAGAATTCGGAATGTCGGTGGCAAAGGAACTTGTTTCCATTAAGGCTCGCGTTTTGCCACCACTGACGGTAAGATGGTCAACATCTGTTGTGAGAAACCGAAACTGAATGCCTCGAGTGGTTGCATTCCATTTCTTCTTGTTTCGTGAGCTGAATTTTGCCATTGTTGCAGATCAAATATCGAGTCACGGAGGGTTTATATTCCACTTTCAGTCCCAACGGGGGACGGTGGACTATGCAAAAGAGGGTGAGCTACTTCCATCTACTAGTGGTGCAGAAAAATTGAATGAACAGTCATCGCAGTGTTATCTGTAACATTTTGAGCATGATCAATTCTTCTTTTTGCTATTTCTTTGCAGAATATGGTCGATGGAGGTAGAGCGCATGCCTGGATGTGTGTAAACTTGTCAGATCCCTTGAAAATTGACGCTAATGGAATTTGTGAAGATTTGGTCCGTGTTTGTAGAAGTAAAGGGATGGTAGGTATCTACTGACAGAGCACTGTCATGTGACGGAATATATACGTGTATATATATATTTTGTTTCCTTTACTGGTGATGTTATGAGGTACAAATTATTTGTGCCTTGACAAATTCTCATCTCCTCGCAGGATTTTAACCGTTCTCCAGTACTCCCTATAAGGCATGGTGAAGCCAACCAGATTTAGAGAGTCCTTGCTGATATTGACAAAGACTCTCGGGCAGTGCTTGCAAAGACGAAGGGATCTCCAAAAGCACTTCAGCTGTTGGTGATTATCTGACCAGACCTTCCTGGATCTTATGGTAAGTTATCCTTTAGTTGTCGTCTTTAGAGCTCTTAGGGCGTTAAAACTTTCCCTTTTCTAATGACCATTTCCTTTACAGGGAAGATTAAAAGAATATGCGATACTGAACTGGGAATTGTCTCCCAGTGTTGGCGACCTGAACAAGCTAAAGCAATGGGAAAGTCACAGTGGGAAAATCTGGCATTGCAAATTAATGTCAAGGTTGCGGGGTTCTTTTATGCAGGAATTTTCTATTTCTTCGATTATGATTATTGACCATTCTGCTTGATGGTCATAGGTTGGTGGAACAAATACTGTTTTGAGTGAAAGCCATCCAGAGGACAATACCTTTCTCGGTTGATGAGGCAACCACAATCTTTGGGGCAGATGTAACCCACCCAAAACCTGGAAACACTACTAATCCTGCCATAGCAGCGGTATGCTTTTTCCCTACACTGTTGTCATTCGCTATTTTGAAGTGTTTTGAACAATCGCTGGTTTTGATATGACAAGGTGGTAGCTTCCATGGACTGGCCAGAGGTGACCAAATATAGAGCCCGTCTTTCTACGCAGCCTCGAGGAGAAATTATTAAAGATTTGTGCACCCCCACTGGAGGAATGATTGGGTAAGCTCCTGTTTGTTTTCTTTGGCTCCTATCATTAATGTTTATGCTTTCCCCCAACTCACTTTCACGTTCTCCTGCAGGGAATTGATTAGGGACTTCGCAAGTTCTACTGGAAATGAACCTCGTAGGATAATATTCTACAGGTGTGCTACTTTATCCTTGTGCTAAAGCAGATAGCTTTGTTTTTCATTGCTGTTGAAGTTTGATTATCACCACAGGGATGGGGTCAGCGAAGGTCAATTCTCTGAAGGTCTTGACCGCGAAATGACAGCGATTCGCCAGGTAATTTGTTGGGGAATAGGTTCATACAATATTTGCTATCATTATTCCTTTTGAAGTAGATTTTAGATTCATTTTTCCAACTGTAACTCAAGTTGGTGTTGCCGTAGGCTTGTCATTGGGTTAGGCCAAATTATCATCCTCCAGTAACCTTGATTGTGGTGCAAAAGCGGAACCACACACTCCTCTTTCCTAATAAGAAGAAAGACGAAATGGACGCGAGCGGCAATGTACTACCTGGTATGATAACTCTTCAATTTTCTTGTTAATTAACTGAAGTGAGTTGGCTTTTCAAGTAGTTAAATTTATAGTATGTTTGATTAGGTACTGTCGTTGATACTACAATCTGTCATCCCACAGAATTTGATTTCTACCTAAAGAGCCATACTGGGATTAAGGTGACACTCATCTCCTTCAAGTTTGGTGAAACGCGCCTATAGATGTGACCCCTGAATTTTCTCTTTTTGTTATGTAAATCATATGTAACATGCAATTCACATGATGCAGGGGAGTACAAGTCGGGCGACACACTACCATGTGTTACTTGATGAGAACGACTTCGGTGCTGATCAGCTCCAAAGACTCACCAACAATTTGTGCTACACGTATGTATTCCCTTTCTAATTGATTTTCCTCACTTTTTGGATCCTATCTTATGATTATATTTGAACTGCGCAGACATGCTCGATGCATGAGCGCGGTGTCAATAGGTTAGGCTGAGATCTGTTATTTACCTTTTCTTTTTGTGTTTTTCGAATCCGAATTTGATATTTTGTGCATCTTGCAGTGCCCCCGGTTTATTATGCCCACTTAGCGGCGTTTAGAGCTAGATATTACATAGAGGAGGGGGGGCCTCCTCAGAGGTTAGGGTCAATTCACATCAAGGATGAAGTGAAAGATGGGATTTTTTTTTGCTGAACAAAAGCTGCTGGTACGCTAATGTTAATGTTGCACTAATATTTGATTTTTATATAAAATGACAGATTGATCGCAGTTCGCATGTTTGCATTGCAAAATACATTGTGAAGACTGAATTGTTTTCTCGTTTCTAGATGTTCCATTCATCTGAATTGCAGGATCAATTGCACTTGAGACCTACACAAGTGCATAGCAATTCTTACAAGGCATCCGTGATATGAATACTTGCTTCATATATCTGGTACAGTATTTTCTGTGGGAACTATGCAAGTTTTTCCGCAATTTCGGGCATTGTATTTCCAATGTCATGTTCTGAATTAGTGACAACACGGTGGTGGTGCTTCTTCAAATGTAAATTCAATGTGGATTTACCTCCACTGATGAAGACGTAATTTGAACATCTGATTTTGGATGAGGTCTTATCCTCCAGTAGCAAGCGTTAATTTTTGTACTTTCGCGAGATGTTTAGCCATTGCTTGTGGTGGCTCTCAAATAATCATCGGTGAAAGTAAATATACACAAGCAGGGATAGAAGCATAGTGCTGACAAATCTTTTGAGGTTTTCTTCGGATCGGATATCCAACCTGGAACAAGATAGTAACACCGTGCTGTGTTATCCATGCGGCAGAATTGTCCTGCAGTGAACTGTTACCACCTTAGGTTAGGTTTAGATGCATATTCGTACTTGCAAGACCTGTTCTTGGTGCTGAAGGAATGACTGTCCTGGAGAAGCGCTGAAGACTGTTTTGGGGGAGCTCATGGTTCAACAGATTACTTTGTTCGCTGTCTTGCACAGCATTTTTGTGACGATGGTTCCAGGGTACAAGTGTGGGTCACACTTAGCCTTATTACTTTTTCTGGGGGAGGAGATGATATATGACTGACCGGGGAAACAGTTTGAGAAAATTTCATATCACATTTGTTGCCCCTCTGTCGTCAATTTTGGGCGCTGTCGATGTCAATCTTAAGGTACGTGCAAATACTGATTTCATCTGATGGAAAAGGAAATGCTTCTACTGTCTGTATAGCTACAATTGCATTTTCTTCTCTTGCCACCGCGTCTTTAATTACGCTGATTGTAGATGTAGATGTGTTAAGTCAACAGGTAAAATCTAAATATAATACCCAGATAGGGCTCTTCGCCAGTTTTCAACAGATTCTCTTTTAAAAATCTTCTTTTTTAGAAATCACGTTCTCTCGGGTTATAGTTACTCTCTGTTCATAGCGTTGGAAGATTGTTGGTGGGTACAGGTAGACAATGCCATTTGGGCCCGTTGACCGGGCCCACCATAACCGTGGAAACTGACCCGGAACCCCCGGTTCCGGGCCGGTTCCGAACCGTGAAAAAAAAAAAAAAAAAGGGGAGCTGTGGGACAGACTGCAGAGAGCCCAACGGCTCTCTGCCTCTCTCGCCCGGCCCGGTCCACCCCCCCTCCCCTCCCCCAAACCAACGGCTCTTTGGTCGTTGGGAAAAAAAATAATTAAAAATAATTTTTGCCTATGAATACATATACTCCCCCTTTCATTTTTGTCACAAATTCTATGAATAATCTCTCAAATTCTCTTAAATTCTCTCAAATCCTCTCAAATCGCTCAAATCCTCCCAATTCTCTCAATCCCAACTCAATTCTCTCAATCAGATTTCCGATCAATTCTCTCAAAAATGGCAAGTGAAAGCGGAAATGCACAAGGGCAAGATGACTATGGGAGATTCGAGCAATTTCCTGAATATGATCCTCGTGAGTATGCATGTTGGGAAGACGACGACGATAATATCAACTATGTCCCGATTCGAACGTCGAGCACATCCCAACACAAGAAAGTCTTCATCCTCCCGGTGTCGAAGAAACGTCAACAGCAAATGAGCAGGAACGGAAGGGCCGAGATAACACATCCGACTTGTGGCTACACTTCGACAAGGTACGTGATAAAGGCGAAGGTAAGTATAATATAAAATGTAAATATTGTTCGCAAACATATAAGTTTACGAAAGGAGACGGCTACTCAACATTCCGTCAGCATTTGACGAAAAAACATCCAACGCAAGCGGGGATCGACAATACGAAACAACAAATTTCCAGGTACGCCACTTCTAATCTTCATCCTATATTTCGTTACATTGATGCACTTTATAAACAAACATTAGCTGAATATGTTGCCCTTGATCATGCTCCGTTTAATCTTGGTGAAAATTTTAATATGAAATATTTGATAAATATTGCGTTGGTCAAGCGCTAACTATTCCAAAAATACTCTTAAACGCGAACTTTTTCATCTTTATAAAAAAGGAAAAAATCTTTAGCAAAATTTTTGCGAAATTCAATGGACGTGTGCATATAGGTAGCGATATTTGGAGTGATCCTTGGCAAATTCATTCTTATATGGGTGTCACGTGTCATTGGATAGGTGACGATTGGACGATCCAAAAAGACTTATTGCATTCGAGTTTTTGATGAAAGACATTGGCTCATAATATTTATAGAATAATTATGCAAGTTTTAGAAGAATATAATTTGATAAATAAAGTATTTTCAATTGGTTTTGATAATGCCGCCGCAAATACCGCTTCTATTCCCGAATTAGAAAATATTTGCAAACCCACTTTTGGCAGACAATTTTTTCACATTAGATGTGCTTGTCATGTTTTAAATTTATGTGTACAAGATGGTTTACAAACTCTTGACACTTCTCTCGCCCCAATAAAAGGTGCAATTAAATTTTTATGGAGTCATCCCCATTTTATGAAATCATGGGGAAAATTTTGTAAACAAAATGGGAGAAGGGCAAGAAGATTTCCAAAAGATATTCCGACTCGTTGGAATTCTACGTACGAGTTGCTTCGGCAAACTTTTGATTATAAAGATTTATTATGTATGTTTATTTCACAAAATATTCCCGAAATTACTTTACTTCCTCAACATTGGGACGTTTGCAAAACAATTTTAGATTTTTTGAAAATTTTTAATGATGCTACTAAGACTTTATCTGGTATTTATTATCCTACTACGCATTTATTTTTAATAGAGTGTGTTAATATTGATAGTGTTTTTAGTGAATATGAAAATGATACCGAATTAACTTGAACTATTTTAGTAATGCGAGAAAAATGGTTGCATTATTATTTGCAAATTCCTCTTGTCTATTTAGTTGGTATTGTTTTTGATCCACGTATTAAATTAGACGGTTTACTAGATTATTTGAACGTGTATTATCATGATTGTTTACATTTGGAAGATTCAATAGATATTTCAAATATACTAGGAGATGTTAAAGAATCTATAGTAGCATTATATGGAGAATTTTGTAGTAGATCTGATTTAAGTGATTCTGGATCTTTACAATCTACTGCCTTACGTAGCGAAGGTGATAGTTCACTTAGTAGAGGGTATAATATGCTTAAAAGTAGGCAAAAAAAATAAAAAGGGGCAAGGTAGTATTTCGAATTAGAAAAATATTTAACCACTCAATTTGAGTTTCGTGGTGAACATAGTAGATTTGAAATCCTAAAGTGGTGGAAGAGTCACCAAATCGATTATCCAGTTCTCACCCTCTCCACTGGATATTAGCAACTCATTCTTCAACGGTTGGGTTGAACAAGCATTTAGTGCTTGGAGGATTAATTTTAGACTCTCGCCGTTCAAGATTAAGCCCGGACTGTGGAAGCTCAAGCTTGTGTCGACGATTGGACGAGGCGAAATATCGACACCAAGGCTAGATCGTGAACACAATTTTTTAGAGATGATATTGGAGATACCACCGCCACGGTACCCAAGGTAGCGTCGATTGACGATGAGATAAGTTGGGGTTCTCAAAGATAAAAGAACTACATGGGCTTTGATTCTTCTATATCCAAGAAGATATGTAGGCGCTTAATGATAATTCATTAAGTTCAAGCTCATTCCTCCTCTCTCTTTTTTTCCCCATATTTTATTAAAATGTACAATTTAATTGTATTTTATAATTTATAATTTATTATGTTTATTTTATTATTTATTATTTTAAAAATTAATATTAAAAAAGGAACCGGAATGAACCCGGTTCGTTAACAAACCGGCCCTGGAACCGGCCCGAACCTTTCCGGTAGTTCTCGGTTCCACCTTTTCGTGGAACCGGAACCGGCGGTGTCTAGGTACAGGTACACTAAGACATTGAACGAAGGGCAACCAACTGCTCTGAGAAATTGACAGATAAAATCTAAAGATTGCAGACGTGTTAAGTCGTCAAATAAAATCTAAAGATAAAAATCAGATAGGGCTTTTTGCCAGACTAAACTCTCCTGTTTTCCTTCTTGCAGTTGGTTTACGGTTTTTCCTGTATTATTAACCGTGTTGTGTTCGTGGCTGACTTGTTCATTAAACATGTGATGTTCGGATCAGCAATCCTCGTGTCGAGGCCACGCTATAACACGAATCGACGGACCTAATTAAATATTATTCTAAATAAGGGCAAAAAAAAATGGATCTTATTTTAAATAAAGGCGCAAAAAGTGGGTCTTAAGTGCCCTTATTAAAAAAAGGCATGCAGCGGTTATATCAACTCAGCTAAGATTGAATCACTCACTCACGTTGGTTAGAGGCATTTTCATCGTTTGTTTTTTATTTGTTTTAAAAAATATTAAAGAAATTAAAATTCAAAAAGAAAAGAAAACAAGGTAGGAGACTGCCTCCCTTCTCTAGTCGGGAGGGCCAGCAAGACCTCGTCCAAGTCCGATGAGGGTCAGCTGCCCTTGCCTAGATCTAGGAGAGCGTTGCGGTCCTCTCTTGGCTCTGGTGAGGACTTGCTAGCCCTCTTCGCCTGTTTTTCCTTCTTCTTCTTTTTATTTTATTTTAAATTTAACAAAAAATTAGGTTCGATTTGTATTTTGGTGAAAATGCCTTTAATCGACCGGTCACCTGGCGAGATCATACCCTTATTTGAAACAATCATAGCCATTCCAGACTCTTATTTGAAATACTCATGACCACTTCATGCTCTTATTTCAAATAAAAATAATTTGAGAAAATGAGGATATTTCGAGTCATCATTTAAAAATTTTCCCTTGATTATATAAATAACTAAGTGAATGGTAAATATTTTCATCTTTTGGACCCAACAAAAAAATTTATTCTTTTTAACTTGCCCCGCAAATCGAAGATGTTCAATAAGGACTTACAGCATCATGAAAACGTAATTAGCATATACAAAGGTGAGAGTCCATGACTGTTTACAAGGGTACTCGTACTTGCTCGTTTCTGGGTCCCTTGTTTTGTCTCTCTCTACTCGGATATGTGAAGGGCCTGGTGGATATCCTATGATTGCACTCGACCTGTTCGACGAAAAGGCCCCGAAAAAAGTTCCTCCTGAGAACATGATTCCGAAGCGGCATCGTCTCTCTCAACGTTGTCTCTAGTATCACCATCAGCACGCTTCGGTCCGTCTCCGAGACGAAACGGGTAAAAAGTCACGTCCTTTCTTAGTCCTCGGAAAGGTTTTGTTCCTTCTTGATACTGAAAAAAAAAACCTCGAAGTTGATTGAATTCTACAGAAAAAGCTCGCGTTGCCTTGTATGGCGTGTAAAGGGAAAGGGTTTTTCTTATGCAAGCCGTGCGAAGGGAATGCCACGATCCAGTCGTCGCCATTGCACGACAGCATCGTCATAATCCCCTGCGTTTGCCCCACCTGCGACGGAAATAGGTTTGTCAAGTGTATCCCTACTGTTATCGTCTGAATTTTTTTTTTTTTTTTTAAGAATCTGTTGAATCCCGTGTAGAAGAACATCTTAAATGAACCAAGATATCCGGAACTGGTGTATTACTCCTTTTTTTTCACAGGATACAGCGTTGTCTGAACTGCTTGGGGAAGGGTTATAGTTGAGTGGTGATTAAGGTTGATCCATCTAAGACTTCATAACCTATCAAAGCTGTCTACATATTACAAAGGCAAAGCAGCTGTGTAACTAGAAGCAAAGATTAAGAACGGCAGCATCAGGTAGATGTGTGGCAGCTCGGTAAGGAAGTGCCATTGTTAGTTTCAGGTACTTTAAGATTCTCATGTAAATTTAGGCAAAATGTTAAATGGTTTCCCGATCAACTATCTTTGGATGCACCCGTCACTTGAGATTGTCGAGAACAAGCTTTATGGATTATGTTGGATTAATAGTGCTTATGCTTTCTGAAAGTCCCATGAGATGGCTTCTACAAAATGACTGCACCTGATATAGGTAACCCGAGGATTGATAAACTCATGGCCTTAGTTGATGTTGTGAGTGGTCCGTCCAAGTTAGTCAGCTGGATTAGCAGCATGATATTTATTTTCACAACTGTTTCTATTGTGATGTGCTGTAAAATGGGACTATCAAGCATCAAATGTTACCGAGCTGTTCTATACTTCTATTCCTATTTAAGTGCAATATCCCATTGCTTGCTTCTTGCTGTATCTCTCTTCGTTGAGATTCTGCGTTCTGCATCTTGTGATCATTTGTTTCTTGATGTGGTAGCTTGTTTCTGGGTTAATGCCTTGCATAGATCGCCTTATGAGTGCGTGAATGCTGGTTTACTCGAGGTGAATGCTGGTTTACTCGAGATGAATAGGTCCACTGCAACCTCTCAATTGTTCTTAACGAAGGGCTTGTATGATTCTTTCACCCGCATGTATCAGGTTAACAAATTAAATCCGTCCTGCCACTGGCCTTTGAGTGAGAACGCCTAAAGTTGCACACTCAACTTCAATAACTTCACTCACGATAGGTTCTCGATGAGATCTAAGAACACTTCTGCACTAAAAGAATCTCCTCCAATGTCTTCACATAAATATATGACTTTTTCAGTGGATAAATTTTGAGATTCCCCAGTTTGGTTGCTGAGGATGTGAGTCCCGCACCCCCGTAATCATCCATGTGGCAGGTGTTTACAAGTGCATGTCTAACTGTATCGAGTTTATTTATTGTGCGTGACGTCCATCTAATAACACGGCAGACCCAAAGAACCCCGTGACATGCTGGAACATGTTTGGGTTTATTCTTTTTTGTTTGAACAAGGTCTTGTTACAGAAAGGAGGTGTTAATCAGTGTTGACACCTAAATTTTAATTTTTAGAAAATCATTCATAAAATGAAAACTAGCCTTAGTTCTCCCCAAACGGCCGAACACGCAGTCAATGCATGTCCAGACTTCCGACACGCAGTCAACCAATAGGACACGCGAGTCCCAAAGGTAAATTGGAAAAATATTCATTTTTTTGAGGCCATCATTTGCCCTCCACCCATGGGCTTTCTTGATGGCCCATCAGCTAGTCCGGGCCAAGTGTGCTGCTTCAGGATACTGTGCTTTCCTTCTCTTTCTTGACTTATTGGCCAATGTGGGATACAAAAGTAAACGAAAAGCGCGAACTAAATGGGAGAGAATGTGCCGGTCATGATATTGAAAACAAGTCAGCACCTCACGGATTATGTATCTTATGGCTCCTTTTTATTATTTATTTATTTATTTATTTATAAAATCATAAAAATAATAATTTATCATATATAAATATATTTAATATACAATGTGTCCCAAAGATGTCGGAATTCTCTATTTTTTTAGAAATCACGTGTCGGCATATCGTATCGTGTCGTGTCATGTTTCGTGTCTCGTATCGTGTCGATGTTACATAGCTTGATAGACCAACAACTTTCCACGAAACTTGGCATGATAATGAAGGTTTTTTTTTTTTTTTGGCTGCTTTTGCTTTGTTTTTCCACTTCGCGGAGATTATCACAATCCGAAACCCAGTTGGTAAAACAGAATATGTAATTAGAACCCGTTGAACTTTAGTGGCATAAGTCAGTTGTTATGCCTGCATAATCCATTGAATGATCAAACGAAGGATTGTGTCCGAACAAGATTCTGAACGAATATTTTGGCTTCGATCATATGACTTTTGTCTCATTCAACAATTCTTTGACTAGGCTAGACGATGACCGGCGGGACCAGAGTGTCCTCGGCTCCCGACCTCGTGAACATGTATCGTTTCAGTCAATGGCCCCCTCTTGGAATCGCAAGTGGGGTCCGTGTATCAAATGGTACCTCTCAGACACCCCCCAGCAAGGAATTACTTTGTTTCCTGTGGCCTAACTCCGGGGTGGAACCAAGTAAGAACCGAACTCGAGACCACCTCGCGTTTCTTGAGATGCAAGATCCCGACTGTTCTTGGGGCTCGACTAGTTGTCGGGTTTCGTGGGCTATTGCTTGGTCCAATCTAGTTTGTGTCGACGGTTTTGATTGTAATCGCTAAGAATCTTAACCTAAACACTCTTTATCCTAGATTTCGAATCTCTTAACCTTTGCTGATAAGGTTGCGGATTGGGTTGCCAAGGCCCACCGCAACAAAAATTTACCTTCCAACTGAGTTGCTTACTCCCCTACCTATTTTTTAGAATTGCTATGCTTTGAAGCATGTATCTTGTCCACTCAGACTTTTACTTAATGAGAACGCAAATCCTTATTCGACCAAAAAAAAAAAAAAACCCTTCGCTGACATAGGCAAATACCATGGTCCGATTTTCATTTGTCCTCATGAATTTTAATCCCATTTAACACCTAATCCGTGGACTTCATGCAAAAAATATGTTTTCCTGCAAGTCTTGCAAAAACACGCTTCAACTTTTTGCAAAGTTGCAAAAAAAAAAAAAAAAAAAACCTACGTGCCTTTATAACTCCATTTAATGTGCGTGTTCCTTGCGTATGGACTAGCTCCGAATCAATGTGAAATGTTAAGCATGACGTGTGTGTACATTGAGTTTCAACAGCAAAAAAGATTTATAGTACTCTCCATTCCACAATGAAGATAATGTCATTCTAATTTAATTCGGCACGGTGGAATTCGTTATTGCTTGGCCCATATACACCGAGACCGTTTTTGAAGAATGGTTTGATGTGGCTCTACATAGCTCTGAAAATTCGTATTCACGAGTCATAATCTTGTTTGCAATTTCATGTCGACCTAAAATGTCTTTATTCCACTCTATATGCCAAAGGACAAGATTCCGAGGAAACCACCTTAGTCAATATGTACATATAAATTAACCATATTGTATGATTTACCTCGTATTATTTGCATGTCGTCCAAACAAGTCATTTCCCACATGGTTCCCTTTGTGACTCGTTGTTTTTCTTAGTTTAGCCAATCGCCAAAAATACATCATTCGGTTAAAAATTCAATCAATTGGGTCCAGGTGTGGTGGATAAATTCAAGTGGTGATCGGTTCTCGGTCCGGTCCTACTTAGAAATGAAAAATCGGACCGGAGGGACCGATTCCCAATTTCTAGAATTGAGGATCAAACCAGAACCGAACCGACCCGGATCAATTGATCCAGTCTGATTTTCGGGCGTTCCAGTAAAACAGCTCGGTTTGAAGACACGCATGAGGCCAACGGCGGTGAAGGCGGCAACGTTCATGTGGCCTGGCCAGGAGGCGAGGCCGAACCAGCAGTTGATGAAGACAAAGACAATGGAGAAGTAGATGAAGCCAATTGCGAGGATGGCGATGGTCACAGGGAGGGAGAAGCCGATCCCGCCTCGCCGCTTCATTTGGTGTTTCTATCGTGCAAAAGAAATGCACGCACGTCCTCCCCGGCAGCACCACCGGTGGCGGCGAGACAACGGCGTGGGGCAAAAAGGAGCGAGCTTGAGTGGTGGGTGGGTGTGATGTGGCGTTGATGCTTGAGGGGATGGCTCTTGAATTTACTAGAGAGGACTCTGGTTCTTCTGGATTTTGGACGCGAGATGCCTCTCCCTTCGAGCACCTGCGACGATGGATTGGGAAAGAACGGGAACATGATAGCCTAGCGTTTGCTGCTTAGATTCCCCGATGAAAAGGATGGAAGACCAACGTGAAGAAAGATTCTCACTCCTCTTCCCAGCCATAGTAACAACGATGATAATAATTTCTATCCTACGCAAGTCCTTTGAAATTTCCCATACACTTAGTTCTGTTTTTAAGAAATAAAAAAATTTAAAAAATAAGGTTTCCCTCTGGAATTAGGTACCGGACCGTCCGGACATTAGTTCCACTTTTAGGAATCGGAAACTAGACCGAACCCAACCATCTAGTTCGGTTCCGATCCAAACCATTCCCGATTCGGTCGGTCCATCCCGCCCACTCTTAATAAATTCGGACGGAATTGTCTTCCAACTAATATTAATTAACGATCTAGAAATCAAGGGTGATTCTTAAAAAGATGACTAATCATGTTTGCAATTTCATGTCGATCTAGAATTTCTTCGTTCCTCTTCTATGTGCCAAAGGATAGGATTACGAGGAAATCACCTTAGTCAATGTGAACATATAAATTAACCATGTTTTGTGATTTAACTCGTATCATATGCATATCATCCAAATAGGCCATTTCCGATGTGGTTCCCTTTGTGACTCATTATTATTTTTCTCAATTTAGCCAATCGCCAAAAATACATCATTCAATAGTTCAAAAAGTTCAATCAATCGGGTTGGATAAATCCAGGACAAAAATGTCTTCCAACCGCTAAACTTTGGAAATATTAATTGATGATCTAAAAATCACAGGTCGTTCTTAAAAAGATGACTAATCGTGTTTGCAATTTCGTGTCGATCTAGAATTTCTTCATTCCGCTTCTACATGCCAAAGGATAGGATTACGAGGAAATCACCTTATTCACTGTGAACATATAAATTAACCATATTGTGTGATTTACCTTGTATCATATACGTGTCGTCCAAACATGTCATTTCCCACACGATTCTCCCTGTGACTTGTTATTATTTTTCTTAATTTAGCCTATCGCCAAAAACACATCATTCAACAGTTGAAAAAAAATTCAATTAATTGGGTCCAGCTATGGCGGATAAATTTGGACAAAATTATCTTTCAATTGCCATAATTTTAGAATATTAATTGATGATCCAGAAATCACGGGCCATTCTTAAATAGATGACTAATTTGGGGGTGGCGGGATTAAATCACTTTCCATAAATGCCGGATTGCAATATCGTTTAGCATTTACGGCCTAAATTATTGCCAGGTTCTGGATAGATGGTGTTCAGACTAGAAAGTTATGATAACGAAATAATTCATCCTCTTGACAATGACAGCCAAAAAAAAAAACTTTGTCGTCTTCTTCTTCGAGTCGTACGATGGGGCAGCAGTTCATCATTCCTACTACTTTTGCAGTCTTCACGCCGTACGTTTTCTGACCTTTTCTTTTTTTCGATCGAGAAAACTGTAACGTACCATGAAGAGAGAGAGAGAGAGAAGAGAAGAAGAGGAAGGAGAAAAGTCATGAGCAGAAAAATAGCGATTTACAGAATAAATTATCCATTCAACTTAAGGAAACAATGCTAAACAAGTCACGAATTCCTGGTTTGATTTTCAGTGCGAGAAAGGCTAACATTATGGTGGGATTGAATTCGTTTTCTATTTGTAAAGAAAGTGAAGCAAATCGGCATTAACATACAAAACTCATTGTAAACATTTGACACGAGTGCTTAGATTTTAGCAAGATGCCAAATCCAAATATAAATTAGGTCGATGTTTACCATTCATGGCACGCGGGCACGTCAATTGTGATGTTCGTCAAAGTATCCGAAAGAGCCGTGTATTGCTAATTTATTGTTAAGGAAATTGGCATTATCGAAACCTATAATATGAATATGGATAGTAGTATTTACACAAACATTTCTGATCAAGGGACGTGTGCAATTGTATGAGTTATGAATAATCGATCATCAGCTTTTGGATCTACACATTTTCACAAAACCGCTAGAAAAAAAAAAATAGATTTTGCCGTCACATAAAATCCGGAGAACGTTTAAACATTCTAGCACAAGTGTGCTAAACAAAAAACATGAATTTCAAAGCATATCTAAACAGTGAATTTCTTAGAGATGTGCATAACAAAACTAGCTGTGCTGAAATTTAAAGGAGGATGGGTTGGATTTAGAAATTAAATTGGGTCGTAAGTTTGTTATGGTCACATTGTTTTTGTCCTTACATTTTTCATTTGGAGTGTCCAATATTAGTTTAGCCAAGGTCATAATGGGAACGTAGAAGAAGGCCTCATTCTCATCAAAGGTAGTCCTCCCTCATAATGCATGTTGAATTGGACTTATCAATTCTTATCCAAATTCAAAAAATTGTTACCTACCCATGAAAAGGTAACTTCTTCTTTTTAGCTTTGTCATGAGAAAGGTAACTTTGACAAAGTAGGATATAAAATAAAGGGTGCTTACATTGGAAGTATGTTAATCAATTTACCAAGTCGAGGAAGAGACCACGATTAGCTCCCCAAGACAGAATCCATGGGAAATGGACGGTTGAGATTGATGAATCCCAGAAGGTAAAGCAAAAAGTCTGCTGATTAGGAAAGGAAAAACTGACAAACGTTGAAAAGCCAGACACTCTGTTTCTTTAAAAAGTCCTCTCCACACTGAAACCCAATGAGGGAAAGTGTGTGATTACCATAAAAGAATTGAATCGAGCTGCGAGAGGCGGAAAAACATTATAAAATAGGGCAAAAGCTTCCGAGGAAATTTGTAGCCGAGAAAAGCTAAAAAGCTTGAAAAGACTTTAGCTTCACTAAAACCCAAAAAAGAGATCTCTGTTTTATTGGTTCTTTCTCGCTTTCAAGAGCTGTTTTTTTTAGCTTTCACGCTCAAAAGTTTGAAACTTGTTGTTCCGTTCTGGGTGGGTGTTCCATCTTTTTCATCTTTTGGGTGTACTTCAATTGTGAGAGAACAGATGAAGGTTGAGGACAAGAAAAGTGGCCTCGTGAACGAAGATGGGAAGGACCGATTTCCGGTCGGTATGCGAGTTCTGGCCGTTGATGATGATGCGTCTTGCCTTAAAGTGTTGGAGGGTATGCTTCGGAAGTGCAGATATCAAGGTTGGATTGGTGTCTTTAATTTTGACTGTAATTGATATTTCCGACACCATTGTTTATACGCCTTTCCCAGTGTGTTTGAGGATGTCTGTTTCTGTTGGTGATTTTTTATTTCCCATGTGTGTGAGGGCCAATTAGATTGGCTTCACTTGCTTTCCTGCAAGTGCTGGTGGAGTTTTTGGTGTCAATTCTTAGTGTCGTAGAATGGCTTCAGATCAGTGAAATTGTGGTGCAGAGTTTTGGATTTCGGCTTTAATTTGCAATTGCTGGACTGTTTGTGGGCGTTAGATATGGTTTATCTGCCTTTAAGGATTTTGGGGAATTCATTCAATTGAAATGATGTTTGCAAGTTGTGATGTTCTGGTCTTGAGTTTGAAATGGATCTGAAGTCTTATCTCAGTTGCATCTCGTTTTTGTTTAATTCTTTCATCTTTTGTAGTTACTACGACCAATGAGGCGGTCATGGCACTGAACATGCTGAGGGATAAAAGGAACAAGTTTGACCTGGTGATTAGCGATGTGAACATGCCTGACATGGATGGTTTTAAGCTTCTAGAGCTTGTGGGTCTTGAATTGGATCTGCCTGTCATCAGTAAGCCAAAATCCCCTGTTTTGTAGGAATTTTATTTACTGTTGTTTTCCTTGAGATAACTATGTTGGCTTAGATGTAATTTTGGTCCATTTGATTATTTGCAGTGTTGTCCGGGCATGGTGATACTGAACTTGTCATGAAGGGAATCACTCATGGCGCTTGTGACTATCTGTTGAAACCTGCCAGAATGGAGGAGCTCAAAAACATATGGCAACACGTAGTGAGGAGAAAAAAGTTCGAACCTAAGGAAAGAAGCAAATTTGCCGATGTAGTCAAGCCTTTGGATGGATCCGGGGCTGGTGAGTATGGACCTGTATCAACCAGTAATGTAGATCCAAATGGAAAGCCCAACAAGAAAAGGAAGGACCAGACAGAAGATGAGGAAGAAGACAGTGAAGAGAATGGAAACGAGAATGATGACCTGTCAACCCAAAAAAAGCCTCGAGTTGTTTGGTCTGTCGATCTGCATCGCAAGTTTGTTTCCGCTGTTCACCAATTAGGCTTTGAAAGTGAGTTTTTGGCAATTGCAACATAGTTTGGTTGTTCATTCTTGTTTATGCTAATTGTTGAAGAAATCTTCTCCTTTGAATGAACCTCCTTTTGTTGTTACTGTCAATACAGAGGCTGTCCCTAAGAAAATCCTGGACTTGATGAATGTTGAAGGCATTACAAGGGAAAATGTGGCCAGTCACCTACAGGTACAAGCCTCTGCTCCTTGCCCTCTTATGAATTTTCTCTGTCGTCACAAGGGATTTTTTTGATTGAGGGACTGGGGGGGGGCCTTGAGAGTGCTCTTATATAGCTATTCATTCTTTCAACCATCCAACAATTTTTCACGGAATCTTGGTACTCTAGTTTTATCCTTCATCTCCTATGACGAGACTATTATTTTACAATGTAGGTTATATGGAGATGCATCAGTTTATTTCCTCAATGATGCTTAGAATGGAAGGCTGGTGATCCATCTCCAAATATGCTAGGAACTTTTGCTTATCATTATTACTATGAGCTAGCCCTTTTTGCATGACTAGCGTCTTCTATTGTCCTTAATGTATAACCGAACCGAAACGATCTACGGTCTGATGCTGTTGCTTTGATACAGAAATATCGACTTTACCTGAAAAGAATCAGTAACGGGGCAAGCCAGGCTGAATTTGGAGATTTTCATCCATTAACTGGATCGGGAAGGCTTTCTAGCGCATCTTATCCTGCAGGCGGGATGCTAGGTAGGCTAAGCACACCAGCTAGTTTAGGGTTGCGGGGGATCACATCCTCCGGAGCGTATCGGACAAACCATATGCAAAAATTTAGCAGCTCAATGAATGCTGTTGGGACGACCCGAACTGCCAATCCATTTCAAGGAATTCCGACATCTCTGGAGCTAAACCAGTTGCAGCAGGCAAATGTGAAGGCCCATGTAGGAGAGTTCACTATCGATAAAAGGAATGCTAGAGTTGCCACTAACCTCTCAGATGCCCGGGCAGTGACTGGTGTCTCCAGCAATTCTCTATACAATAGTCCAAGAAGCAATCAGGGATTCTTGCAGGGTAATCAAGTACAAACTCAAGACATTGGAGGTTTTGTATCCGGACCCTACTTTGTCGATAAAAGTAGGTCAAATGATATGTGGCATGGTTCTGTGCAGTTGTCCAGTTTTCCCTCTTCAAATCCTCTGCCACTGAATGGAACAATGAATCTAGATCAAAGGTCAATGGGCAGTTCTTCTTCGGTCAACCCGCAATTTCTTGAAGGCCGAATTGAGTTCTCATCAACTGGCACAATGTCCGGAACCATGAATGATGATAGAAGTGACATTAAGTGTGAAGCCGGGTTGGTTAATATTGTTCAGAATGTGAATTTTGGACCAGTCCAAAGATGGGAAGAACAATTCCAGAATTACAAACAAAATCTGAGTCAAAACAACGAAATGAACTGTCTAGTTCCTGCTGGTGGTTCTGCAGGTTCCGTCAGCCATATTATGGGGCAAACTAATGCACACTTCAGTCCAAATGCTGAAGTTTCTCTGCCTAGCCTACTAAATTCAGGTGCACCGTCTGCCGTTTGCCATGCCGAAGTTGATATTTCTTCTATGGACTCAATCATAACATCTGGTGAAAACAACCCCTTTGAGCAAACAAAGGTGCAGGATTGTATCTTTGATGCTAGTTACGAGTCCCTGGACGAGCTAATGAATGTCATCAAGCGTGTAAGTAACATATATATGAAGATGCATTATTATTCAAGAATCTCTTCGGTTTATTAACACGATTGTTTTGTAATGATTAGGCTTTAGACATACACATGTAGTTCGTGATATTCTCTCTATGGCAAAACTGCTAGACAGCTTCATTGGTCAAATGCACCTCTCCGGCAGTGTCAGTCTCTCGGTTTAGATCATGAGAAGTACCTAAATCTGGTTAACTGATGTGCTGTTGAATACTTAGATGGAAGTTTACACTTATCGACTTACCTCAGTGTTAGTCACCTCTTGGTGGTACAACAAACCTCCATCATGTCTTCTGAAAGCATCTGAACGTCATTGTTGACGCTGGTACCATGTTTGATTCTATATCCATTTGCTCTGCCTTGGGCCTAGTGAGTCATACCTAGCAATTAGACTATGATTGTCATAAAAAGAAAGTTAGAGATATCTGTGCACTTTGGGTCTGTTATACTTGCTCTTTTAAAGGAACTCGCGTATTTCCAAATAAACAGAACTTGACAAAATAAAGTATTTTCACCTTCTATGTAATTACCTATTTCTGGTATACATAGTTACACTACCTTGAAAGTTTGATATACTAAGGACTCATCATGTTTCTTTCTCTTTCCCTTGCCTTTTCACTACTTGAATAAAAGGTTTCTGCAAATTCTTCGGTTTTCTCGAACTGTAACTTTGTGTCTTTATGCAGGAACATAATGGTATGCCGCTGATGGATGCAGATTTGGGATTTGACCCCTATCCACTTGGGTCGTGCATATAAGATTTCTCAGCTGCTAATTTTGTGAAGAGCTCGCATCATGCTGTAATTTAGTTCTTTTTTTTTTCTCCCGAGTATAGGTTTTTTCTTTGGAGTCTTCCTTGTCTAGATGTCGGTTAGAAGTTCTGCAAATCGCAGCTCTGCCTCGTTCATATTGTTTGATCTCTACCTTGTTCATAACGAATAATGGCACAAGAACCTTGCAATGCTATGTTTCCATATGATCATTCTTCTTTCCGTTTCTTTGCTGATATGATTGAGACAATGCACATAATGGAAGTTCAATTCGGCATGGAGTTGCATATTTGCTTATGCTTGTTCTTGAATCTATTTTGCTCAGACAATTAATCAGGGATTGTTTTTTAACTGTCATTCATCATCTATTTAGATTTGATGAACTGGCAAAATCCAAGTCCTTATAGAACCTACTGAAAAAATCGCAGTATGCTAGTCGTGAATCCGATCAACTACTTTGGTACACCTCTTGGACATCTAAGGTGCTCGATTTTTTTTATCGCCCAAAATTGTTTCTCGACTTAGAAATGGCGAATCGCAACCAAAAAGAAGTTAAAATGTTTGCAGGGAAAAAAGAAGTTCAAGGCCTACAAGCTTTTTTATTATGATTAGATTTCGCCATTTTGAAGCCAACAAAGAAGGCGATAAAGATGATCGAGGTACACGAAAGTGTATAAGAGGGACATGCAGAGAAATGATAAGGAAGAAATAAAAATCAAAGAAAGATGGTCTAGTAGTCATCGAGCTCAACAAGCTGAGCTCTTCTCTCTGCTCTTCTCTCTGCTGCTTTCTTCCTTATGAATATACCCCATCTCAAAGCGGCCTTTAGCTTAAGCCAGCCGACGACGGCTTTTCCTGGGCTCCTGCTGCTCTTCTGCTGGAGCTGGCAATCAGGCCTACTGTCGTATGGAGCACCACAGGTGAAACTATCCTCGTTCGAGCAGCGGAAACCGGCTTCCATACGGAATGACCTCAGCAGTCTCTGCATATCATCGCTCTGAAGCATCTCCATGCTCCTGAGCCGGATTTCCTCCGCAATTATGTCTCCAGAATAATAGGCCCCCCGATCCCGGGAGTTGCGACGGACAAGAAACTTGTGCCAACACTTGGAAATGCTACTTGTGGAGCATCTAGAGCTTGAGTTGCAGTTTGATGAGGTCTAACAGTTGGAAGTGCCATGAGCGGAGAAACAGGTTGGCAGATATTCTGAACTTGGCAATGCGCGTCTATTTGTTCACATCGCGATGGGTGTTGCTGCAAGTATTGTGTTGTCGTCATGTGGTGCTGATCTTGCACAAGTGCATTCTCCGTTACTGCCCCAGGGAAACCTGAGGATTCCGATCCTTTCCTTGTACTGGAGATGGAGCTTAGGACCTTGCTGTCATATTCTACAACTTGGTTCCAGTTCTCATAGGCTTCTTTTACCAAGGAATCTACTGAGACCTGTAGACAGAAACAAGAAAAAACAAAGGTTGCATAAACAAAAGAGGGTTCTTTGTCATAATAATTCAGTTGATTAAAACTCCCTCAGCACAAGCATGGTGAAAGTGAGGGAAACAACATTTCAAGAAGATTATAAACAACCGATGACTCGAGCAAAACTTTCCAAAAGTTGCAGAGGAACGAACCTTTTGCTTGTGGGTGAGATTTTCCAGAGAGAAGAACTGCCCATCAGTAAGAAAGCCTCTGAGCTCATAGATATCATTGAAGACCACGCCGGTATCATGATTCACATCAGTGAAGTAAATGTAGACCTTCCCACCCATGACACACGTCTTTGCATGCTCCACCGTATTCTCCCACATTCTATTTGACATCCCGCTCCCTAGGATCTGTAGTAAATGTTGTGAGTATCAGTACCCGCGCAGAATGGTCATTGTGCAAGCAGAACTAAGCATGCTGAGGAAGTCCTTACACTTCTTAATTTCTGAGAGTCCCTGACAAGAAGCCGTAGAAAATCTTCGACCGTCATGATTTCAGCGTTGATTAGCTTCTTATGCAGAGCTCCATCCTTTGCTATTCTGTCCAGTCTCCACACTTCGTCGTGCAAAGCAGGTGGATAATGTTTTTTATACACTGCAAAATGCAATCCATGTCATTCTAACTATCTGAACCTGCATCAATGGGCAGAGACAATATAGAAGCACCAAATGGACTACCAAGCAGATCTCACACTTTGGTCTGCGACTCTTGTCTCACTAATTTAAGATCCTTATGTTTTTTGACTAAAGTTAGTGATCTGATTTCGCTAATTCAAAGTGAACCAGATGTAGGATCACTATCTGAACATGTGAAGTGCACGGTCTAGAGAAAAATCAGCTAGGAACTCACATTCTCCCCTATGATCTTTGACAGCAAAAGCCTCTGTCTTAGCCTCACAAACATGGACCCCTTCACAACATCCCGGGGCGACCTTCACACCGAGCCTGAACTTTCTGCTCCTCGTCCAGCTGGAATTATCGGTGAAACTAAGTTCCCCAAGAGTTCCACTCCCTTCCTTCAGTATTACCTGGAGGTCGCCCGTGAGAAGTGGCCTTTTGCCCTCCCGCTCCTTCACTTCGAGACTCTCAAAGTGCTCCTCGCTCCAATCACCTTCAGGTTCTTCATTGAAGTCGCCTTCAAGCACCACGACATTTAGCTTGGCATTTGATGAAGGCCCATCTTGAACCACAAGACCAGTGGCTTGGTCTATTAACATGACATGAATGGCTGCACCCCGTTCGCCCTCGACCCTCCCACCAGTAAATAGGTGGGGTGGCATTCTGGTCTTGAATTGAAGCTGCATGCCTTTTTCTTCTGGATTTTGTATTCTAGGCGGGGCTGGCCTGTAGAGGGGAATCTGTGAGCCCAAACTGTATTCAAATGACCATTGCTCTCATTGCATTGTCACTTACAGTTTCGGGGTTCCGCACATCTGGTATCTTATATTAACATGATATCGGAGGTCACAGAATCAACTCTAATAACGGAGATTGAAATTAATTTTTTATAAGCAGAACTGTACATTAACTAGAGTTCATTGTTTTGCAATTTTGACAGGAACATTCGACAGCAGTTCGAGAAATTGCTTGAGATGGATCGTCCTAAGCCATTTTAATGGGATCTGGCAGCAGAAAACAAGTTTCATGCAATCATGCAAAGTCTTCCTCCTCGCATGCACCCAAAAAAAAATGTGCATTTCCTTTGATGCTTCCGCTACAGCACTCTTCCAGCAGTAGAGCGAAGTGGTAGCATTTACAAGCACTCGGTTGGTTCATACTGATCTTTCAAAGGTAGGATAGTAACTAACACATTCACTGACGCTCCTTTCTGCATGCAAGTATAACTGATCATTGTTTCATTCCATTGCAACGTCTATGTGCATAATGCTCAGCACATGCACGACAAGTTCTCTACATGAGCATGCATATCTCTGTTTCTGTTTGGTTAGTCAAGAAGCACGTATGATTACCAAGGACAAAGAAGGAATCACCGCCACCAGTGTTAGTAACTTGGTCTATGTCCTTCATTTAACTTAGCAAACATACCTTTCAGCCAGCCTAGCGTGGCCTAACCTCATCAATGCCCTCTCTACTTCTTCGTTCACCTGTTTTATAACCAGGAAATAGAACATCAAAGATAAAATGAGTGATGTTTATGTCGCTTTTCACAAGTGGCACGCTTGATGAGCTAGTTCAATTGTATGACAAAGGTTGCCTAACATTTGAACACATGAAAGACATATGCAGACAACCTGCATATCATATGAAAGACGCCATTTCTCAATGTGTCTATGGTCTTAGAGCGAAGAGGTGATAACTCACAATTCTTCGCAGAAGGGGCTCCAGCGACGAGGAAAATCTTTGCAAACTGTCCACCTTCAAAGCTTCCACGACCACACTGCACAAACCACGCTTGATTATCTCAAACCGCCTTCACCTTGAAATTTAACATATTCATTAAGCTTAACTATAAGGTCGTTCAACAAGCCTAAACCTCAAGGCTTCTACTGACAGAATGCAAGTCAATAGATTTTGGCAGTGTTTCGAGGCACCAGCACGTGAGGCACAAACAGAAGCATGTACATATGTCGAAGTATATCATCGCAGTGATTGCTCTGCATTCATAATGTTATTCTTCCTTAATCTGTAATGACTCTCTAACGATATGCAGGTGCCATTCTCAAGTATCTCAAGCAGCTCGCACCTTGAAGATTGACTGGATACAATTTCTCCTTTTTTTTCTCCTCCTTAAGAGGACACAACATATGATCTTCTACTTTGAAAACTACAAATTGTGTTCATTCAAGGAGTTCACTTCCAAACAAGTTGAGGAGTCAGTATTGCTAATCATAAGTAACTGTAATCAGTTTGGACCGTATTTCTAGCCTCAACTCACATGTGCACACGCAACTTGCTGTACAGCTAAAGTCACTAACTTGATATCATCGGGAATGAGAAATCGAAATCTAACAAATACCCATCATCGGAGAAGCATCAGATTACTCAGTTAAGTGGTGCAGAACAGACCTTCCCAAAGTGGGTAATTTCCGCTTCTTCGATTCCCCGACGACGACTGCACCATCTTCCAAAGAACCAGTCCCATGTTGGCATCCTCTCTTCTTGTTCCTTGGACCCTCCATACTTGGCAACAGCCCGCACTTGCTAGTAAACTTTCATCTTTTTCAGTAACTCTGCTCCTGATTTTGGCAACCCTGGAATATTGCCTCTGGGAAGCCTCTCGGCAATAACAATAACGGATTAACAAAAATGTCAACCTATATGGAGACTCCCGGCGTTGTCAGATCCGAAAGAGGCAAAGACAAAGCTGCATTTCCGTGACCTGTTTTGGATACAGAAGATCTGGTCTCAATGCAGCTTGGCTCAGATCTACAAGAATTTGCATATTTTCAATAGTTTGATGGCCCTGAGTGATGGATATGTATGTATATTTTATTCGTCCATTGCCGTTTTCAGTGCGCTGTCTGAGCGCATGAACGTTGGAAAAAAGGGAGTTTGAGAAAGCGCGTTCTTTTTGAGGGAAAAAGTCAAAAAATGATGATGAATGCCGCCTGCATCAGGAACTTTGTGATTGCCCTCCTGAAAATGACATGATTTTGTTTGAACTCATTGCATGGAATTAACTCAGATGGATAAAGTCTGGTGCATTTTTGGGTTAACTCTGCCTGGGACTGAGCATGAAATTCAAGAAAGCCAGGGGTTGGATTGCAAAAGAAGTATGGAACCTGGGGGCGTCGAGGAAAAAGCCGATAGATCGAGCCCGGGCAAGCGAAAACATCCAATCTTTTGGTGTCACAAGGTTGAGTTTGATATTTCCCCAACAAAATCAAACTCACTAACCATCTGTACAATTACTGCAACAGATGTTCTTACTTATGTGTAAATCAATATCTTGGAGATTGAATGGAATTATTTGGGCTAACATTTTTGCCTGTAAAGAATGAAACTTAAGATTATTGTTTGGATCCGAGGTTTAGCTTTATTGGTTCGCTATGATTACCGTCTAAATAATCCTTCAGATTGATGATTCATTAAGCATATATTACCCGAGCCAAATTGAACTACGTGTTGTATTCCGACCGGGGCTAAACAGTTTAGTTAGAGGAGTTGGCAATAGCCATTGACTCAACCAGAGGAACTTGTTGTAGACTTGTTTATGAACTTTTTAAGTTAGACATGTCTTCCCACTTTGTTCACAGAAGGGAAATTCGATTAATGGAGGAAAGCTTTCTCCTTGTTACTTGCTAGTTTGGAAAGTGTCAATCCCTCGTTTAAGGAGATCTCTTACAGCAGACTTGAATCGGTTTTGACTTAGGGAAAAACTTGCTCCGAGTGTTCTTCCAAAGGACATGAGGGGTAAATAGAATACGAAATAATTTCCGAAAACCCTCTAAAGCATAGCATGTTTTTCAAAAGAGAAACTTTGATGGACTCACGTGTGCGTATCTATATGATATGCTTGTCAAAAGAAAGTTACTAAAAGCCCACATCCTGAAATGTACGATCAGCATACATCCGTCGTTTTGATGGACCGTCTTCCTAGCAAAACCACGGGTTTTGTCTCTAATACAATGCAGGTGGCAATACGAGTCCGAAACTATCTTTTCCCTACCTTATATTTCATGGGCCGAATCATAAATGGGTCACCTAACAATTTTTTGAAAATTGGGGTTCAAATGGGCCCAAAAAATGAAATGCCTAATCATGTATGGGTAGCAATGAAGTGTACACATGCCATTTGAAGCCCCTTTCTTATTGCAGCGCATTAACGCATGTCAGGACTTGGCTTTCCCCGTCCTCTCCCTTGGTCCCTGCTTGTACCCACTTCTCGCCGCCGGTTTCCGATCAGCTTGAGGGTTCTTGTATATGAACGACATCCGGAGGTTTTTTTTTTTTTTTTGGTAAAGGTAAGATATATATTGAGTAAAGCGCAGATTACAAGACAAAACCTCCGCCGCACACCACCGGAGTGTCGCTAACAGCATAAGGGCAGCTCGGGTAGAAAAATCTAACTAGACAAGAGCCACAGAGAGGCCAACAACTAAGACCAAACTGTGGGGACTATACAAGAACCTGTACAAGAGTGACGCAAGTAGCTGTATAAGAAAAAGGCCAATCACCATGGTCCAAAATGATAACATGAACGACATCCGGAGGTTCGTCGCTCGGTTAGCCAATTTTCTTTCGAAAGGCTTTTCTCGCTCTGTGGAGGAGATGGAAGGAGTGGCGCTTGTAAGCGAAAAGGGAGGTGCTTTAGTTTTTCCTAGTCTCGGGGCCTTTTAGGATAGCTACTCCCTGTTATCAAGATACGATTCAGAAACCCTCCAGCGATTTAGTCTCGCGCCTTGTTTGTGATGTAACGAACGATAAAATTCCATAACATACTGGAAGAACTTTAGCTTGTCTAGTTGGGAATTCGGGCTCCGATATCGATCGACAGCAGCTTCGACGCCAATTTGGTGCGGGCACGGAAGCGAGCCCCTAGTTAGGAATCGAAGAAGAAGAACTTGGGTGCTCCTACCGCCCCCCATCAAGCCAAATCTCTCGATGCGCCCTTATTGTCTCCCACGAGGCTCCTTGAGCTTGAATTCGACAGAGCAAAGCGCTCTTCGAATGAGCTCGATGGGCTGTTTTGATGTTCAAAGCGATTGCTTGTGCCAAGTATTTATCTATACGCTCTCGATTCCCTCACGGCGGTGGTGCCGATGCGGCGGTGGCAGCGAGCAGATCTTGGTGCCTGGCAAGGCCTGTGTGGGGGCGTCAGCAATGACATTGGTACTAAAAGTTAGGTGGACCTAATAATGCCATAATGTTTACTAGAGGAGGGAGCACTAAGCTCTTTTGTTGGATCTCTCTAATTTCAACACTTTAACATAGTTGCACGCATGACTGGGTGCTCCAATCCACATCCAAGTTCATCTGAGGGGCCGCACTTCGCATTTTCCCTCTGCAAGCACCAACAAATTCAAGGGCTCTCTCATGCCCTAAATCGTGTTGTTGGTGCTTCAAGATGAGCACGATGGATGGCCTCTATCTAATGGCCTCCATTGTCGGGGTAGGTAAGAAAGAATTCGATTCGACATTTTTTTTTTTTAAAGATTTCTCTTATTTGTCAGCATACAAATTTCTTGACGTTTACACTTCCATTGAACATGTCATAGAGTAGAAGCGATAAAATTAGCCATACATCCTTTTTGCAACTCGCTTTTATTGTGTTAAGTGGGATGTCGATAAATACAATACTTAATTGAATATGCGTCTTAATATGCTTAGTACATACCCCTTTTTGACCCCTTTTTTGAAAAGACAAAAGGAAAAACAAGAACTGGCCATAGTTAAAAATACTTTAAGTGAATTGAAGCGACTCGTTCTTCGAAATTACATTGGCTACAGGCCAAAATTGCAATAACGGAGGAGGAGTGGCTAGTGGCACGCCACTTCCACTTCTCTTAGGGCTCTTGCACGTACATAAGCAATATTGTGAGGCGAGCCCAGAGGGTAGGTTTGGCAGATGCTAAACATCACATTCCATCGGCATGGAAGATCTCTCCACCCGCCACATTAGTCGCTCTCTTACATTCTCCTCACTACTCGCACTACTCCTCCTGGCCTCCTCCCGGGCTTCACCGTCTCAATCATGCGGCACTGGCGCCGCCACCTCCGCCTCCCCCTTCGCCGCCGCCGCATGCAACCACAGCCACAGCCACAGCCACAGCCTCACTAGCAGCCGCCTCGTGGCGGACGACATGGGGCTGGAGTATCTGATCGATTCCCCGCACATTCCGACCCGTATTCTCGCGTCCAATGGTTACGTGACCGAAGCCACAAGCAACCCATCGAATCCAGCTGGATGCGGTAGGCCAACCCCGTCAGGAAAAACTTACGGATGCACTCCGCAAAAGAACCAGGATCCCCAATGCAGAAGTACATACGACCGGACCTGCCACCCATAATGAAGATCCAAGCACCGTGCGCGTTCATGTGGTCGCAGGGGTTGATGCTGCGGTGAAATTTTAGTTTGCTCGATGAATCTGCGTGTGCTTATGTAAGCCCGGAACATATCACAATACTTTGGTATCTTGATGTTTGCCTATTTAGACCATGGAGGTTCAGGACGAGTTCCAGACGAGCTTACGGTCTCATCAACGGAAAATCTGGAAATTTTTTTGGATTCGGTTCGTTTCCTAAAATTGCTTGTTTAAAAAAAAAAAAAACAAAAGAGTACGACCGGTAATTTTTTAAATGAATTTACCTGCTACCCCAAAATTTTGCTCAGTGTTGTGAGTAAATTACCGACACTGAAACAAAGTTTACCACCATTCCAACGACATGATACGTTACCAACTCCGTTGAATTATTAGAAATATAGTTAGTAATAACATACCAACTGCATAAGGAATTTACCACCATCCAAATAAACTAGTAATTCACCAATGTCCTCCAAGTTTTGCGGGAGTTGCCGGTAAAATATCAGTACTACGAGGAGTTTACAACGTCTCAATAGTATTTAGTAAGTTACCAACCTTTTTAAATATATAATAAATTACCGGCCCAATTATGGAGGGAAAAGCACCAAAAATGTCATAAACTTATCGTATTGGTACCAATTCGGTCCTAAATCTCTCAATTTGGGCTAGTTTAATCCTAAATCATTTTGTATTGATACCAATTAAATTTATCCAGCCAATTTAGGTCGGAAATTGCTAATGTGGACATTGTTATATAGTTTTTAATTTTTTCTCTTTATTTTTTTGCTTTTCCATTTCTTTTTCGCGGTGGCCGGCCGTCAACCGGCCATAGGTGAGCATCGCCCTTGCCGGGCCGAGCCTAGGTGAAGGCCCCCTTGCCCGGGTCAGAGAGGCCGGGGCCCAAGTGAGGCCAGCCCTTGCCGGCCATGGCCTGTGGCTGGTAGCCACAAAATGAAAAGATAAAAAATAAATTAAAAAAAGAGAATTTTTCAAAAGAATTATTCAAACGTCCACGTTAGCGGCGGTGCGACGTAGGACGGTCGGCATCCACATCGCCAGTTTCCTGTCTAAATTGACTAGATGGATTGAATTAATACCAATATAATAAGTTTATGATTTTTTTGATAATTTTTCCCGGTTATGGAAGCTACCATTAAACCAATAAATTAGTAAGCTAACTGTACTTTTGAAATTCTATAAAGTGTGATTAGTAACCACTAGCACTATAAAGAATTTACTAACATCTTGATAAATTAGTGAATTACTGACTTCTCTAAAATTTTATAATTGTGGTTAATTAAACATCAACCCTGTATTAAAGTTTCCAACATCCCAATAAATTAGTAAGTTATCGATTTCTGTAAAGTTTTACAAGTGTAATTAGTAAACTACCAACTCTATTGAGAATTTATCAACGAACATATGAATATCTTAATAAGTTTGTAGGTTACCAATTTCTTTTACTTTTCACAAGCGCTGTTGGTAATTTGACGTGAAGAATTTACTGACGTGCAAAAGAAAGGAACTTCATAGAAGTCAAAAAAAAAAAAAAAAGAACATTGCAAGGAATTTACTAATGTTTAACTAAAACTTGATGAACTTTTTTCTAGCATGGAAATAGTTATTTACCAATGTATGTAACCAACATAACTTCTTAAAATTGTCAGGGATGTACCAACCGCTGTAACCAAATTCTTTGAAATTGTACCATTGTGGTTAATTAGTCTTTAAACATTATAATGGATTTACTAATATTAAGGTGATTCCGATTGATGAGCTCTTTTTAATATGTACAAAATTACTTATCAATTATACACTATAGCAAAATATTACATTCCTATATTGTACCCTGTAAATTACAATTACAATAATTGCAATTACATTTACACGAAAGAACCAATATTCTTTAATAAGATATTATAATTACAATTGACATTATCTGAGAATATCATGGTAATGAAAAATTCTCTTTCGAAATTTGTTCAATCGGTCATTGTGCCTTGTTGGGAACACTCTTGGACTAAAATCTTGAATGCACCAACCCGATATAGGAGGGTGCTCCTTTAATTATGATCGCTCCTTTAAACCCTCTTAAACTTTCTTACAGATTCATATAAGTGCTGCACCTCCCCAAGTCAAACTGGCGCTTGCTGTTGCACCAGAGGCACGTCAGGAAGGGAACCATAGCAACTGATAAAGGCTGCTGGTGGAGCCGGAGCAGAACCGGGATAAGGGCTAGGGCCTGTAACTAAGTACTAAAGCTACTAAAGCGGCTACCTTCCTTGACTCCCCACAAAGGAATCAGTCGCGTCAAATGTGCCGCTCAGTTGAAAGCTATGAAATTAGTATGCAGGAGTTTAAAACTGGAATTGACACAATATCGTAAAGTTGCTGCCATCGCTCAATTTGGGTCAAACCTTGTCTTTTGTTTGTTTCAAAAACCCATTACGTACCACATCAAATGCGCCTGCTTTAGGACCTTTGTGATTGCCCTCCTGAAAATGACATGATTTTGTTTGAACTCATTGCATGGAAGCAACTCAGATGGATAAAGTCTGGTGCATTTTTGGGTTGACTCTGCCTGGGACTGAGCATGAAATTCAAGAAAGCCAGGGGTTGGATTGCAAAAGAAGTATGGAACCTGGGGCCGTCGAAGAAAAAGCCGATAGATCGAGACCAGGCAAGCAAAAACATCCAATCTTTTGGTGTCACAAGGTTGAGTTTGATATTTCCCCAACAAAATCAAACTCACTAACCATCTATCCAATTACTACAACAGATGTTCGTACTTATGTGTAAATCAATATCTTGGAGATTGAATGAAATTATTTGGGCTAACATTTTTGCTAGTAAAGAATGAAACTTAAGATTATTGTTTGGATCGAAGGTTTAGCTTTATCGGTTCGCTATGATTACCGTCTAAATAATCCTTCAGATTGATGATTCATTAAGCATATATTACCCGAGCCAAATTGAACTACGTGTTGTATTCCGACCGGGGCTAAACAGTTTAGTTAGAGGAGTTGGCAATAGCCATTGACTCAACTAGAAGAACTTGTTGTAGACTTGTTTCTGAACTTTTTAAGTTAGACATGTCTCCCCACTTTGTTCACATAAGGGAAATTCGATTAATGGAGGAAAGCTTTCTCCTTGTTACTTGCTAGTTTGGAAAGTGTCAATCCCTCGTTTAAGGAGATCTCTTACAGCAGACTTGAATCGGTTTTGACTTAGGGAAAAACTTGCTCCGAGTGTTCTTCCAAAGGACATGAGGGGTAAATAGAATACGAAATAATTTTCAAAAAACCCCGCTAAAGCATAGCATGTTTTTCAAAAGAGAAACTTTGACGGACTCACGCGTATCTGTATGATATGCTTGTCAAAAGAAAGTTACTAAAACCCCACATCCCGAAATGTACGATCAGCGTGCATCCGTTAATTTGATGGACCGTCTTCCTAGCAAAACCACGGGTTTTGTCTCTAACACAATGCAGGTGGCAATACGAGTCCGAAACTATCTTTTTCCTACCTTATATTTCATGGGCCGAATGGTAAATGAGTCACCTAAAATTTTTTGAAAATGGGTTCAAATGGGCCCAACAAATGAAATGCCTAATCATGTATGGGCAGCAATGAAGTGTACACATGCCATTTGAAGCCCCTTTCTTATTGCAGCGCATTAACCCATGTCAGGACTTGGCTTTCCCCGTCCTCTCCGTTGATCCCTGCCTGTACCCACTTCTCGCCGCCGGTTTCCGATCAGCTTAAGGGTTCTTGTATATGAACGACATCCGGAGGTTCGTCGTTCGGTTAGCCAATTTTCTTTCGAAGGGCTTTTCTCGCTCTGTGGAGGAGATGGAAGGGGTGGCGCTTGTAAGCGAAAAGGGAGGTGCTTTAGTTTTTCCTAGTCTCAGGGCCTTTTAGGATAGTCACTCCCCTGTTATCAAGATATGATTAAGAAACCCTCCAGCGATCTAGTCTTGCGCCTTGTTTGTGATGTAACGAACGATAAAATTCCATGACATACTGGAAGAACTTTAGCTCGATTAGTCGGGAATTCGGGCTCCGATATTGATCGACAGCAGCTTCGACACCAATTTGGTGCAGGCACGGAAGCGAGCCCCCAGTTAGGAAAAGAAGAAGAAGAACTTGGGTGCTCCCGCCACCCCCATCAAGCCAAATCTGTCGACACGCCCTTTACTATCTCCCACGAGGCTTCTTGAGCTTGAATTCGACAGAGCAAAGCGCTCTTCGAATGAGCTCGGTGGGCTGTTTTGATGTTCAAAGCGATTACTTGTGCCAAGTATTTATCTATACGCTCTCGATTCCATCGCCGCGGCGGCGCCAATGCGGCGGTGGCAGCGAGCGGATCTTGGTGCCTGGCAAGGCCTGTCTGGGGACGTCAGCAATGACATTGGTACTAAAAGTTAGGTGGACCTAATAATGCCATAATGTTTACTAGAGGAAGGAGCACTAAGCTCTTTTATCGTATCTCTAATTTCAACACTTTACATAGTTGCACGCATGACTGGGAGCTCCTCTCCACATCCAAGTTCATCTGAGGGCCGCACTTCGCATTTTCCCTCTGCAAGCACCAACAAATTCAAGGGCTCTCACATGTCCTAAATCGTGTTGTTGGTGCTTCAAGATGAGCACGATCGATGGCCTCTATCTAATGGCCTCCATCGTCGGGGTAGGTAAGAAAGAATTCGATTCGAATTTTTTTTTTATTTAAAGATTTTTCTTGTTTGTCAACATACGAATTTCTTGACATTTACACTTCCATTGAACATGTCATAGAGTAGAAGCGATAAAACGAGCCACGCAGCCTTTTTACAAATCACTTTTATTGTGCTAAGTGGGATGTCGATAAATGCAATCCTTAATTGAATGCGCGTCTTAATGTGATTAGTACATACCCCTTTTTGACACAATTTGATCGATTAGGTGATTTTTTTTTTTTTTTGAAAAGACAAAAGGGAAAAACAAGAACTGGCCATAGTTAAAAGACTTTTTAAGTGAATTGAAGCGAGTCGTTCTTGGAAATTACATTGGCTACAGGCCAAAATTGCAATAATGGAGGAGTAGTGGCCACTGGCTAGTGGCACGCCACTTCCACTTCTCTTCGGCTCTTGCACGTACATAAGAATGTTGTGAGGCGAGGCCCAGAGGGCAGGTTTGGCAGATGCTAAACATCACATTCCATCGGCATGGAAGATCTCTCCACCCGCCACAATAGTCGCTCTCTCACATTCTCCTCACTACTTGCACTAGTCCTCCTGGCCTCCTCCCGGGCTTCACCGTCACAATCATGTGGCACCGGCGCCGCCGCCTCCGCCTTCCCTGCCTCATGCAACCACAGCCGCAGCCTCACTGGCAGCCGCCTCATCGCGGACGACATGGGGTTGGAGTATCTGATCGATTCCCCGCACGTTCCGACCCATATTCTCGCGTCCAATGATTACCCGACCAAAGACGCACTCAACCCAAACGATCCAGCTGGATGCGGTAGGCAACACCCGCCAGGAAAACCTTACCATTGCACTCCCCCACCGAACCCGGCTCCCCCTTGCAGAAGTACATACGACCGGAACTGCCACAAAACATGAAGATCCAAGCATCGTGCGCGTTCAGGTGGTCTCAGGGGTTGATATTGCGGTGAAATTTTAGTTTGCTCGATGAATCTGCGCGTGCTTATGTAAGTCCGGATCATATGACAATACTTTGGTATCTTGATGTTTGCCTATTTAGACCATGGAGGTTCAGGACGAGTTCCAGACGAGCTTTACGGTCCCATCAACGGAAAATCTGGAAAAAAAATTTCGTACTTGGTTCGTTTCCTAAAATTGCTGGTTAAAAAAAAAAAAAAACAAAAAGAGTATGACCGGTAATTTTTTAAATGAATTTACCTGCTACCCCAAAATTTTGCTGGGTGTTGTGAGTAAATTACCGACACTGAAACAAAGTTTACCGCCTTTCCAACGATATGATACGTTACCAACTCCGTTGAATTATTAGAAATATAGTTAGTAATAATATACCAACTGCATAAGGAATTTACCACCATCCAAATAAACTAGTAATTTACCAATGTCTTCCAAGTTTTGCGAGAGTTGCCAGTAAAATATCAGTACTACGAGGAGTTTACAACGTCTCAATAGTATTTAGTAAGTTACCAACCTTTTTAAATATATAATAAATTACCAGCCCAATTATGGAGGGAAAAGTACCAAAAATGTCCTAAACTTATCTTATCGATACCAATTCAATCTTAAACTTTTCAATTGAACTAGTTTAATCCTAAATCATTTTGTGTTGATACCAATTAAATTCATCCAGCCAATTTAGGTCGAAAATTGTTAATGTGGACATTGTTATATAGTTTTTAAACCTCTCAATTCAAAGAAGTAAGTAATTTAATAATTCACCAGGGTGTTGGTAAATTCATAAATGTGTCGGTAGTTTACGAGTCACGCTTGCAAAATTTGAAAGAAGTTGGAAACTTCCTAAATAATTAGGAGGTTAAGGTGCACATAGTAACACTTCTAGAAGGAGATTTATATTTTAGAAGTACTTCTGAAGCGTAACTCCCTTTGGTAAAAGTTTTTACTTCCGAAGTAAATTTTCACTTCTAAAGTTGTTTTCTCCCAATTTGAGAAGTTAAAAAAAATTGCCTCTCAACTCAAGAAGTACTTCTCGCCTCACTCTCTTTTCATTACGTCATCATCCTCTTTTCGATCACGCCCGCCTCCACCCGTAGCCGACCACCGCCCGTCGCCACCCACCGCCTCCTACAACCACCGCCCCCCATCCCCAACCGTTGATCGTCGACCACCGCAGACCTCCACCCATTGCCGCCCGTGACCACTACCGATCATCTCTCCCACCACCCACCGCAAACCTCTACCAAACGCCACCCACGGCCGCCACCCGCCGATCACCCCCCGCCACCAACAGCTGCCGGCCGCAACCATCGCCAACCACCATCCACCACCACCGCCGACCTCCGCCCGCAACAACCACCCTCCCACCAACCGTCGACTACTACGGCCACCGCCCACCCCCCGCCGCCAAGTCACCATCTCTGATTGTCGGAGTAAAAAATACATAATAATTTTTTATTTTTAAAAATTAAATAATATTTTTCGATTGCCGACAATAATTTTTCATGAAAGATTTTGTGTTAATAATGTTTCGGAAGTAAAAATTTTCAATTGTTGCCAAACTAATCTCTCTTATCAGAAATCAATTTCTAGAGCAGAAGTAGAAAAATCAACCTTCGCTTCTGAGTAGAAGTATAAAAATCAACTTCTGATCGGAAGTTCATTTATGAAGCAAAAGTGTTACCATGCGCGCCCTTAGTAAATTCGTTATTGGTTGGTTTGTGATAATCATGACTTGTGAAATTTCAAAAATGTCGGCATGTTAATAATTTGCTGGAATGCCGATTAATTTTGATAAGATGTTGGTAATGTGCTAACAACACTTGTAAAATTTATAAAAACAAAATAGTAATTTACCAAGTCGTTTGTACGGTGGTAAATCCTAATGATGTTGGTAACGAGTTCAAATGCACTAACCGATAACAGTGGACATGCGAGTGCCAGATATAAACCGCTTAGGACATCTTGGGTTTGTCCTGCAAATGATGAACAACTTGAAGAAGATGTCACCCACCATGACATTATACATGCAAGTTAGGAGGAGTTGAGCAACACGAGTAGGTTTTGAGCTATTCCTGAAGTCTAATTAAGCTTAATCACTTTTCTCTATCTTAGCGTATGCCGCATAGCTCTCCCAAATAAAGCAAAGTCGTAAATCGAATTAGCGACTGTCCTAGAGGAGAATAATCACCATTTGTTGCTTGTATAGACTTTAGATTCGGCAATACGTCTCACAATCTTTTTTATCCCATCTTCAGTGAAGCTTAATGTCGTGTTACTAATCAGATGAGAACGTCGAAAATCAAAGAGAGGGAAGGTTCCCTCAACGTGGAGCCGCGGTTTGATTCACCAACCGGGCCTAGAGCGTGAAGAGCTCCCTCGCGTCAGGGTCTCCCCCTCTCATGTGAACATGATCAATGGATTTGATCAAAAGATCGCTGCCTCCGGGGAATTCAGAAGTTGCTAAATGCAATGGCCATAACAAGACCACTCTAGAAGGCCCCCTTATCCTAACCCCTCTCACATTTCACAATCACACAAACATAAGGCCCTAATTCCTCCACATGTAGCCTCCGAACCTTCAAAAATATCTCATGTCGCCGAGCTCGTTTCCCCTTATAGCCGACATTCGAAGAACGAAAAACCATTCCGACTAGAAAACATTGAGGAACATCTTCACAGAGACCTCTTCACAATTCAGTCCCCTCCCCACATCTCTCCTCCACAATCGAAGAAACAACAAAAGACATGGTGAAGAAAGAATTGGAGGTGGTGAAGGGCGTGGACTTGGAGAGGTACATGGGAAGATGGTACGAGATCGCGTCGTTCCCGTCCTTCTTCGTGCCGAAGAACGGCGTGGACACGAGGGCGACGTACACTCTGAACCAGGACGGGACAGTGCAAGTGCTCAACGAGACATGGAGCGACGGCAAGAGAGTGGCCATCGAGGGCACGGCGTATAAGGCGGACCCGAAGAGCGACGAGGCCAAGCTCAAGGTCAAGTTCTTTGTCCCTCCGTTCTTGCCCATCATTCCTGTCGTTGGGAACTACTGGGTGTTGTACCTCGACGATGATTATCAGTATGCTCTCATCGGAGAGCCCACCAGAAAGTACCTCTGGGTATGTCGAACTCTTTTCCGTATTATTTGTCGTTCTCAGGTTCGCAAAAGCAGGACATGTTCGTGTGCGGATGTGTGAGTTTCCTTCTGATAAGGTTTCTGAGTTGTCCTGATGCTTGTCTTCGTGTTTCAGATATTATGTAGGAAGACTCGTCTGGAGGATGAGATTTATGAGATGCTGGTTCAGAAGGCCAAGAACGAAGGCTATGACCCAAGTAAACTCCGCAAGACTCCACAGAGCGACCCTCCGCCTGAAGGAGGTCCCCAAGACAATGGCACTTGGTGGCTCAAGTCCCTTATCGGTAAATAGGAGGCGCTCGGCGAAAGTGGCCTCCCAAACATTCCCCGGAAAATAAAAATAAAAAAAGAGAACCCTGTCTGTCTATGATGTTCTGGAGTTTGTGTGCTGTTAGAAACATGTAATTATAGCTCGTGCCGTGTAAAGTTGCTGTGATCTTTGCAAATGTTGAATTAGTGTTTAAGAATGAGATGAATAAAGATCGCTACGCGAAACTCCCTCTTTTGATGACTGATTTCGTAGGCTACCATCATTTTGATGCACGTCCAATGAGCTTGTTCTAACACACTCGACCACTGCTGAAGAGTCTGATCCATCTCCTATCCTTCTTGGGAAAGCAGGGGAACTCACGGCTGCCCCAGCTGGCACCAGACCACTAGATGGACACTACAAGGACTCATCAGCAAAATTTAATCCAATATGCATTATGCAAAACAAGAGTTACAAGTTCAAAGAAAATTTCAAAGTTGGGATTTGGAGAATAAAGAATCAGACAATAAATTCTTGGCTGGCAAAGTCCTCGCAGATCCGACCAAAAAAAAAAAAAAAAAAGAAGAGTCCTGGCAGTCTTCTCTCTTCTGTTCTTTAGCATGAACTAACAGTTCTTGTGGACTGTGAAGTTAGGAGTGCAAGATGATGCTCCTTTATGAGACCGGTTTTTTTTTTTTTTTGGGTCAATATGAGATTGATTTTAGACAAGGCAGACACCGTATCCATGAAAACCTAAGGAGCAAAGTTCAAGAACATGACCGAAAGGAAAAGAAAATGAGTAGGATCAAAAATGAACCGGCTGGACTGCTCATCACAACAGATCATTGTTTCAGTTGAGTAGTTAACAAGAAAATCAAACACAAATGGATGCCAAACAGCTTTTATACATATCTAAGACAGATTCAGTACACCAAAAACCACGAACCATACGTTTGCACTTATCAAGGCAGCAGAAAGAAGGTATATCACCATGATGGAATACACTGTGCCATATGCTCTACATTCCCCACACAGACATGCATCGACCACTATCGGAACCAAGTTACGTGGTATTCTCTTCAGTCTCCTCAAACCGTTACAGTAATGTGCAGCACTGGTTAGTTTTCTTGGCTTGTTTGTAAAACAACTGTTCCAGGAAACAAAAAGATTACTGCATCAGCAACTAAGTGTGGGTTCTGATACAGGTCGAACAGAAACTGTTACTGCTAAGTAGATCTTCCACCTCAAATTAGAGGCTCAACCAAACTAAGTGTGAAACTCAGATGTAGTATCACACCAATAAACTTCTCTTACATTATTGACACAGCTAATATTGTGATTCCTACCTTACAGTGATCTGTCAGAGATACACTCTAGCACAACAAGTAGTAGTCGCCAAAACGAAACAATTTTTTAGGTAAAAAGCATAGCTCAAGATCTGAGTATAATGGGTAAAGGATAAACTTCACGCCGAATATACCAGCCAAGAATCAAGTCAAAAAGGAGCGGCTATGTTTGAGATTATAAACTCCCAGACTTGATGTGGAAGAGTTATACTGTGGATTCTTCAAACTTTAAGCACACAAATTCGAGATATTTCGATCAAATCCAGCAGAAAATGACATCTGTTGCATTGTGACAGAAGATACTTAGCAGAAAATCTGCCTGCAAGTCGACAGTGGAAATGCATGTTCAGACAGGTAACTGAACACTGGACATGGGCAGAAAGAAATGAGGGTATTGAAACTTATGAATTCATGCTCAATGCAGATTACTAGTGGCAGAGAGAATACTTAAATGGCAAGTTTCTTCTTTCAATCATACATAGTACCTGTGATGATGCACTGAGATCTGAACTCTTCTCAACCAAACTGTCCAGCTTCTCGCCTCGTTCAAGCACGCTATCAATTGTTTTGTGCTGTATCAAAGATCTCAGAGATGAAGGAAAAGTGGAAGGCATACAGGAAAAGCCAAACCAGTCTTATGTAGCTAATGGAACACATTATGTCCTTTGAACATCTACATATGTTCTACGCAGCACTGATCTAAGAACAGGACACAGGACAGCACCCTCAAGGATCTGAAAACACTTTTACAAGGCAATGACATTTGGACATATGCTTAATTTTTCCCAAGGGCCAAAAAAATAAAGGAAACAGATTTAACAACAACTTCTCTAAATTGTAAATTGTAATAGGTATCCCTAAGTTAGCTCTGCAAGTAGATGCAACAATACCATGTATGCCCATAAATTAAACTGGAAGATCCCACTTCAAATTTTCACTACGATGCTACTAACTGAAAATTATGCCAGTTTCTTCACATGCACCATAATGAGATATCAAATTCACATATTTGTATTCCACACGAATTTACTGCAGAGAAATCAACTGTTCTATCACACAGACTAAATCACCAACGCAAAACAACGTCCCAAACTTCCCGATTTTTCTTTTTTTTCCTTCCTTTTTCTAGTGTCCACAGAAAAGCAGTTTTAAATAGAGCAAACTGTAAAAAAACTATGCAATTACATGACCAAACTAATGCTTATGGTCATAGAAGAGTACCTTGGAGGCTCTGATAGGCAGATACCACTTCTATCCAATAATCGATATCAAGGATTTCTTAGCAGACTTATGAGTACCGTAAGGGGAAATTCTCAAGCAAAAACATGCACGCGTGAATATGAGCCCGCATCAGAGTGGCAATTCATGCTTTTTTCGTTGTGTTCGTGTCAATGAGCGTTGCTGTTTCATGTCACTTGGTCGCTTAAATTTTGAACCACAATATAATAGAGAGACAATACTCACAAAAAAGGGGTCAAAACAAGTCATGTCATAGCAATTTTGATTTACTCGTGCTCCTGTAATATGAGATTCAAGTATCTGTCAATGATTTTCCTCATGCTTATGTTGCATTCCCATCCGTGCTTTTGCATTTACCATAATAAATTGCCACCCCAGGAATGTCGATGGAGACATGCATGGGGAGAAAGGGGGACACCTATGAAAATGCATATTACGTACCAGAATGATTTTTGTTTCGTCCAACTCCCTCTGAATTTTCAATAATTTATCAGCCTCAGCTGGATCCTGAAGATACATAGAAGGAAGCAAAAATAATCACAAAAGGAGGACATTGTCTTAAAGCTCCTGCCCAGAACTGCAGGAATAAAGTAAAACTCAAAGGTCCATCAATTTACGTTTCTTAGTATCACTTAATGTGATAGGGGAATGGACAGAACCTGAAATTTATTCAGAGCTTCATTCAAATATGGCCATGATTGAGTGCTATCCGAGTTTGCACTCCTCCATGAATCACCGAAATTCTTATGATACTCATCCAGCACCTGTTCCCAATAAAAGCATACATAATCCTCTTGTATCAATTGAGCAAGATAATAAATCATTGAAAGGTCAGAGAGCAGTTAAGTTTCAACTTTAGACACGCACATTTCTATGGACATGCAAAGATTTCTCTGGCTACAGCATCTGTGCTTAAAACCAAATGACCGGTCTGCTTTAAGTTGTGATCGATAAGTGAGAGTCCTTAAAGCTCCTTCTCCCTTGATTTCTTCAAGATTCATGTAGTCAAGTTTTCAATGAAATTTCTCAATAATCTGAAAAGTCATTAAAGAATTATTTTTTAATTTCTCCACTCAGTCATTTATAAAGGATTCAATTCTAAAGATTGTAATTTTAAGGAAGATTTTGGTACTTTATGTTACTATTAAATCCAATGAATAATAGTAGTCAGTCATCAATCCAGGAATCATTTTAAGTCAAAAAGTTGTCTCGAGTCGTCAGTTAAAAGAGTCCTCCAAGTACTTGAGAGTAATAGTCTTATCCCATCATTTATATTCTAATTCCCAGATGGCACTAATAAGAACAGTCCGGAGTTCTAAGAGTCTATAAGAATCCTCTTATCTGTACATGCAATATATTAGTTTCTCACATGGGCATCCAACAACCTATCCTTTTCAACGGACTGTTTGTAAAGAATATACTAATTTAAGGGGTGCAAAGCTCATGCAACCCTTCGGTTACCAGACTTGAAACGGGATTTCTATCTATCAGCATATTAGTAACGAATCATTAATATGTGCAAGCAGAAAAGGCCTCAAATAAGTAACAAATTGCGGGTTTCTACCTGATTCAGCAGAGAAAATGCACTTCGAACTGGATAATGATCGTCCATGAATCCCAATGCACAAAGGCCATTTCTATTGTAAGCGTGCACCTTGTACTCTGAGAAAAAGTACAGAAAAATGACCAAGCAGATGAGTTCACTGCTCAGACAACTTGCACACAGCATGAAAAGACTTTTGCACCCAGAGAAGATAGTGACCATACGCATATCATGCACAGTTGAATCTAATCAGGCTCTGGCGGCACTACTTCGCACAGATTTATATGCCCAGGAGTCAGAAGCGCACAGACACAAATCTAGTGTCAACTATTAACAGTCTCTTTGTCCAGATAAGGCAATAACACGAGTCATGACCAAATCACACAACGTACGAGAAGTCTACGGGCTCATAATTAGCAATTTACCAATTCAAGTTCGCCTGCTACGCAAATTCAACCTCACGGATTAAACAGGCAACATGCGCTCCTTTCACGCAACGCGATCAAACATCCATCAATCGACATCCAAACACAGCGAGACCTCGGTTTTCATCGGGAATGGAAAACAGTGTCGAATCGAAACGGAATCGAGACTGACCTTCGTGCTGCACGGATTGGCGCTGGCCCGGGGGCGTGCGCCTGGCGACGGTGCGGCCGACGAAGACGATGAACTCCTTGACGCTGGAGCGCTGGAAGAAGCCGAAATGGCTGACGTCGGTGGCGTTGGCCAGGATCACTGGATCGGAGCCGCCGGGATCGCATTTGAGGACCAACAGAGCCGTGATCTTCATCTCTCTCAAAAGCTAATCGAAATCCGCCGATCGATGGAGAAGAAGGATCGCCGAGAATGATTGCGTGCACCGACACGAAATGATAACGCAAGGGAAGAGGAAGACAGAGAATCGGATCCCTTTTTCATTCCCTCCACGAACGCTACCTAATTTTATTTAATTTTCTTTTTTCATTTTTTTGCCTTTTGTTACTCTAATTTCACATTCAAGTAGAAGGTTACCCGCGCTACATACATGTACATTCACACATATACATACATATATATTTGTACATACATGTATTTATTATCAATTGGAAATAAAGAGATAAGTAAATAATATGTATTTTTACTGACCATATAGTTATTTAGATCTTAGGATCAATTCCTTGAAGTTGTGATGAAACATTTCATTTTAAAAAATAATTTCGCACTATTTTAACTTTCAAATTGGGTTTTACTCCATTAAAGTTTCCAAAAAACAAAAAGTAAATAGTAAGTCATATTGAGGTAAATTACCTTTGCTAATCATAAATATTAGTTGCATCCATTCGCTTCTTTGGAGTTCAAATTGAGTTTCCCCATATTAAATTTTTCAAAAAAAAAAATGTATAGATAAGTCATATTAAAGGTAAACTCACAAAACTTTGCATTTTTCCCCTAATTCCTTTCATATTCAGATATCAATCTTCCATCCTTATATTCCCATTCAAATCCTCCTTTCCAAATACCATAAGCACATTCATGTGATTGCTCCCATTGATACCGGAGCTAGTGCATATGATATATCTTGGGATTATTATAGATCATATAACAAGACAAGAGAACCTATGCAAGAAGCCCTAGAGATTTTTCGTCAAACCCGATCATCAATGGACACGAATTCCCAAGATCCATGGGGAGGACCACTTGCTCAAGACCCTTATGCACAGAAGTACATTTGATCTTGTTCCGCAACTGCTTTCCACCAGTCTTTCAGAGAGTTTGTGAGTCTACTGGTAAATTCAAGGAGTACCTCATGCGTATTGTGCTCCGTGAGGTGCCTTGAGGTTAGCCAGGAATGAAACTCTTGAAGTCGATTAGGCCATTTATGGTAGAGAATATCATATAGGGTAAAGTATGCCTTGACAATTCTACAACATAGATAGGCAAAACCTTATATTTTATCAAACATTTTAGGCAAAGAATGTTGTTTTTATTTCTAAAACAAAAGAGCAAAGAGAGAGTTCTAAAGGTAAGTTATGTCTAACTAAATTATAAACCCATTAAATACTCATACTACTTTCAACTTCATCATTCCAAACACATTTACTGAGTATAACTAACTCACCTAGCAACCGAGCTCATCAAATATAAGTTAATAAATGAGTCTATACAAAGGTTTAGGACTTGCGATTGTGAAAAAAAGGTAGAAAACAAACCAAAAATTAGCAAATAAGTAAACGCGCTTCGAGTCACTTGTATTATCTTGTGTGTGTGTGTGTGTGTGATGTGATGTGATTCAATTTCATCGAATAATGTGATTGAAATTTGCAGATGAAAGGAAAATGTGACGGGCATAAATTATAATAGGGCACTAAGAAAAGATATGAATGATAAGCCAATGACCAAATTTTTAATCAATATCCTCCATTTTTTTTTTTTGAAAAAATTGTCAAAAAAGTCATAAATTTATTACATTTATGCCAATTCGGTCTTGATCCTTTCGATTGTGCCAAGTCAATTATAAACATTTTGACAACTTGCGAATTCGATCCTAAACCTTTTAACGCTTTGTTAATCTAGTCCTAAAAATTTTCACCAAAGTAATTCATAAAAAAAAATTAAGACTAAATTGACAAAATTTCAAAAGATTTATGACTAAATTGATATAATAAAAAGATTAAAAACTGAATTTGCAAGTTATCAAAAAGTTATGACTAAATTAATACAATTGTAAGATTTATAACTAGATCGGCGCAATACAATACATTTAAGACTTTATATATATACATATATATATATATATTGGATTGGGGGTTTGGTTTTTTTGTTTGTGGGCGGGCGGGTGGGTTTTGTCAAATTCAATCTAGGCAAGAGTCATCTTGCGAGTAAGCAAACTCTCTCCGGCTAATTAAACAATTCGAGCGCTTTCTCACGATACATTTTGCAACATTTTTTTAACCGAACCACCTAAAATGGACAACATTAACTTTTGTTTTTCCTCTCTTGCTCAATCTCGTTTTGTGCAAAAGCGACGTCGTTCTAGTTACCTTTCTTTCAATTTCGGGGAACGCAATTACTTTCTTAGCCAGCTCATGACAGAAAAAAACCTTCAAGAAACGCAGATTTCTGCAGGGCATCGTCACTCCACTCGTTTTGCATCATCTTCCCCAAATTTCTAAAGTCTAATCTCCTCCTGATGGTGTTGCCGAGAGCTCCAACTCCGGTGACCCTCAAATTCACGCGACAGTTCACCATGTCCGGCGAATGCATCATCGCCGGCTAAAGACCGAGACATATCTGCTGCAAGTAAAAGAGATCTTGGAAACTCCTCTTGAAGCAAATGATAAAAAGATGACCTTTCTAGTCGATGTAAAAGCCCAGAACTCAAACAAAGGGCAATATTTAAAAAAAAATGTGCAGAAAAGAGAACCCAGAATCTGTTAATGTAAAATCAAGACAACCAGAGCTCGAAAATTGAAAAATCAGAGAAGAACTGAGGAAAAAAGTTACCGAGAAAAAACGAAGAAGAGAAGGAACTGAAAATCAGGCACCGGCGAAAAGGGCTGAGAAAGAACCCACCTTCTTCTCACAGTAAAACACAAGACGAACTCGTCGTTAAACAAGATAAGCAGATCTGGGGAAAAAGGGAAATTCGGGGCGAAAATTGTTGGAAGATCGCGAGGCTCAGATTCGCTTAAGATCAGACAACTGAAAGGAACCCCGCCATGGCTGCGACCGGCTCTGGCCGCCCCGCCAAGATACGGCCGGTTCTCGGTGCCTGTCCGGTTCCATTTTCCCTCTCCTCCTTACACGTGCGAATCATCACAGCCTCGTCTCTTTTCTCTTTTGTACGGAACGCAATCTCGTTCGTTTCCACAGCGGAATCCGCAGTCATAGCTGGAGGAGGAGAAGGGCGTGTAGTCGTTTTTTTGGGAAGATGATGACGATGACGACGAAGAAGTTATGGAGCAGGAAGTGTTACCATGCGCGCCCGTACCTTCCTCGGCCTCGGCTTCTTCGTCGACTTTTCCTTTTTTTTTTTTTTTTTGGCTTTGTTTTGGATGGTAGATTATAGATGCAGAAAGATAAATACGTACACATGTGTACAAATAGTAAGTTCAGCAAGAAGGTCGCTGTTAGGGGTCGTGAAATCATCGGCTCCGCCGTCGACCGGAGAGGCGGCGACCACCGCCGACGGCGGGTCGCCCAGCACCCTCTCCGGGGGCAAAGCCTCCTGACACTAATCAGTGTGAGCCTGAGAAAGGCGCTCCATTTTCTACCTGCGGAGCTGTGGGATGGTGGAGGCTGTTATTACTCTTTTGCCCCTTCCTGATGGTACTTTTTCCTGGATTGCACGCAGCCGTGAAGCGGCAATGGTGGCAGGACAAAATGGTGAATTCGTCATCGGAGCTAATAGGGGTGGGGGTCATCTGATATAAGATCGGCGCGTGTATGCTAACGCTACGGTGTTCCCAATAAAATTTTTGCTAATTCCCCCCAAATAAAAAAAAATCTCGATTTTAGGTCCGATTCTGATTTTTCAAATGTTTCAGTCGCCGTCCAACTCTTAAAGTTAAAATGTTCCTGGTGCTGCTCCTGCTGCTTCTTCTTATTCTTCTTCTAATGTACACGACATTCCAAATGAAGTTTTTTTCACTCGCATCCCCTCCCAAATTAGATAATCGTAATGTCTCGCTCTTAAGTAATATTTGTGCATTTTAAGTTAGACAATTTTGGACGAACCCCGTATTTGTTTTTGTTAAATTACAAGTATATGATCCGAGAAAAAGATTTTTTTTTTTTATCAGTAGAAAAAGATGTTGTGTTTCATGTCATTGTTTTTGGATTTTAAAACATCTATACACAGCACAGCTCTCAATTAGGATTGGCTAAAGTAGTTCCCCATGGTATCATGCAAAAAGCTCTGAAAAAACGTTGGTTCGATGAAACCACAACCCTTGTCGAAAGGATCTCATAATTTAAAGTCAATTGCATTCCACACGCAAGAACACCATAATCTTCAAGAAAATGCAAATGTCTGCAGATTCATCACATTTGACCTGCTTCATGTTTTACCCTTTGTTGCTGAAGAGGTTACATACAATAATATGGTCGCTTTACTTTGGATCTGTCTTGCCCGAAATTTCTAATCCCCTCATCAAATAGTTGCAGAGAGCTCCAGCTACAACGAAAATCAAATTCTCGCCACAGTTCACTGTCTCCGGCAAAAGCTTCATTGCCAGCCGAAAACCAATTCATCTGCAAGCAAAGGAATCTTCGAGAAACTCCCTCAAGACAAATGCCATAAGAATATTATTTTGCTTTTTTTTTTTTCCGTTTCCAGTGAACTCTTCAGACTCGATCAATCTGGAAAATCATCCATGGTAGTTTCTGTGGAATCAAGTCAGTGCCAAAGGCAAACTTGGTACCGCAAGCAAACTAAGAGCAGCTAGAGAATGCCGCCTCTGCGGGAGCAGAGAAAGAAGAAAAGAGACGACCTGGGTCCTTTCTTTGTACATGTAGAAACCCAGAACCAAAACATAACTCCAAAACCTAAAAAGATAAAGTTTGAAAAATCATCTACAGAGAAGAGAACCAGAATTTCGCAGAACAAATTCAACACAACCACAGCTTGAACCAGAAAAAGGGCCATAAAAAACCCACCTTTTTGTCACGGTAAAACACAAGAAAGAACTGCTCATTCAGCAAGATCATCAGATCTGGGAAGAACGCAAGAAAGGAAAAGGAAATTCGGCACAAAAATTGTTGGAAGGTGGCGAGGCTCAGATTCGCCTTAGATCAGACAACTGAAAGGAACCCCGCCATGGCTGCGACCGGTTCTGGCCGCCCCGCCAAGATACGGCCGGTTCTCGGTGCCTGCCCGGTTTCATTTTCTCTCTCCTCCGTATTCATGCGAATCATCATGGCCTCTTCTCTTTTCTTTTTTTTTTCACGGACTCTCGTTCCTTTTCACACTGGAATCCACAATCATCGGCGGAGGAGGAGGAGGGTGTTGGTGTGCAAGTTCAGGGATTTTTTTTTTTTTTTTGGTCGGAGGAAGTTCGGAAAAGTCGTCCAAGAAGAAGATGGTGATGATGATTACGAGGACAATGGAAGCGATGCATAAGCAAAAGCAGAAGTATTTCCAACGATGGCAACACCTCTAGAGCTCTAGGGGCGCATGACAACACTTCATTTATAAATACAGATACATACACACACACATCTGAACGCACGAACGCTCGGCCAGAAGCCGACAACGACGACGTATGACGGCGTTCGGCGGTGGTGAAATCATCGGCGCCGCCGTCGACCGGAGAGGGGGGGCGACCAACGCCTACGGCGGGCCACCCAGGACACTCTCCGGGGGCAAAGCCTCCTTCCCACTAATCAGTCAAAGCCTGAGCAGAGGCTCACCATTTTCTTGTCAAGATGTGGGATGCAGTCTTATTACTCTTTTGCCCCTTCCGGACGGTACTATTTGCTGGACTGTCCACGGCCTTGGAATTGGCCATGTCAGGTGTCAGCCAACTTCTGTTCACCCCTTTTTTTGTATTCCATACTTATAGAATTCTCACGTAATTTTGCATTTTCCATTTTTTGTTAGTCATGTCCCTACATACTCATTTTTAATTAGTTTGCAAAATTTTCATCAATCCTCCATTTTTTTATTACGACCAACATCTTAACGGGCATTGACCAAAAAAAAAAAAAAACATGTTAATGGGCAAAATTGGGCCTCAAAACCTTCAAAACCAACTTGTAAATTTGTAATTACTCTGTTTTTTACATTGACCCGATTTGATTAATTAGAGTCGCATCGAGATTTGGCACTCGGATTCATTAAAGAGAAGAAAAGGAGAAACATTCGCCCAAAAAGGAAAACCACAAAAATCATCTTCCCCAAATTTCTAATCGCCTCCTGATGGTGTTGCCTTGCCGGGAGCTCCACCTACGGTGACCATCAAATTCACGCGACAGTTCACCGTCTCCGGCGAATGCATCATCGCCGGCTAAAGACCGAGGCATCTGCAAGTAAAAGAATTCTTGAAAACTCCTTAAAAGCAAATGATAAAAAGATGACCTTTCTTGTCGATTCAAAAGCCCAGAACTCAAACAAAGGGGTAATTTTGAAAAAAAAAAAAACAATGTGCAGAGAAGAGAACCCAGAATCAGTTAATGCAAAATCAAGACAACCACAGCTCGAACAAACGAAAAGGCGAAGAAACTACCCGTTGACGCGAGCGAAAACAGAGGGCAAAAATTACCCAGAGAAAAAAAGAAAAGAAGAACAGAAAATCAGGCACCGACGAAAAGGGCCCGAGAAAGAACCCACCTTCTTGTCCCAGTAAAACGCAGGAAGAACTCGTCATTTAACAAGATAAGCAGATCTTGGGAAAAAGGGTAATTCTGGGAAAGAATTGTTGGAAGATCGCGAGGCTCAGATTCGCTTAAGATCAGACAACTGAAAGGAACCCCGCCATGGCTGCGACCGGTTCTGGCCGCCCCGCCAAGATACGGCCGGTTCTCGGTGCCTGTCCAGTTTCATTTTCCCTCTCCTCCGTGAATGTGCGAATCATCACAGCCTCGTCTCCTTTTTTTCTTTTGTACGCGATCTCGTTCGTTTCCACAGCGGAATCTGCAGTCATAGGAGGAGGAGGAGGAGAAGGGCATGTGGTTGAATGTTTGGGAAGTTCGATGAAGATGACGATGATGAAGTTCGCGAGGAAAATGAAAGCTAAGCAGAAGCAGAAGCATTTCCGCTGATCTTTCACCTTTCTCGGCCTCGGCTTCTTCGTCTTCTTCTTCTTCGTTTTTTTTTTTTTTTTGTTTTGGGATGGTAGATAGATAGACACAGAAAGACATACATGCACACATATGTACACTGGTAAGTTCATCCAGAAGGTTCGTCGTTGGGGGTGGTGAAATCATCGACTCCGCCGTCGACCGGAGAGGGGGCGACCACCACCGACGGCGGGTCACCCAGACCCTCTCCGGGGGCAAAGCCTCCTTTACGTTAATCAGTGAAAACCCGAGAAGGCTCTCCATTTTCTAATACGTAAAGCTGTGGGATGGTGGAGGCTGTTATTACTCTTTTACCCCTTCCTGATGGTATTATTTGCTGGATTGCACATGGCCTTGGAGGGGACGGCGGGTGGCGGCATAATTCGTGTGAGAAAAATGAAATTGGATTGAACGAAGTAACGGGGGCAATTCCGTCATGTGAGATGAGATAGGCTCTTGTATTCTGTTTTTATGTAATTCCAGATAAAATTTGGACTAATTCCCAAAAAAAAAAAAAAAAAAACCTTGATTGTCCAATTTCAATTTTGTCCCTAACTTTTTTCTATCTAACAAAATCCTCAACTTTCATTCTATTCTTAAATTCGTTCACACGTCCAATAATGAAACTGTAACCGGCCTTAACGTTGTAATTTAAGAAACTAGTGCAATTATTGAACGCATGGACAAGTTTGATCTTAGATTGGAAGTTGTTAAAAAAGTTTGGAATGAAAAGTTTGCAAATTCAGAGTCCCATTCTTAAGTTAAATATATGTTTTTAATGTTACTCTTGTTAGGGGTGATTGGTTATAGAATGGGTAAAGTCCAGACCCGGAACCTACCATGTTATAGTCTGGTTCTCATTTTTTGGAATATTAAACCTACCTTATTTTTCTAAAATTTACCCACGTTTTTTCGATCCAATTTTAGGGTCTACCCCATAACCTTTTTTTCGTTTCTTTCTTTTTTTAATTCCATTTTTTATAACAAAATAATATAAGTAACAAAATGGCTCAAAACAAAAGATGATCAACATAAGTTCACATTTGCCAAACATGTGGTCGTATACAATTATAAACGATGGAAAAGTTCAAAAACGTAGCTGCATACAAATATCAACAATAAAAAGTTCGAATATGTAACATAAAACATAAATTATAAACTTCATTGTTCATTCATCAAAATAAAATTTTAAACTCCATTCTCCATTCATCCATAAAAATACTGCTCCAAAGAATAGAAAGAGAGAGGCGACAAAGGATGAAAAAAAAATAATAAATAAGGTGAGACAGAGTTAGACTCGACTTAGAGAAATTATGTTGTTTTTACTATAATTAAGAACCGGTTCCAAAATCGATATGGTTCTTGATTGGATCTTCATTTGAAATCATGAAACGAACCTATTCAAACCAATTCCAAACATTTGGGACCAAGAACCGGACCTATCCACATTGGAATCGAGAATCGGATTGACTTTTCGAGCAATCTAGTCCAATTATCGCTTCTACCATATCCGGTGGCACACTTCTAGATGCTGCTTCTTCTTTTAGTGATCATGACATTCCAAATGAAGTTTTTTTTTTTTTTTATCTCATCCCCTCCCAAATTAGATAATTGTAACATTTTTATCTCGTTCTTAAGATGCTTTTGTGCATTTTAAAGTTGACAGTTTTGAACCAACCTCATGTTTTCTTTCTTCCCCTACATTGCAAGACATGAACCGAGAAAAAGATGTTGTTTATCATGTAATTGTTTCTGAATTTTATAACATCTATAAATAGCACAACTCTCGATTAGGATTGGCTAAAGCACAACTCTATATATAACATCTATTAGTTTTGGGTCGATCTATTTCTCCACAGTATACATGCCAAAAAAAAAAAAAAAATTCTAAAAGCTCTCTTATTCAGATAATTGATTTTTGATATAGTACCAAGCGAAATTAATAGTTTACTCAATAGAAATTACTAGGTGAAATTGTACTGAAAGGATTTTGCACAATTTATGGGTGGCCCAAATTGATTCGACCCTAATCCAACGGTCGTCATTGATCTTAATATGACCTAATCTAATGGTCCTCATTGATCTCAATACGACCTAATCTAACGGTCCTCATTGATCTTAATACGAATAGTTTTTCATATAGATACTAGATAGCAAAGACCCTTTGTGCACCACAGAAAACAAATTATGAGCTATGGAATTGGCTAATTCGTTACGGGAAAAGAGCATTTTAAATCTTGGTCCAAATGATTTCATTACGCCTTTGGGAAAAAAGGATTCAGAAGTCAATCGAAACAATTGAAGGGTTTGGATTCAATTGCATTCCTATTATGTACGTGTCACGGGGTAATTTTCCTTCAAAAGAAAATATCTCCTCAAAGTCAATTACAGGTTATGAAATGCTCAGATATGATCACTTGACTTATTTTTGGACCGTCTTGCCCAAAATGTCTAATGCCCTCTTCGTATTGTTGCAGAGAGCTCCAACTACCATGAAAATCAAAATTCAGGCGACACTTCACCAGCGTCTCCGGCGAAAGCATCGTCGCTGGTCGAAAACCTATTCATCTGCAAGTAAAAACATCTTGAGAACCCTCTTTACCCTCTTCCAGAGATATTTCCGGTGAACCCTTCGGGCTAGAGCAATCTGGAAACTCATCCATGGCAGTTTTTGTCGAGTCAAGTCAGAAATTTTCCGAGTGCAAAGGGAAACTTGGCACCACAGAGTAAGAGCAGTTAGAGAAAGCCCCTTCTGCAGAGCACAGAAAGAAGAAGAGAGACGACCTTGGTCCTTCCTTGTCGACGCAGAAACCCAAAACCCCAACACAACTCAAGAAACCCAAATGACGATAAAGAGAACCCAGAATTTTCGCAGTGCAAAATCAAGACAAACGCAGCTCGAACAAGAAAAAGGGGCTACGGAAGTACCCACTTCTTTGTCACAGCAAAATACAAGGAGAACTCGTCATTCAGTTAAGATAATCAGATCTGGGAAAGTGGAAGAAAGGAAAAGGAAATTCGGGGCAAAAATTGTTGGAAGATGTCGAGGCTCAGATTCACCTTAGATCAGACAACTGAAAGGAACCCCGCCATGGCTGCGACCGGTTCTGGCCGCCCCGCCAAGATACGGTCGGCTCTCGGTGCCTGCCCGGTTTCATTTTCTCTCTCCTCCGTATTCTTGCGAATCATCACGGCCTCTTCTCTTTTTTTTTTTTTTCACGGGTTCTCGTTCTTTTTTCACACTGGAATCCGCAATCAATCGCGGAGGAGGAGGAGGATGTTGGTGTGGAAGTTCAGGGAAGTTGTCCAAGAAAGAACATGATGATGATGATGACGACGATGAAGATTAGGAGGAAAATGAAAGCGAAGCATGAGCAAAAGCAGAAGCATTTCCAATGATCTTTTAGGGCGCGCACGACAACACTTCTGAACTAGCATTTCCAGTTACCTTTCTCGGCCTCGGCTTCTCCTCTTCTTCCTTCTTTTTTTTTTTTCTCTCTTTATCAAAAACAAAGAGACCCGAAAGGCCAAAAACCCGGATCTGGGGGGATTTTGATTAGATGAGTGAGGCTCAGATGTGAATACGCTTCTTTGTCAGGCAAAAAAGAAGAAACTTGGAACCCCGCCATGGCTGCGACGCGCACGAGCTCCAGACGCGGTCGCTATGCCAAGATACGGACGGTTCTCTGAAGCCTGAAGATTGTTTTCTCTTTTCAGTAATCTTCATCGCCTCGCACAGCTTACCTTTTTTTTCTTTGATGTTTGGAGCAAAAGAATGTATCAAACCAGAGAAACGCATCTATCTCTCTGTCTGTATATATATATGTATGCATGCATGTATAAGCCAAGCGTAGATAGCCATGAAAGTGCATCCTTTCGGTCTTCATCCGAAAATGGTAGATGAAAACCCTTTTATCGAAACAAACGGAGCCTGAGTCTGGTACAGTATTTTCCCCGAGAAAAACACAGAGTGCGTGTGTTTGAGCGACCGAGAAGCGAAAGGGAAGAGATCGTCGACTTCGCTGCCGATCGGAGAAGGGGCAAACCTCCGGTCGGAGGCCGCCGTGCCTCTCCGAGAGCAAAGCCGAGTCTGCCTCGGCTTCATAACTCTCTCTCTCTCTCTCTCTCTCTGTCTTTGTTCCGATGTGTGGCATTGCCCATTTTGAGTTCCCAAATCACTGTACCCGAAATTACGAAAACAGCCCCAGCTACAGGAGTGGTTTTGGTGAACGCATGCAAGTTGGTTAGTGTCTCTTTTGAGAAAATCGTACGGTCCTATACCCCTTAGTGTAATTTCGAAACGGACAACCTCAAAAGCCGTGACCTTTCTTCATTTTCAAGGATTCCTCCGTCTCGTGCAGGTCAGAAACCCCACTCAATGTTCCCCACCCGGAGCCCATCAAGCATTTACTACTTCTGGTGTCTTCTTCAAAACAAGAAAGATAATTACTTTTTTTTTTTATGGAAAATGAAGAAAATCTTGTTTTACTTTTGAGTTTTGACAATTGAAGGACAATTTGTTGAAGAAATGATAATTTAACTCTTGAAAGAAAGCGAATCTGTCGATCCCAACAAAAATGGGAAAGAGACAGATGAATCCTCAAGATCCCGACCGCCGATCCAAGATGCCACGACCGGCGAAACAGATCAACCGGCAATCTCGAGGTCTCATACAGAGATCCCCCAAATCTCTGCCCGACCAAAACAGAAAGGTCGGCCAAAAACAAAAGGAGGACACCGCTTGATCTTCGAAGCAAGAAAAAGAACGGATCTTGGAGGCTCAGACAAGAGTTTCATAAATTATCAGGCAAAAACTGGACAAAAGTTGGAACCCCGCCATGGCTGCGACACGCCCCCAGAATCGCCATGCCAAGATACGGACAGTTCTCCAAGAAAAAAAGAAAAGCCTGAATCCGCACAACTCATTCCTCATCGCCTCATCATCACTTTACCTTTATGACATCGAATGTGCGGGGGCGATTTCTCGCGAAGATCGAGCAAATGTTTCTGGTTTCTCCTGCTGCAATGCAGTATTGCTGCGTGTGTATGTATATGTGTGTATGTATGTCTGTAGATACAGAGACAGAGAAGACTTTGGTCAGTATGACTCCCCAGACGGAGAAAGAGGGACAGATCCTTCACTTCACTGCCGATCGGAGAGGGGCAACCGCCGGCCGGCGGCCGCCGTGCCTCCCCGAGAGCAAAACCTCGATCTCCAGTCTCTCGAGTTCCATTATTATTGTTATTATTATCAAGTATTATATGAAGCGAGGTCAGAGAGAGAAAGGCTGAGAAATTGTTAAATGAGTATACATGGCTTTACCCTTTTGAGGTTTGGGCTTATGTAATATGATGGGCTGGGCTTTGTGTAAATTTATATAAATACAAACATTTTCCATTATGTATTGTAACGGGGAATATAAATTAAACCCCGTTTATTACAATTGTCGGGACTACATTTTTTTGGCTTTTGCCATCTATTTTTAGTTCAAGCTCCCTCTTAGAATGAAAAAAAGTTAGGAAATTTGTTCCTCCCAAAATGGGAAGGGGTTGAGGTCATGACTTTAATATGAATGATGGAGTCAATTTCATTAATATATGTTTGTTATATACCGGACTGGGTTGAGATAAGGTTATATACATTCTAATTATGAGAGCGGGTCGCTCATTATCAACTAAGTTTGCCTTACGTTGTGTCTCGACATTTGCTTCTAACGTCATTGCTTTCTTAAAAACAACTTCAAGTTAATATAGAACTCCCAATTTATTTGACTGTCATTTTTTAGAATTCTAATATTGTATTCATGACCTAAAGGTCAATGGACCGTCTTAGGTAGATAGTTTTCTATGGGGCGTAGGACCTTCAAAAGGTAACGGAGGTGTCAAAAGGTTTTCTCTTATCGGATGAAGATTGGCCCTCGAGTGCAAAGGCAGAAGATAGCTTGATTGTAAGACCCATTAGTCGAGTAGGGATGAAAGTTGTTGGCTTTAGCAATCAGACGGCGCAAAGTTCACATCGATTAGAAAGGTTTGGCACATTGAAGACGGCTTTTCGCCATCAAGAGCTATAATATATTTCGAGGATTGAGCTATTTCCCCTTAAAACGATACGTGAGTTGAATTCCCAATGTTGCAAGATTATTATGTAATTTTTTGCATGTTATTACAAATATTATCGAAAGAAAATAATCTAGGAGAGATTTAAATATTGATTTAACAATTTTATCCTTACCAAACAGCGGCATTTGATTTTGGTAACATGAAAATGACTCGAAAGAATCTTGTTGACTTGGAGTCAAAATAAAAGAAGGAAAAGTTAAAGTTTCTCGGACGGCCCAGCCTTTTTCTGAGTAAAAGAATAAATTCTCGCGTTAGCTTTACAATCTGAAAACGAAAAGCAGTCCCAAGCCCGAGGTCTTCGTCTTCCTCCAGCTAGGGTTGCGAATCATTTCCCTCAATCTCTTCCTCCGTCCTCTTCTTCGTTTTCTTTGACAGGATCGCCCGAGAACAAACGCCGCATCCGGCGATCCAAATCGCGGGCGAGCGGGCGATTTCGGCGACCCTGCTATTGAGTTCCCTGGTTGCCACCACTGCAGCAAGTCCGGGATCCTCTTTGCATTTGGCCGTCGCCTTGGTTGGGAGTGTCTTGACTTCCGGAGTAGTGATATTATGGTAAGTATACGCCACACGTCAAACTCGATTATCGTCTGTAGGTTCGCATGAGCAGCTTGATATGTTTCAAGGAGTTACTTAGATGCTCGGTGCTGCGATGATAGGATCACTCCCCCTTTAACGATTCTCTGGAGCTACTCGAAAATTTTTTTGTAGGAAATATGTCTTCTGTCGGAGTGGTTGTCCAGTTTGCAGCTCGTACACACTTTCGAAATCTGCTCTTTGAATGCTCAGATTTTGGAACCATAGGTCAATTAACAACACTTGGCACGATTTAAAGCCCCAATCGGTTTACAGCTTAGGGGAGAGTCTTGCAATCCAAAGGAACTAGCTACTCGTGCTACTAATCTGAATATCTAAAAGAGTCAGCACTGATGGCATTTCGTGGGTATTACACAATTTCTGAATAAGCGTCGGGCATGCTGAATGCTGATGGTTAGCTCTCCGTGGTTTTCCGTGTAGGCGAACAGGCACACTATCATTCTCATGCAGACTTCTCAAAACAGAGCGAGCAGGACTTTCATGGACTACGGCTCAGTGAGTCAAGCTATGGATGGTATGTATGATAGATATTGCAGTGATATTTCTTGATAGTTCTAACTGCCATTGCTCATCCTTTTATTAGATGAAGAAAAGTGAATAACCTTCCACGAGTTTTTTTTGGTATATTTTGCTTTCGCATCATCACAGAATCGGCTTTGTCTTGCCAGCATAGGTGTAGATTTTCTTCCGCAATCTCTTTACGAGCAAAGCACGTGCAAGGGATAAGAAACAATAATTTGATTTCGCTTGTCCTAGGATAGGACAAGGCATTGGCTTTACTTTTGCTAGTACTGGCTTATTTGTAATATGACTCTTTTTGTCATCGTTCATTCATCGGCAACTGATTTAATCAACGAGAAGTTCTGAGACTTGGAAAATCTTTTGTTCATACATTGAATGTCTATCATGCCAAGAGTGTGTATCTGCACTTAGAAGTAGAGCTGTGAGTTTGTTGAAACTTCTGGCAGATGGGTTATCTTCCAGCAAGTTAACAACCCATCAAGATGTTACATATTTCTCATACAAGTCGGAAAGATTAGGCTGAAAGATGCTTGTTAGAGCAGTATGATTTCAGGTTTTGTGTACTTCACTGTTCTAAGTGGTAAGTGGGCGAATTTCGCCATCTTGAGTGAAAAGATAAGAATGGCGGATACCTGATTGAAAGAAGGGTCAAGTTTGATCCATTGGTTGGTGTCTAGCATGGCCTGCCCCAGTATTTGCTACAGCCAAAAGAAATGCATGTAAGGATTTAACATGATTGAGAGCAATGCTTAGTGTCAGCTTCCATGATAGAGCTATATTAATTAAGCTTCCACTTTAACAGTTATGCACTGAGCCATAGTCAGTGGAAATATATAGTTTAAACTCACACAGACGTCCTCAAGGAAAGGGCCAATTCCTCTATTTTTTCTCCCAACCCCCCTCCCAACAGATAAAGAAAATTGAGAACATTTCATGACTGTCTATTTTGGTGCTCAAAAATGTGATTATATTGATGGGTTACTTGAGTTAATATCAGAGATATTAGAGGGTTATTCTATAGTTGAATTCTCTCATCATAGGCATTTTTGTGCAGGTATCTGCGGATTATATGAAAGAAAACTCAAGGAGCTAAATCCTGCCATCAGAAACATCACTTACGATATTGCAGATCTTTACAATTTCATAGATGGTCTCACGGACTTGAGTGCTTTAGTGTATATCTCTCTCTCTCTCTCTCTCTCCCCCACATTGTCTCATGCACACGTGCTGTATGCACCATGCAGTATGGTCTCTCATCTGCCTAAAAAAGGATTGAAAATACTTCTTCTGTTGCTGAATTGGGCTTACCTGCTGAAAAGAATTCAAGGATTTTGCATGGAGCAATAGAAGAATTTTAGCTATTACGATATTGTTGCTCCTTGATTTAAGTTTTCATTTAAATCTCTTTTCCTTATAACTTTAGAGGCAGACTTTCTTTTTGTGCTTGTCTTTTGTTTCACCGCTGTTAAGGGTTTTGCTTGTGGATACTTTACTATGTTGGGCCTTCTTTTAGAAGAACCTTCAATTGTGTGCATTGACTATGTGCTCTGCAATAGAAGTGATTGGTTTAATTTGACTTGTCTTGCTGTCCCCATTTTATCTCTGTGTCAGATTTAACATTCTGCCTCTTTCTCCAAGGAGCACAATGCCGCTTCTATTTCACGAATTTATCTTGAAAATTGTCTTCTTTGAAGACGTGCTGAAGTGCTGGCCACCAGTTAATTCTGAACTTTTGCTAAACTAGGCGAAGTGTTTTCTGGCGGAATACATCCTAGAAAATTTCTCAATTATGTTTACAGAAAGTAATGCAAAGAGGGTTCTGTGAATTTTTATTACTTAACCTCTTATGTTACCAGACTGCATGAGACAGGAACAGTAGATGTTGTGAGAATCCTATTATTTTATGTGATGAGGCCTTATTCTTTTGTCACAATGCTAATGCTCTATTCTTTTTGTTTGAACATGCAGTTACGATCATAATATCCAGGCATATCTGCCCTATGACAGAGAGTGGATTAAGCAACGCACCTTTCAACACCTGAAGAAGCTTGCACGATGAGAGGCTTGCTCCTTTTCGCAAAGCAATATTTGGTAGTCATCCGTGTAATATGTAGAATTTGGCTTCGGCAGAGATGGTCTCTGCATGAAGTTCATGGAAAAGTGTTACCCCAATCACAATTTCCTTTTCGACGGTTTATATCCAAGAATAGCAGGTGATGTGAGATCTGGTTGTTGCCTGAGGAGTTGGACCTTGGATCTGAAGATTGTAGACTTGTATTACTGGAAAAACTATTTTATGTTGTGAGGATACGGTTATCTCTCTCTCTCTCTTTCGGAGACTCCATTTATATGTTATATGTATATCAAGATATGATTGAACCATGTCCTTGGCATTACTGATGCAAAATGGCCTCAGCTCGGGAGAGGAGTATAATGAAGCTGTTCTTGCGGTAACAAGGCACTTAGTCTGCGGCTTGTGGGTGTTTTCGGATTGTCACATAGCTTGTGAGTTTTGCCTCGTCTGTGCTGCGAGCCTACTAGAAGCACCCGTAGTTGTATCCTTCATGCACGTTACTACTCAAGTACTACTTGAACATTCAGATTTTACAGACCAACTAATTGTACTATATCTCTAAATGATCTCTCCCCGCACCTACGATTATGCCAGTAATAGTGGTGATTCCCTCCTTGAACTGATGAAGTTGTCAGGATTATATGAAATGACCTCACTGATCTTATTTTTGGATCACCTATTTATTATCAGCCCCATGTGCAAAAATGAGAGGGTAAATTGTGCACCCTCCCCATACTTTGAGTTCATTACAGCTGTGAAACTGCATATCCCTTTGTACCATGCACGTGTATAGTGACCCTTGTAATAGCTTTTCATTGGTTTCAGGCTTGGAAATCCATGCCCCAAGACAAGTTTAACAAATTTCAAACAAAATCCACTGCCAGGCCCGCTCTTAATCATGAACAAATCAAGATGTTCGATAGAAATCATAAGCGTTGTAATCTGTGAAGCACGTATGCACCAGATAGTCAAAACTTGAGCGGAGCCTGCCGTATATACTTCCACCTCCGCCACATGAGCACTGACGAGAAATCATGTGCTAGATCAATTGCAATGTAATTCAAAACACATTTCATATCACGTTATCTGTATTGTGTTGTCATATAGCTTTGTCATTGCAGAATGAAATAATTGGAATTTAACCCTTTCAGCCCACGGTCAATGTCAATGCATGAATACGCGCTACAGTCCAGCTCCGAAGCCCCCATGTGGAGGTACGCCATATCTGCACAATATTAACATTACCATTATTGTCATGACGGGGAGGAATAATCATTTGCGTAACCATTTCATCAATCAAAACAGAACAGGCCGACCATCTTTAGGATAAGAAAGATGACCAAATTGGGTTACCTAAAAGAGTCGATGTATGTTTCAATAGTCTTCGCATCAATTCCACGTGTGGTAAGAAAATCAGGATAATAGATACACTCAGATCCTGATATGATCTCCTCGCCTGGGACACAAAAATACAAATTAGAACTTTGCAGTTGAATATATTTTTTTTTTTTTGGGGGTCAAAAGTTGAGTATGGTTTGAGTGCAAGGTATCTTGGTCATAAGAGTCATAGGCAACTGTCACAGTCAAAGGTTTCGAGGCTCAAAGGACCATGAATCATCCAAACGGATATCTCTCCTGAGTTCTCTAGAATACTCCTAGGGGCGGGCAATATCGCAAATGTACACTATTCTAAAGTATTCCTTGTAATCCGATTGGCCGATAAGGAGGTGCGCTCTCTTTAATAAATAAGGAGACGCAATCTCTACCATTGGATCCGCGATTGATCAGTTGTAATCGAGAGAATTTTTGATATATATATGGTACCCGTTCCCTCATTTGTATCACCTCGCAAGTTAGCAGAATCCAAAGTTTCTTTTTATAGTTTCTCTTTATAGTTTCTCTCTATAAAGAAAGGAGAGGCCTGAAAATAGCTCTAAACCATTTGAGAGTCAAAGAAGAAATGTCACTTCCATCCAATTCCTCTCAGGCTTTAAAAAATCTCAAGGCTAAATAATCAAGACAAAGGCATGGTTTCCACAACATCAGCGAATTTGCTGAAAGTATAATGCCCCAACCTTTAATAAAAACATCAAATGAATTACTATAGGCAGGATTGTTGTCGCATGGTGGCCTCCGTCACATAAAATTTGGTAAATTAGTCATACCCAAAAATAATTACAACAACAATCAAAACCTAACTTATTACTTCAATCACATCAAAGATTATACAAGTTATTACTTTTTTCTAGAACCAGCTTCCCCAGTTTTCTCTCTGTTTTTGTTTTCAAGTCGCCAAGAAGATCAATCTCAATATCAGCATCCTAATTTCCGAGCAACAAGGGAAAGATTAGCACATGAAGTCTTGTAGGTTTTGAGTCAGACTAACTACTACAAGAGCAGTCACCCACAAACATGTAACTGTTACCAAAAGGGGTGAAACCTCACCTTTAGCATTTGAACCCTTCTTGAAAAGTAAGCCGTGAGGTCTTTTATGCGAACGAGGCCTTTACGAGCATAGGGGACAACCTTGATGCATTTACCAATGCGAAACTCCACCATCCTTACCGTAAACAAACAAGAGAGACACCACCAAATCAGACACTGACAAGGCCAAACGAAAGAGCAAAAGAACGAACTTTGGTTGAAAGAAGAGGGATATCATTGCCGAAGCAATGCCGATTAGGGCTCAAATAGATTGAAGAGCGAATTTATTGTTGACATGAATACAAAGTTGCTTTGACTATAGAGCAACTCCAAAGTTTTTATGAATTAATGCATAGACAATTTTGTGGTGTGAGCAAGTGTTAGATTTATCAAAAGCCTCCTTCACATGTGGAATGATACTAAGTACCTGACCGATGACTCTTCCCCTTCAAAGAAAACTTATGAAATAATAATGATAAATTACGGTAGTTAATTATATTGCCCATGAGTTGCACTATGTTTTGTAAACATTTAGTACTATTCCAAGGATTGCAATAAAAAAATAGATCATATCATAACCCATCGTCTTCCATCATCTTCAAGTTCTTTCTTGCGACTTGAATTGAATGAATCGAATATTGTGACGAACGAGCTGTCAATGTCCTTTATCGGCAAATACACTTCTAGTTCACTGAACTAAACAGAATCACAAGATAATTGCAAAAATACCAAATCTCATTTCAGAAGAGTGCTTCCTAAGCTCAGTTTCAGCAACTAAGCCTACTAAATTCACACACATGTCTGTGTAGGAGTCATAAACAGCAAGGTACGAAGAACTTGGCCGCATGACAGCCAGAGCACCATACTCTTATTTTGTAAGAAATCGGACGATCAGTTACATGGAGATTGGAGACTATAAAAACAAGTCTACAGAAAAAACGGAAATAGACTTTCGCGTTTCTCCTATCCTTTCACTTCTTGCATTACAAAGCTCCACTATGTTTTCAAGCATATGCCACGTTTGCCATCTTTTACGGACCTTTTTGACCAAGTCTTCAAGCAATTATTTAACTTCAAATATAATCTTACCCTTAATCTCTTTTCCCGGGCCGGAGTCGTGTTCACGTTCTTTCGCTTCTCGGGCTTTTGAGTCAAAATCTCAGTAACTGTCGATAAATGGTGGGCTAATCTTCTTTTGCTCGTGCGACCTTATGTTCACGTCTTCCGTACTTTACGAACTCTTGGGCCGTATTTTCAGGAACTTACTCCATCTTTACCTGTCTAAAACTGCTCTCCCGCCAAGAAATTCAAGAAGAGGTTTTTGTCTTCTTTGGCGTTTCTAAAAAATTTCTTTGAATCTTTGGGGGGTTTCCTTTAATTGGCACCCATGTTAGTAGCTCGAACTTGAGGAAAAAAGTCATAAACCTATTGCATTAGTACCAATTCAGTCATAACCCTTTTGCATTGGTGCCAATTTAGTACTAAACTTTTTATTAGTGCCAATGTAGTCATAAACCTTTTGGATTGATGCTGATTCAATCCTAAACATTTTGCATTTGTATCAATTGAGTTAATTCAGTTATTTTTTTGGTCGAAAATCATTGACATATACGTCGGTTGTCCTATCCATGGCATGGGTTAACGCCGACGTGGATATTTTTAATATTATTTATTTTAAATAATTTTTATTTAAAAATATTTAAAAATATCCATGTTAGCGCTAGTTGTGCCATGTAGGACAACCAACGTCCACGTCAGCGATTTTCGGTCAAAATTGATATGATTGACTCAATTGGTACAAATGTAAAAAGTCTTAGGACTAAATTGGCACAAATGTAAAAGGTTGATGACTAAATTGGCACCAATAAAAAATTTAAGATTGAATTGGCACTAATGCAATATGTTTAGGATTTTTTGGACACTTTTCCCCTCAAACTTGTTTACTTGTCTTTGATGTGCTTCTACAACACAACATTATCCTTACTACTTGGACACGTGGATGTTTCTACCTAATAGTATCGATAGCTTGCTTGGCGCCTCCCATCAATCAACACTTATCAGCGTTCTCCTGCATTCTACAAGTGCCTTGTTCGTACTCTATCAAAATGCTTGCCCTCACGTGTTTATCACGTGTGTCGATTTCTCACATTGTAGGCACATGTCTCGACGGGCGGATTATTTTGAGTGCCAACATAACCTAAAAGTATTAATATGCAGTGGTCGCTTTGAGCTCCGCATAAGCTTCGAGTTATTGATAGAGGTGTCAAGATGGGCTGAAAACCCATTTTTAACCCTTATTCAATTAGATGGATCATATGTGGGTTAGTCAAGTTTCAATTAATGGGTTTGAGTTGTAAGCCTAGTTATACTTGGGTAGTAAATAGGTTTGTCTTTAAACTCATTTACAACCCATTTAGCTTATACAAGTTATTAACCGAGTTAATCCATTCATGAGAGGTCATCTTCTTGAACATTTTTTGTAATTTCTTTTAATTTATCAATTTTTTTGATTTTTTTTTAATTATTTCCTTTCTTTATAATTTTTTTCCTATGAAGTCTGGCGAGGCTCACCGGACTTCGAAGAAAAAAATGAAAAATAAAAAAGGAAAAGAAAAGTAAAAAAACAAAATTTTAATTTTTTTTACATTTTTTTAATTATAAAAATTTGTCCATTTAGCATTATAATTTTTTCAAAAAATTTATAAGAAACAAGTTTTCCTAAATTGAATTAAATATATAAGTGTTTTAACAATATGTGTCGGATCAAGTATGGGTTGATAAATTTACATTGCAGTAAATGGGTCATATGCGTCAATTTGAGTCGGACCATTTGTAACCCGACCCAATCTACTCGTTTGAGAGGTCTAATAGTTGAGTAAAACCCGAACATGGACTTTAAGGGTCTGTTTAGTAGTGATTCTGTTCCCAAAAAATGATTCTGATCAAAATCACTTTTTTTGATTTTATTTCTTGGATGATTTTTTAAGAATCAAAACGCGTTTGGTAGCTGTTTAAAATTTTTGTTCCTAGAACAGAAACGCGTTTGGTAGCTGCACAAAATTTCCGTTCCCAATTTTTCATTTAAATCAAATAATTATATAATCACATTTGATGGCAAAGAGGGAAAATAATCAAATAGTGATTATGGAGCAAAAAAAAAAAACGGTAACAAAATTTTCGTTCCCAATTCGTTTGTTGATTTTTCATGAGTATGCGGTCGTTTATATTGTTTGAAAAGTAATTCGTATTACATTTACAGAATTTGTCTAAATCATTTGTTTGTTATTATTTATCGTGACTTTTAGATTGATTACCCAAAAAAAATGAAAGAAAAGCTCCTCATTGTGCAACCGCCTATAGTTTTGCACTCTTGTAATTACACATCGTACAAGCTTACAAGACCTGCAACTCAACTACATTGATTTTTTCTTCACCCGACTCGACAAAATTTTTGTGCGGCTCGAAAAATGGAGAAAAAATGGAGATTTAGTTGACGACGTGGAGGGTTGGGTCCAATCTTTAATAAATAAAAAAAGATAAAAGTTGAAAAAACATAATAGGAAATAAAAAATAAAAATTAATTAGAATAAAAAACTAAAATAGCTAAAAATTTGAAAAAAAATGCGTATTAGAGGTCCCTTAATATAAAAAATAAATTAGATTTAAATTTTTTCTAAAAACTAATTTTTTAAATATAAATTTAAATTTAAATTGAATTTAAGAATAGGCTTAACATTTTACAAAACAAAACTAATTTTTTTTAAAAAAAAAAAGGAGGGGAGGGAGGGGAAGATATGATGGCGAGAATTTTTTTTCAAAATTTTAGCTATTTTCAATCTAATTTTTTTTAAATTATTTTTAAATTATTAAATTAAAAATCTAAATATTTTTTATTTCCCCCATTTCTTAAATTTTTAAATTTTTTAATTAAATTTTCCTTAAATAAAATTTTTAATTTAAGAAAATTAGTTTTAGCAATTTTTAAAATTGAATTTTAATTTATTTTAATTTATGTAAAGTTAAAAATCCACGTGGACTTTTTTAAAAAAATAATACCATTTTATATTAAAATTTTAATTATAAGTATGAGGGATAAGTCATAAATATATTGTGTAAAAAAGTGATCCCCAAAAGTGTTCCAAAACACCGGAATCATCTTTTTTTTGCTTCAAAAGTGGTCCAAAGTGTTCGGGAGAATCAAAATTATTTTTTTCCATTACCAAACATGTTTCTGATTCTTTTTTGTTTATGGGAACAAAAGCGGAGGATCAGAATCACCGCCAAACAAACCCTAACCCTATCGACCTTTTTTCACAAGCTAGATTATATTCCAGGCGCGACATTAATCAACCTCTAAAGTGGCCACTATCATAAGAATGTATCCCCAAGAGGTTTATGTATCTATACTCAACTGTCTTCAACCAAGCAGTGAACCACCGCTCCGGCAATTTCTTCTGTTGCGGGTTTTGATGGGAATCATCGTTGTTCTCGAACTAGAGATGTCGAGGACACATTCAAGGATGTCCGGGATACATTCAAGGACCGCCATGCCCGGTCGCTTTGGGAAGGAAAATCCATTTGTAAAAAGCCATTTTTCAATTCATTTTCAAGCAAAAACCAAAAATCGTTAATATTTTTCTTGAAAAATGAATCGTCAGGAAAAACACAAGCATTGAATCTTCTGTGAAACAAAAAGAGTTCGAAATCTTCGTGTGATTCTTTTGCCATCTTCGTTTGGCAATTGAAAAGGATGCCGAAAGAAACATGACATTCATCACTCAATCACGAGATTAAAATTGGACGCAAAAGGCCATAATCATCAATTTTAGGAGATTATCATGGATATTGATGTAATATAATGTATTTTAAACCATAATTGGAGGTCAAAAGGAGTGTTAAAACTGCTCGAATTGCTCTACGTCATCACATGAACCAAGACCGAGTCTAATCCAAAGATGAAGCAAGGGACAATAATATAAATGGTCTCTTGACTTTGATTCAATGTGCAATATAGTTCATGAATTTTTAATTTGATCAATATGCATCCTAAATTGTAACCCAACGTGGGATGTGATCCATGAGCTTTTAATTTGACCAATATGATTCATGAATTTTTAGAACATATTCAGCTTAATCCCTGAATTAAAAGAAAAAATATTCAATATAGTATTTCCGTTAATTCAAATTCAAGGATGACTTTGAATATTTCCTTATAGTTTAGGGACTAAGTTGAATATGCTCTAAAAGTTCGGGGATCACATTAAACAAATTAAAAGTTCAAGGATCAATTATACATTGGGCCAAAGTTAAGAATTCATATTGATCAAATTAAAATTCATATTGATCAAATTAAAATTTCAGAAATCACATTGCACATTAAGTCAAAATTCAGAGATCATTTTTATAATTGTAAATAATGATTTAACCGTAGACACTACTCATAAAATTTTTAAGGCTTTGTAATCTTCCATAGGTTCTATTGTTTTATAACGTTATATCGGTAAATGAAATTTAGATAAGTGAAATTATTAATACGTACGCTAGTGGGTAATTGAAGAAAAAGTCCCAGCCTTTCTCGATGATGAGCAAATTTATAATGCTTTAAAATCTGGAAACAGAGGAAGAGCCCAAACACGTGAGTTCTTCCTCTTCCTCTTCGGCTTCAGCTGGCTAGGGTTTCGAATCAGTGTCTTCCTTCGTCCTCTTCATTCTTTCTTCTTTCACCAGTCCAATCTCTGGAGAACGTCACACCGGGGCGATCCAGATTGCTCGAATTGCAGGCTGACGGACGATTGTGGGAACCCTGGTTCGGTCCGGCAGTGTGCGCCCAGGGCCTTCCAATTCGTCTTGCCCGCAGTGATATGTGATTTCAGCTGTTCAATGCGAAGATGAGCTCATTCTCCATAACCCGCAAGAAGACGCCTTTCCAGAAGCACCGAGAGGAGGAAGAGGCGAAGAAGAAGGTGACTCTCTACTGAACTCCGTAAACTTTTGAGTTTCCTGTACACGTGGTCGTTCGTTAGTAATCTGGTGTTGTTTACCTGTTTCCTGTTCCTCATCCGAAATTCTCCAGAGGGCTGAAGATGAGACGGCTCGCCTTTACGCTGAATTTGTGGAGTCCTTCCAAGGAGATAATGCACCTGGGTCGAAGGCTTTTGTTCGAGGAGGATTGATCAATCCAAATGATCGAGCGAAGGCTGATTCTGAAGGTGAGCTTGACAGTTTAATCTGGTTTTCACATTTTAGTCACAGAAAACTAGTGTTAAATGTTGTTTTATTACTTATCCATGCGATATAAGTAAATGAATGATTTTTTCATCTAATCTGGGGACAAATTAATAAAAGTATGGGCCTTTTTCATTCATTCACGGATGGCAGGTGAAAAGTCCAAAGATGGGATGCCTGTTCCAAAGAAGGGAAGTAGGTAAACAAGTACTTTTAACTGACCGTGCTACGATCCTCTATTGTTGAAGGCATCATAAGTAGGAAAGACACATGGAGATGACATTATCAATGTCTGCCTTTGTAATTTTTAGGTCCTCAAGTGTAAGAGTATTTATGAGTGACTTGGTTGATGTTATTTGCATTTATATGTAATTTTGTGCTCTTTCCTATGCTTACTGCCTTTTGCTTGTGCTGTTATTAAGTCATATATCTCAAGATTTGATTAGCTCGAACCCTCAGTGTTCAAGAAATAGTTCATGTGGTTGCATGTGAGCTTGACCAGCGCTACCTCTCGCGTTGGTGTCATTCTTGAGGGACTTTGGATTGCTATGATCAATTGCCGTGACTGCGATCTGATTGTGTATTGGCATGTAAAAGACGGGGGTTGATTGTGTTGGCTACTGGCATCACACAATTATTGGGTTAGGAATATCGACATTGAAGTTATTATTACATTATCTCTATTTAAGTATGCATGTGCATATCTAAGATATCTATACTCTTTGTGATATCTATACTGTATTTGGTGCTGTATCTATGGGTATATGTTCCTTGATCATTGGTAGTGTGCTACTTAGTCTCAATAGTTACTGGCATGGTTTAAACAAATACTTGAATTTTGAAGAAAATCTGCACATAGGGGAGAAACTTATTTGGGCCAAAAATGGATAGATGCGCGAGACTATTGAGCTTAAAAACTATTTCCGTCTGCTTTTTTTTTTTTCCTGTTCGAATCTGACATGATTTAGAATCCTTTCCTTGTTTTACTCTTGTACCATGTCCAGTTCTTTGAATAATTAGCCAATTCTAGGAAACTAATGGTTTAGACATTTTTAACAGGGTTCGCATTATTAGAGCTTTGTTTCAATGCTTGATCTGATCTGGAGAGGTTGCTAAGCCTCGAACTTCAGTTTGTTTGTCTTTTGGTGTAGAACTATAATCCATTAGGCTGTTGGCACTGCTACACAAATGTAAAAATTGTAGATATCTATAAAAACCATCCCTGGAACCTTCCTTTTCTGCTGTATTTTACACAAGTAATGATTGTTTACGCTTGCATTTGATTTCCTTTATTACAGCAATCTATGCTCTAGCTGTTGAAACTTGGTAAAATGGTTTAAGGTTAGGACCAATATTAACATAGTCTTTGACGCGGTGGCATGTAGAGAATCTCATTGTAAGTTAATGATGCACTGGTTCCATGTGTTTACTTCTAATAGTTGAATGCATGGTGTAGTATTTTTTTGCACAGTGCTTGATGTGACTTCATAAGCTGGTCAGGTATTTCCAAGTGCTTGATTTGGTTTTAGGACTGCCATTGAGTTTGGAAATTTGAAAATGGTCTGTTACTCTGGGTAGGTGGTGGATGGCAGTGTAGATTTTGTATGGCCTCATTTTCAAATATTAGAGGGCGTATTTTGGAAAAAGTGACTGCAATCTTTGCTTTGCATCCTCTTCTCTATCTAGTTTTGTGAATAATTTTAGATTCAGTCCTGAGCGGGCTTAGTAACCCTTAAATGGTTGGAATTATAGTACTCAAAGTGTAACTATGCGTCGGGTATGGAATGGAAAATATACTTTTGTTTTTGTTTGATTGAAAGAATAATTCCTGTATTTGATAAGAATTTCTTTTAGCTTTGGGCAATCTATGTCTTTCACCATTCTCTCGATGGTAGACACATGCCGTCTTATCTAGGTTTATGTGATGAACTGATGATTTGATGGAGTTGATAGTTAGAAAATGCACATTATGTGTTTAGTTTGCTCTTTCTTAATCGTGTGGTTATTGAACATACTCACTTCTTTCCTGGGAAGGGTTTATGTTACTTGTGCTTAGCAAAAGGAAAAAAAAAAGAAAAAAATAAAAAGAGACATTACTGTGTGGTCCTTTTTCGATGCATCAAGTTCATATGCAAGTGATAGTCTCCTTTCCTTTTGCTTTGCTATTATGCTGATTTTTCGTATTATATTTTGCACTTCAAAAGCTAATTCTAGCTGATGCAGTACACATGGAGAAATTCCCTTGAAATTAATTTTTTAACTGAGTCAGCATCCCACCAACTCCTCACAAATGATGTTGTTATTGTGATCTTCTGTTCTTCTCTTCTGCAATTGTTCTAATAAAGTGACAGAAATGTTTGAGTGGACATAGGTATTGATATATCCTTCTTCTCAGGTATGTTCCTTCTTTCATACCACCTCCTCTTTCATCCAAAGGAAAAGAAACTGAAAAGAAGGTATCTGTTGTGGAGACTCTTTTCGATTTTCTTGATTGTGTTGTTTAATGGACTTGATTTGAATATTCTGCATGAATATCTAATAGTTTTACATTGAACATTTTAGAAAGACGAGGAGAAGGCAAAAGAGAGAGAGAAAGGGAAGTCACGAAACATAGATCATTTCATGGAGGAGCTGAAGCATGAGCAAGAGTTGAGGGAGAGACGGAATCAAGACCGTGAACATTGGCGTGATGGCCGCCACAGTGAAAATTCTGCTGTATGTGCCTTTAATTTTGGATCCACTTTCTGGTTTTCTTTAGCTGCTACAGTAAAATTATCAGGATGGAGTGCGTACAAGAAAGAGGGGGATGAAAAAATTGTGCATTGCTCTCACATTCTTCATATGCTTGTATTTAGCTTGCCATTCTCTTTCTCTTTACAGCCATCTAGCCGATTTGATGAACTGCCTGATGATCTTGATCCAAGTGGAAGGTTTCCTGGATCATTTGATGATGGTGATCCGCAGACAACAAACCTCTATGTTGGTAACCTTTCACCTCAGGTATGATATATCGCCATGAGATGAATTGCTTGAACTTTCTCTGATACTCAGTGCTATATCTGGCTGAAGCTATTAGTGATTTAGCTTATATGTTGTGATAGGTTGATGAGAACTTCCTTTTACGGACTTTTGGAAGATTTGGTCCCATAGCAAGTGTAAAGATAATGTGGCCTCGGACAGAAGAAGAGAGAAGACGGCAGAGAAATTGTGGATTTGTGGCTTTCATGAACAGAGCTGATGCACAGGCTGCAAAGGACGAAATGCAAGGTCCGAAATTTGTAATTCTTGCTTATGATTGGTGTAAGTATGCAGAAGTTAGTATGCTAAGGAGTACGTTTTGGTGCTCTTCTATATGTTCTGTCCCCTTCTGCGCACTTTATTTGGCAAAATAGGACCCCATGGCAGTTTAAACGGCTACACAAGGGCGATCTAAGCGGCCATGGGCAACCTCCTGGACAAATTTGGTTCTGTCACACCACCAAATTGTCAAGTTTCTTTCCTTTAGATGGTGACCTCTTTCTTAAAAAATGACTTCTTCCATCATATAGTTCTTTGCTCCCTCATCTTTAAGTTTTGTTGCGACTATGCAAATGGACTTAAATAAATAAGTGTGCTTTGTATCAACCAGAAGGCTTATAAAGCAAACCAAATGTACCATTGGCAGCTATAACTAACCGTTAAAAGCTCCAGCATCTTCATGACGTATTATACTCTTTTAAAGAGCCTGAAGGCATGTTCATATTTGAGTTAGCTTTAGTATGCTTGGGAAAAGACAGGTTGAGCTTCATAGTTTTGCTGTTTACTAACCTATAATAACAAATTCTTATGCAGGTGTCATTGTTTATGAGTATGAATTGAAGATTGGATGGGGTAAATCCGTGGCTCTCCCATCACAAGCTCTTCCTGCTCCTCCCCCGGGGCACATGGCCATAAGGAGTAAGGAGGTCTGCTTTCTTACTTTTGCTTCAAAAGCAAACTGGTTGATTTGCTTGCTGGAGATTTGGTGCTGATTTTCCTCTTTGAGCTCGTACTTGAAGCCAACATTTTTCTTGACAGAAGTCTTGAAATTACGGAGTAACCTTATAGCTGAAATAGTTGACGAAGGCTGTGAATGAATAACGATATTATTTCATGTTTTACAGGGTGCAACAGTGATTTTGTCTGGTCCATCAGGTCCACCAGTTACCACAGTCCCTACTCAGAACTCCGAGTTGGTATGCTTTCATTATCCTATTCTTCAGTGTAGTTAAATCATTTGCAACTGTTGCGTAGGTCATGTAGGGAACTGCTATGCTCATTTGAGCCCTCTGGTTGTTTCGTACTTCAACATGGGAAAGTGCCTCATCTCCCATGTTCCTCTTTCATGTGATCGATTACGTTTTTTCCCCTTCCCTCCAGTAAAAAGACCAATGGACAATTTTAATCTCTTTTTGTGGTTTAATTTGCTTTTGTTGGCATTTCATGTTTGTAGTCTCTCTTGTATCGGGGTGGATTGTGCGTGCTCTTGACTGTTTCGTTTTATCCTTCTCACAATCAATTTCTTGTCGTGCTTCCTCTTCTGAGTTGGTGAAAACTGGACAGACTTCAAGTATTTTTTGACACTTTGATTTCTCTGCAGGTTTTGACTCCTAATATACCTGATATAACTGTTATTCCACCAGAGGATGATCATCTTCGGCATGTGATTGATACGATGGCCTTATATGTATTGGATGGCGGATGTGCGTTTGAACAGGCTATTATGGAGAGAGGTCGTGGGAATCAACTTTTCGGTTTCTTGTTTGAGCTTGGGTCTAAAGAGCATACCTATTATATCTGGAGGCTTTATTCGTTTGCTCAGGTGAAACTTCTTGATATGGTCTAGTTGGCATATTAAACTGGTGTTGAATTGAGAGGCAAAAGTTAGGCTTCACTTTTCTGCCCAATAGTAGAACTATAGTCATATTCTGTCTCGTTCTATTGCAGGGTGACACTCTTCAAAGATGGCGAACAGAACCTTTCATCATGATTACTGGTAGTGGAAGGTAAACTGCCATAAGTTGTGCTAGTTCATGCTACCACATGACTGCCTGGGATTTTTTGGTTGTTTGAGAGTAATGAACATCCCGGAATTTGATCGCATCATTTGTCTTATTCCCTAGATGGATACCTCCGCCCTTGCCTACTGTCCGAAGTCCTGAACATGAAAAAGAATCTGGCACGACTTTTGCTGCTGGGAGAAGCAGGGTATCATCTTTCTTTCCTGGGTCTCCAATCCTTCTCTCTCTCTCTCTCTCTTCTTTGCTTTGTTTGCATGCATGTAGTGCAATTGAGTGTGCAGGCAAACTGCCTCCTGCTTGTGATTGTCTGAATCCATTGAAAAGATACCTGGAATTGGAATATGTTCATGTTCTGGCGTTCAAAATAGTTCTAAATCTGAAATTGGTCATTGTCATTTTCTTCTCTTTGCAGCGTGTAGAGCCAGAACGTACACTAACTGATTCACAGAGGGATGAATTTGAGGACATGCTGCGTGCATTAACGTTGGAGAGAAACTTGATAAAGGAGGCAATGGGTTTTGCTTTAGACAATGCTGATGCTGCAGGAGAGGTGATACGTGATTTTGATGTTGACTAAGTGATTCATATTTCCTTTTCGTTTTTGACTCTCTGCCTAACTAATTAGTGGGATAAAGATTAATTGTTTATCGTTATTGTGCGGTATATGTGCCTTCAAAGGTCTTCACTCATTACAAAAATGCTGTTAAGTATCAATAACTTTTCAAATGATAATCTGTAAGAATTTCACTTCGTGGCGCATGAGCATACTATTCATTGCGTTCGTATTTTTCTCGAGTTACTTTTTGCTACCTCTTGTTTTTGAACTTGCTACTTTACCTCTGTTTATAGTCATGTATTACCTAAGATGGAGTTAGATATGCATCCTCCCTAGTTTGGAGTGGAGTTCATGATTATACATTTTGACTTGCCTATGATGATTGTTGGAATGCAGGTTGTCGAGGTTTTAACAGAATCTTTAACGCTTAAAGAGACACCTATCCCTACTAAGGTTGCGAGGCTTATGCTGGTTTCCGATGTCCTCCATAATAGTAGTGCTCCCGTAAAGAATGCTTCTGCATACCGCACTAAATTCGAAGCAACACTGCCCGACATAATGGAGAGCTTTAATGATTTGTATCGAAGTATAACTGGAAGGATCACTGCTGAGGCGCTTAAGGTAATTGTTATCGTTGCTTTGAACTTGTTTTTGAGGAAATTCTTGAACAATTCTCTTGGTGTGTTTCTTCGGGTGTTTTGCCTGTGTGATTCCTTTCGAAATCTGCAGGAGCGAGTCCTGAAGGTTTTGCAAGTATGGTCCGACTGGTTTCTGTTTTCTGATGCTTATGTGAATGGATTACGAGCTACTTTTGTGCGATCAAGTAATTCTGGGGTGGTCCCTTTTCACTCTTTATGTGGTGATACTCCTGAAATAGATAAGAAAGCAAACTCAGAAGAGTCAGGTGATGGAGTTAAAGTCAACCAAGATGCTGCTTTAGCAATGGGCAGAGGAGCTGCTACGCAAGAGTTAATGTCTCTTCCCCTCGCTGAGCTTGAAAGACGCTGTAGGCATAATGGATTATCTCTTGTTGGTGGTAGAGAAATGATGGTTGCAAGGTTGTTAAGTCTTGAAGAGGCAGAGAGACAGAGGGGCTATGAGTTAGATGAGGACTTGAAATTTAAGCAGAGTAGTGCGAGCTCTGGGAGGTATTCAAGTGGTCAAAGAGAAAATAATGTTGATGCTGGGCCTGTAGGATGGAATCGTTATGGGGAGGACGAGATGGCTTCAAAAGGAGAAGAATCTGTTACATTGGCTTCAACCATCCCAATTCCACCGCCTGAGCTGAAAGCCTTCACGAGAAAAGAGAAAAACGATCCTGTTTTGCCATCTTCAAAGTGGGCTCGAGAAAATGATGAAAGTGATGATGAACAGGAAAGAGGTTCTAGAGGCCTAGGGTTAGGCTATTCATCATCTGGAAGCGAGAATGCTGGGGATGCTCCTGGTGATGTTGATGGGATTGAGTTGGCGGCTGATTCAAGCATGCCCTTTCAGTCAGACAGCGGAATGAGTGAAGAGCAAAGGTTATCTCTCACCTTAACTAGGTTTGAGGTTCCATTAATAGCTTCTTTTGGAGAACTTGTTCTTGTATGTTTGCTTGAAAAGTCTTACCCTAAGGACCCTGTAACTGTCGATTGTAGACAGCAGCATAGCTTCTCTAGTTAATTTCTTTTACTACCACCAATTTTTTCCTCTGGCAAGTAGAAGATGTGCATCCACAAATAAAATTTAGGAACTGCTGTATGATGCTTAGAGAAGAAAGTAGGTGGATTTGTTTTGGGTACTATGGTGCATTGCTCTTGATAGGTCTTGGTTACATTTACATACCTTGCTTCGATCCATTCGTATTGGTTGATTAACTTCTCCTATAACAGACAAAAACTGAGGCGTCTAGAGGCTGCTTTGATAGAGTATCGTGAATCTCTGGAAGAACGTGGAATAAAAAATGTGGAAGAAATTGAGAAGAAAGTTGCCTTGCACAGGAAACGGCTGGAGGTGGAATATGGGTTATCAGGCTCTAGTGATGATGTTTCTGGGAACAGTAAGTCATAATGTCGATTTTTGCTTTTTTCTGTTTTATCCTCTGAACTGCCAATTAGCCCTTAACATGCATGCGTTCCTTCTCCTTTGCTCTATGTTCTTACTCTACTTGTCATTGTTCTATTGGAGAGAATTTTTGTAAGGATGTTGGGGTATTTGTTGAATATACTTTATTTGGAATAATTTTTTTGTTTTTTGGGGCACTGGTTGTGGATTACACTAGGACAATCAAATGGTATAGTTTTATTAATTGGTTGCTTAACAAGTGCCTTGTACTCTATAATAAAATCCTTATTGCAAAGCGTCCTTTATTGCAACTCCTTTGATTTTGGAAGAGCTACTTCTCTGTCCCCATCTAAAGTTGTCCTGCTTTGTTCACTTCAGGGAGATCTTCATCAGAGAGGAAGGACAGAAGAGACGATTTTCGCGATTCATCCAGAAAACGTCATCGCAGCCGAAGTCACAGCGCTAGTCCACCACGAAGATCATCTAACCGTGACAGAGATGGTAGGATTCATCACTTAGAGAGCGAAAGAAGTAGAGACCGTGAGAAGAGTGGCAGCAGAGAGAGGGATGATCATGACAAGGATAGAGGTAGAGAGCGAGAGCGTGATAGGAGGAGGCGGACGTGATCAATTGGTGATCTACGGGTGAACTGAAAAACGACAGTTTGGCCATTAATTATATGGGCTTGATTTCTGTCACAAAGCTGGAATGCAGAATCCAAGGGCAGTAGAGATAGGACTGCGTTCTCATCCGAGGTTGTTCCATATGTGGTCCATGTACAAGGAAAATGTTCAGTCTCTTTCCCTGCAGTTGTTTTGTTTGAGGAAGAATGGTTTGCCATTGACAATCCTGGTGTAGCCCTGGGATGAGATTATCGCATTTACTAATGAGCACAATTTAGTGAATCGAGTCAAATTTTTGAAATGTAAACTTCGGATGTTCCGTCTTTCCAACTAATGAATTGTTAGGATTCTACTTTTTAGTAGAATTGCTTAACATCTCATTCTTATTACTGCTTCTAATGCCAAAAAGATAATCCGGAGCATAAGAAGGAAACATTCCAATTGAAATTCGAAACCCCAATGTCGAAACGAGTTCTTTCCTGCCCTCGACACATCTTATACTTTGATGCTGGAAATCTCTGATTGTAATGGTAGCCTGTATAGGTATACTCTTATCAGCATGTACTCTATTCCATGTCGATCTGGGAAAACATAAAGGCACTCTTATCGAGTTATACAAATCAGTGCTTAGGCAATATTATCTAGAGCTATAAAGATTGAAAGAAGGTCAGTTCTTGTCACTCGACGGAAAAACAAGGGCAAAAATACGCGTAAAAATGAAAGGAAGTCAACGAGTGGACTTTAGCTTTTGCCGCTGTTGGTATGGAGGCTTCGAGCCTCTTGCCCTTTTAGCTTTCAGATATATCTTGCATAATGCAATTTCATTTCCTCCCGATATATATATATATATATCTATATCTATAGCCAATCACACCACATTAGGAATACCAATGAAGATGGCTACTATGGTATCTTATATCTCAAAAATCTCTCAGTCGATGGCGAATGAAACATGCATCGGTGGAAGGCAGCCTCCGTGAAAACTTATCACACCAATTGGGTGCAGAAAAAACAGACAGAAAGGAGTAAAAAAAGACAATCATAACAACAAAGAATCAAAAGAAGAATCCCGACGACAAAAGACACTCATGCCAGCAAAGAATCAGAAAGGCAATCACGTCAGCGAACCATAATATCGCATTGAATCGCGTATTATGCGGCACTCAAGGTCAATTGCACCGTAAACTAGCATGGACTCTTGCTTGTATCAATATATATTACAATCGTCTTTTAGCGGTCGCACTTGGTGTACTCCGATGCACCGTGAGTTTCTCACATTCATTTGCAATTTGTTAATATCTTATAAGCTACCAATCATGCATATATAGTGAACGGACGAGGAATGCTATTTGGGTGACGTGGTTTAAGTTCACTAGTTTTCATGCATTCTCATTTTTTTCCCTTTTGGTTAAGAGTTGGTAAGTAAAATTTCTTCATCGTTTTTGTCTTCTCTTTTCTTTTTGTTATGAGAGGTGTTGCGTGATTTTCAAAGACTATTGCTTTTATGTCCGATCCTTGAGCTATAGCAGGAATTTATCTCTTGCTATTGTTCTCCTTCTGTCAATCCCAAAACAAAGACTAAAAATTTGGTTCTTGTGAAAATTCTTCAAGTCTAGTATCTCCTGACTGGAACGATCAAATGATGGAACATAAGTCATTGTTTCCAAATGATTTTAAACATGATCATTGAGTTGAAGTCCCAAATTTTACTGGGTTAACTATATACGTATCGCATTTTATAGTTGATTTTATTTAACCAAACACAACAATATACACGTGATATGTGATTATAGCACAAGGGATGATTCTTTTTATATAGTCTCTTGACATGTTCTGCCACACAGCCCCGTTCTTCATCTCAAGTGATTTTCTTGACCCCATTGGCCTGGTCTTGTCTCACTAAAATCTATCATCATGAGCAACCAAAGCTTCAGAAAGCTTCAGCTTCCAAACATAGGCTCGCATCGTTCTATACAAACTGCAGGCAATGGTTAGTATGAGCTTCCCTATCTATTAACATTCCAGATCCTGTTCCTAGCAAAAGTCACCTCCAAAAAATTTTTGAGTATCAACCATTTCTGCCTTCATCTCCCTTAGTTCAGGACCATAAACCACATATAACACTTGAATTGAAGGGCAAGCGAGGACTATGGCCGCAGCTTTCTTAACAACCATTTCTTCCGCAGTGGAGCATCAAGTGCCAAGAAGGTCCTGGCTTTTCTTTCTTCCTCCAAAAGATCGCAAGCATCCAACAGGATGTCGTCGTCTATGTCCGGTATCTCTTGAAGCGCACTAATTGCTCCTTCAATGGTATAGCTCTTCGGCTCTCTCCAATTCACTGAAACAGGTAATTCGTCCACTGTAGCACCTTCATTGTTATTGCCTGAGAGAACTCCCTGCATTTCCTCGGTTCTCTGCAGTTTACTAGCAGGACCATTTTCATGGGATGGCGTGCCTGGTCGTTTTCTCAGTGGATGAGAAATGTGATAATCTGCTGATGGAGATTGAGCATCTGTACATCCAGCATCTCCCTCCAAATTTTGGGCATCGTGTATACATGTTCCGGGGTCCTCACTGATGAAGTTTCCCTCCACCATATTAGAGTAAATCTTGTGTGAACTGTCGTAGCAACATAAAACTTTATCTCTGTATACACAAGCATCTGGATCAACCTGCAAAATTCCACAACTCACAATTAAGTAGCTCAATACCTGTAAATTTCTACAGAAGTTTTCTCTGTTACTAATCATTTTGGCCGGACTGACAACGGTTTCAATTTCTATAAGTTAAACATACTATTCTAATTTTCAGTAGGGATGGTTAGATTTCCTCCCCATAGTTCCTGAATAGAAACCTTTGCATTTCACAATCTTCTGTGCTACATTCCTGAGATTTTTAGCATGAGATCATGCGAAGGACTGGGCCATAATTTGCTAAAAAAGAGATGTGACTAAAGCTGAATCATGGTGGAATGCTGGAACAGGAAGTCAAGTGATTTATATAAAAAAAAAAGAAAAAGGCCGATACGCTCAGAAAGGAACTTGACCTTCATATAAGCCTCCCAAACCTCACCATCTGCAATTAACATCTGCTGCATTTCATCCCATGCAAACCCACCATGACTAAGAAGTTTGCTGATGTCATCATGCTGCTTCATCAAGAACATATAGCGACTTTCTAAATCAGATCTGCCACATTGAAGTCCAAATCTTTTATTGAAAGATGTAATCATCCGAACCCATGCTACATCATCCAACGTCGAACCATTCTTATTCCCTCCATGCCCTATCTCTATCAAAAGGTCAGTAAAATAACGATCCATTTGTTCTGTCCATTCTACCACTGAAGATTCATTCCTCGGGGAGTATAAATGGTTAAGCTCGTCACCTACAAAGAATAAAAGAGGCATCATTTAGAAAATCTGATTTGATGATCCAAGTCATGTCGTGTTATTCTCATCACTAATAAAACATCAACGGTGAACCCACTCCAAATTCCCAAGAATTACGTACCGGCCATCAAGACGGATATTTCACAGCTGGGATCTATACTATCAGCCACACGGTTATATCTTGCATCAGAACTCCTTTCTCCAAAAATCACACAGAGTTTGTGATAGCTCGGGACTGTTCTGACTCTATAAGATCGAGCATCAGGGTGTTCCTATAATGATGCACATAAGAGACTGCATAACAGAAAAAAGACAATCTCATAAAATGAGGATTAAATTCACCTTGATATAAGCATCCCACAACCGATCATCAGCTGTTATCATTTCCTTTGATTCATCCCATGAAAACCCATCCTGTTTGAGAATATTTCTTATTTCATTGAATTGCTTCCTCAAGTATTTGTACCGGTTCTTGAGAACATCTTTCTCATAGTTAGATTGAAAATTTGCATTAAAATGTGCAACCATGACAGTCCAAGCCTGTGTTATAAACGTCTGACCAAGCTTATTTCCTCTGAGAGTCTGGTCCAGTAGCAAGTCAATGAGGTGGCGGTCCATAGGTGGTGTCCAGTACGTCCTTGTGCGGTCACCAGTACAGGATTTGTCTACCAGAAAATCAGAAGATGGGTCATATAGACATCCTACTAGTTACAAAACAAACCATGTACGCATCAATCAGATATTCAAGCCTTTTGATATGTATGAACTACACACAGGGAACAGACCAGAAAAAAATAGAGGCAGGGAATATCAATGAGGTTAGGTGCAACACATTGGCAATTGAAACTAGAAAACAAAATAGGCATAAGAGAAGAAGTAAGCTGTAAGACGACGAAATATAATAAGAGTATCCTTGAGTATTCATATGGAACAAAGAACAAACCTCATAATTACTCTGAAAGATGAGAGAAACTAATCAGAAAAAGATAATCCTTCTCACCAGACTTTCTTCCCGTGTTGTCATCTTCAGGGTTCTTTTGCTGATCAAGTCGACTCTGAGTCCCATTATCACATGCACTGCCGTAAATTAGGACCAGATCATCGTAGTTTGGTAGGACCTTGGTCCTATATGTTCGTGCATGCGGGTTCACCTATAGTCATTGTATGAACATCAATTATTTAAAAAAGAAGAAGAAGCAGTGAAGTAAGGAGAGAGAACCCTGTACTAATCTTGAAGACCGCATACCTTGATATAGGCATCCCAAACATCATCATCAGCAGTGATCATTTGGCGTGTTTTATCCCATGAAAATCCATCTTCTTGGAGAAGAAGGGTGGCATCGGAGTAGTATTTCCACAATTTCTTGTATCTATGCCTCAAAACCCTCTTTCCATACTGAGGACCAATTTTTTCATTGAACAAATGAAGCATATCCGTCCATGCCTGCTTGGTAAATGTATCACCAGACTTGTTGCCTCTCCCTACTTGGTCCAGCATAAGCTCAAGAAAGTATTGGTCCATTGATGGGGTCCACTCTGTCCTTGAACGTTCTTTATTTAATGGCACATGACTGCTTGCCCCATCTACTAAAGCTTGAGATTTAAAAGTTAGTATGAGTTTGACATATTCTACTAGCTGAAACAAGCCGAGAAAATAAACATCACATTGACAAGGCAATCTATTCACCAAGAGATGTTCTGTATTTGCTTAGAAAAATTATGGGATGTCTGGAATTTTTGTGGACTGCAAACTAAAAATTGCAAAACAAAAATACGTGGTATTTAATATTGAGACGAAAGGTTTGTCCAAATCACAAAATAACCAGTCCTAGGCATCCAAAGTTTCCTTGTGATGTTGATAACAGTTTACCCCTTCTAAAAGTAAATCACAACATAAACCATCGTCGCTCCTACACACTAAAAATTGGCCATAATCATGAGGCGTTAAAAAACCAACCCATATTTACTCTCTGGATTTCATCGTCAAAGTCCACATCATGACTTGACCGGCTGTATCTTCCATCGGCGGATGTATATCCATAAATTAAACATAAGTCACTAAAGTTCAGTACTGATTTTGTCTTGTAAGTGCGCGCTTCTGGGTGAACCTGCATCATTTGAATAAAGTTTCAAATCAAGGCATAGACACTTACTAAAAAGTAGCCGAGGTAATTCACCTTGAGATAAGTGTCCCAAGCATAGTCATTAGCAATCACCATCTCACGAGTTTCATCCCAAGAAAATCCATTCTGACCCAGAAGATTCTTTACATCGTTGAATTGCCTCCAGAGATTTGTATAACGAAGTTTGAGAACATCTTTATCATATTGAGATCCAAATTTGGCATTGAATACGGCAAGCATGTCTATCCAGGCTTCCTTATTAAAAGTATGACCAATCCGGTTTCCTCTGTGCATTTGCTCTATCATAAGGTCAACAAAATACCGTTCCATTATAGGTGTCCAATATGTCCTCGAACGATCACTGCTCACAGGGATTTGACTGTCCATTTATCTCCCTAGATATTGGATAGAAAATGAGAAATCTTATTAGAAGCAGAGAGAGGCAGACAGGCATATTTACAAATAAATTTTGAAAACAAGCATGGAGGAGACTGTGGCAAAAGAGTTTACTGTAATAAATCTCTTCTGCGTTAAGCTCTCTTGAAGGCAACCTCAACACAGGATGTTCAGGTGACAAAAGTGTAGTCGTTGTATGGATACAATACACCGAGATGCCTCAGGAAATAAAACCATAGAAGATTGTCCAACAAAATTTTGAGCGATACAAGAATCTTATTCTGGTCTTGTCATCGAAGAAGGCGCATAACTACACTCAGAAGCACATGGTTAAGGAAAATACATAAAAGTTGACTGCTAACCTCCTCCGAGACTACATGGAATTCACAGAACACCAGAACCACACCAACCCATCTTACAAGACATTCATATTTTAGATTGTAATAGCGTCACGAAACTAACAAGGAGAGCTAAGGAAATAAAGGGAAATTCTGCTTGACAAACACTCCGACGCTGCAAATTTTTCTGCTTTTACAGCTATGATAGGAGCATCACACATTGGAAGAACCAACTTTCTCTTAAAGGGGTATCGAGAAAGATTGGATTTTTTTTTTTTCGCACCCGGCAATGGCGAACGTTGAACATACTCAGACATGCAATGGCAAGCACGCGAAGCTTTGTGAATGCTCTGTTTCTTTACCTGTTTGTGACACTGTGGAAGGAGGAGGAAGAGGAGGTGGTGGTGATTGGTGAGTGGCACTTCCGTGGAGTTTGGCGCCTAAAGGAAATCTGCGAAAGCGAAGAAGAGTTAACCCTAATCCGGAATAACACCCCTCGACAGGTGTTTGGTTACAGACGCCATTCTCTCTCTCTCTCAGCTATCCCAAGTCTTTAGGGCATTGAAACAGTGCTGGGCCTGAAGCCCAACATGGAGGATGCATCTGTCAATCCCATATTTCATACTCTTCTTCCCTGTTCACCGTCTATTTCACCATTCAAGATGGAAAAGAACCAAAAAAGGAAAACCATCAAAGGCTTGAATTTTGGAAACCAAACCGAACCAAGATCTAGAATTGACAACGTGTGTCTGTAGATTAGTTGCATACCCACGTGGTAAGGCCATTTCCCCCAACTCATTTTGGGAAAAAATATGTGGACAGATGTGTATAGTTGGCGACAGTATGTAATGCACTAAGCGTTTGGCAAAGAGAAGCGGAACTTGAAAAAAGCAAGCGAAATGCTGTATGTTCGGATTTGAAGGCTTAAGAATGGTTGTTTTGTTTGGCCTGTAGCGGGATCGGAGTTTTCATTGCTGAGGTTAGTAAAATAGACGCTTTATGGAGGCTGATGCTGTGGCTCAGGTTGGAAGGCGCGGAAGCAGAAGCCCAAAACCGTGCGATGCGTGTGGGAGCGTGCACCCGCATGAGAGAGAGAGAGAGAGAGAGAGATCCATCTTCGATACATCAACAATCTGAAAGAAAGCGGATGAAACATTGAAGCCAAATGGACTTTTTCATAATGCTGCTGTGTATTAGTAGTGAGGACAGAGTACACTATACATGAATGAATCCCATAAAGAATACTAAGCACTTAACAGTGACTCTGATGATACTGTCCAAGCAGGGGATGCTCTAAAATTATCTTTGCATCTTTTTCCCATTTTGGGGTTCACCCCAATCACATAAACCTCCGTCTCTCCATCCTTATGTCAACCATCACATGCAATTTGTGTCGATCTCCATAACCACCCTATTGAAAACACCAATCAACAGGCCTTGCTCTAGCAGCAACCTACTACTGACATAAGCGAATCCCTCCGTGAGGAAGTTGGTGCACAACCAATTTCGTCATTGGCTTTGTGGTACAGCATCTTCTGCACGTAGAAGATCATGTAACATTGTGATGCTCGGACAGTCGCCTCATCGACCTCGGTTATCCAAGCATCATCGCATCTGTACCATTGATTTCTTAAGCGCAGATAAGTCACATAGTGTCCAGATTCCAGCATGCCAGAATGTGTAACAACAGCAAAGATCTCATATTCAGCTGAGATATCACATTCATCTCCCTCAAAAGAAAGGATTCTATTCCCAAGCCTCTTTCTGATAATCGAGGAGGACAAGTAGGGGCTCATGTCCAAAGAGAAAGGGAACTGTAAATGCCAATCTATTTTCCTCGATGTTTTCCTTACCAATGAGTGCTCAAACCTTTTTACCTGAAGACACAATGCCAAAGGGAGCCTCCCGATGGACAGTTGTTTCGAAGAATCTTGCCTTTCTTGACAATTTTGGCAGTGAAGTTTCTGGTCCGATCCCAACTTTTCCGGTTTAGTGAAAAGATCCAAACATCCAACAAGGGTGGATGTAGATATGCTTGTGCTTCCATTCAATTTAGAACCTTTATTAGTTGTCTCTGTTGAAAAACAATGACTCGGATCCAAGTGAAGTGAAATGTCCATAAAAGGGTCATAGGTCGTGGAAGTGAATCCACAAGTCAGACAGGTGACATCTGATCTCAACAGGCCAGAAAATACCCTGTGAGCTATACATGAACAATCTCCAGCACCTGAGAAAAAGAAAAGATATTGTTAGTACATGAGATAATACCTAAGCAACTTCATGAAAGTGCTGATTTATCTTCAGATCATTAGACTAAACTTTAGGTAAAGCTTATCTCTGCTTGCCACTAGTAATGTGCAAAACACAGCAGAGAACTTCATATGTGCAGTCCAGGATGTCATGCTAATTACTGCAGATCCAGGAATGTATGTAAGCACTTTCGTAAGACAATGTCCATATGGAATTGACATACATACACATGCACCCAGCTCAGATCCAAGAGCAAATTTAAACCATATGATCAGAAACTTCTTATATTGCCCCCACGATAGAGTGAACAAAATTAGAGAATTGTTAACTAAGAATAACACTACGTATTGATGCTCCCAAATGCTAGTGCAACTCGCATGGATATGCATTATGCACAGAAAAATAACAGATGGTATGACCAATCAAGCATGAGTGCTCAAAACTTCCATACCTTTGTTCATGTCCCTTAGTTTGTTCTCCGTTTCATGGATACCATCCAACAGCGAAATGAAAAACTCATGAGCATCTTGCTGCTCGTAACTAGCTAGATTTGCTGAATGCTGCCACCAGCTTCAAAACAACAGATCCAGTCATCAAACAGTAAACAATCTCATAATTACAACAATGTTAAAGAAAAAGACGCTATACATAAGCTGTGGAATCTGATGAGGAACACATTCGAAACACTACAATCAATCTTTCTAAACCAAAGTTGAACTGATGTATTCACATTCATCACAAAATGGCACCGCTACATTTCATTCAATCAGGGAACTAAATCTCCTCAGAGTGCTGCACACAATCAACGCTTCATCAAAATAACTGATTTTCAGCTTTTATCTTAAGTAAGTTGATTAACCTGATGAGACACAACCAAGAGTACTAATGTGAGGCACAAATGATGATATCACAATCATACACAAACACAAATGGCAAATCTATTTTCAAAGACTGATTCTCTATAAGCTGGAAAATTGAGCTAAATGCAAAGGATATCACCTGGAGATAAGAAGTACACACCTGCACAGAAATTGAGCTGGGCTATATGGGCCTCGATCACCCGAAAACATGGCCGAGAAGATAATGTCAATGTCACAAAGTAAACAGGATCGATCTAACGATCTCTTCTGGCAAGCTCCACGGTTATGCTTATCACTAAGGAAGTAATTCCTCAACGGAGGGGCATGTAACAATGCTTGCAACACAGAATTCATGAAACAGGTGTTCCCCAAATTATTCAATCCTCTCAAACCCATCGGATAACAAGACTTCGCCCTCTGATCTCTCATACAAGACAGCTCCTTCCACTTCTTCAAATCCAAATCTATCGCAGAACTCAATCTCCTCCTCTTACTCGATCTCTCCCCGATACTCTCAAAAGCATTTCTGTGAACTATCAGGTCCTTTTTATACTTACTGATCACAGCTGAGTCAAAATCAGGATCATAGACCTGATCACGACATCTCCCACAGTAAAGCTCGGATCTTTTGACGTCGACAGCTATGTCGTGTCCACAATCGGATTGGGTGTGCAAGAGGGTGTGATCCAAGCAAGAGACGGAAGAGCAAATCAAGCAAAGGTAAAGTCTTTCGTGATACCCATTGCAGAAAAAGCATGTGAGTATCTTCTTATCGGGCATACAAACTATGGTGTTCCCATTTGAGCCAGTTACAAAGTTGTTCCGGAGGGAATCATAGCCAGTCCGACCGTATTTGAGCTTGTAATCAGCCAAGTGATTGCAGGGTTTGGGGACAGAGCATCGAGCTTTGACTGAGCACAGGTCCATAGATAGAGATCCAAATCAGGGTCGTTCGCGAGAAGGATACGCACAGATTAATCGAAAAGGAAAAGGGTATCTTGAAGGTGTAATCTGCGGCGATAATGAACTTCAACAGCGGAGAAAAAAGTACAGAGAGGCGATTGAAACCAAACTAAGAAAGAATGATCCGATATGGATAGGAAGAGTTGAAATGGAATGGATTGGATTGGATTAGAACCGCAGTGTGGAGACTCTGTCGATTTGGGGAGAGAGAAGAGAGATTTCACCAACTGCTGGGGAATGACTTAATGGCGAGGAGAAGAAGGTTCTCTTTTAGATTGGTAGACCGACTTGCCATTCCTCTGTGTCCACACTGATGGAGCAGACCGGCCCTTTTGCTTTCCTTTGTCTCCCACTACAATGTCCAAAGGAAAATGCTTATGACACCTTATTATCGATACCGTATAATCTTAATTGTAAATTCACATATCATCGTCATCTATTTTACATAAAATACTCTTTGATTAAAAGGTCGTGTGGTAAAAAATAACTAACAGTCAAGCTAGCATCTTTCATGTCAAAAACGTTTCGTACCCACATAAAAAACGTCTCGTATCTATGTCACTATCACAGCTAGAAAACACCGATCAAAGTTATGAACACGATATCAAATTCAGAAACTATCAATCTTAGAATTTCAAACCGTGAATCACCGTAAAAATCATTTCTAGGATGAGTTACATGTCTCATGTTTCGGATCCTTTTGGGTATTCGGATCCAATATAAACGAACGCAACACGCATGTTTATCAACGACAGATTTGTACAAGATACTCCAATTTGAGACACTAGTATGTAAACAAAAAGCGCTAAGCTCGTTGAGTGCAAGAGTGCTAGGGCAATTACAAGACCGATAAATAACCTTTTCAGCTTTGTCTGCAATCTATGTGGGATATCAGTAGAAGAGATCGAATTTATAACTTTTGTTTCATTGTTGAATGCTGTCAACTCAATATAATTCGATTGTTTCAACAATGGCAATACAGGTAACCATCGAAGTGCCATATTTCATGAAATTTATGGGCTACAGATTCCGAAAGTTTCGTTGGAAAGAGACTTTAGAGCTCAACCCGATTGTTTCTCATGCCAATTCATGCCTTTTAACTTCAATTCGATATCTCCCTTGGAAAGTACTTGTATCGACTATACGATGTACCACAATGAAGCGTCGCCAAATGCTCAATATATGAGCATTGACGATTAACGGAGCCATGCTGTCACAACGTAATCTATCAGATGGACACCAAGTTGGAGAACAAAATCTGTTGAAAAGGCAAGAATTTGGCAATGGGGAGTCTCTCTCAGGCTTATAGTATGTGAGGCATTGATAAAGGTCCTCCGCGTGAGATGTTGGATTACCAAAAGCTCGAGACAACATTAAAGCTGAACAATCATGATGTCTCAACATGGAATTAATGTGCGGATGTGGATCTAGCTGTTGAAAAAGCAGAAATACAGGCAGTAGCGTCTTAAGTCAGCTCCGGCCAACAGAATCGATGAAGTCCATGTGCCTCATTGCAGAAAGAAACTGGAGATGGCACCATGGCGTAGTGATATTTGACGAATTCTGCACCAAGATGGTCGACCCAAAGTCGCGCGCCACATCTCAACCTCTACACACGCACTAGCAAAGGAGGTGAAACGAAACATTCGCCGCTCGACTTGTCTCAAAAGAAGTGCAATATCAGCAAAAATGATGCATCTCTGAATAAAACAGAAAATTGAAGATCAGAAAATGGATGAAAACAGCCAGAAATAGGCATCGATCGTCTGTAACAGGCAGACCCTTGTGTCGGAAGGCAAAGTCGAAGATGCAGAATTATGGCTCTGATTCGATCAATAAGTGAAAATGAAAAAGTTCATGGGAGATCCACTGAGAAATCAAATTCCAAACAGTCCTTCCATGGTAAAGTCATGTATAAAATACAGTACATGCAAGGGTGAGGTTGCTTACTCATCCATCACAAGAGTATACTGTGAAGGTAGGACATGTCATTGCTTCCCTCCAAATAATTGAACTGAATCAGGTGGAAAAAGTAGACACTAATCTGGCAAGGTTTTGGTTACCAACTCCCAACTCAAGATTTAAAAATGCTGTCAGATCCAACCAAATCAAGACATTGACTCCCAACTCTAGGACCAATCAAATCCCAATTGGACATCTAGCTTACACCCTATCCACAACCGAAACCTCATCATAGGTGCGCCCTTTATGGTAAAATTACTTTCCAGGCGTTCTTGGGGAGGGATCCCCGGACAGGTGAACATTTACTAGGACGAGGGTACCAAAGCATGCTTTGGCTGTATAGTAACAGGGATGTTTGATAATCCTCTTTGGAGCCTCAACAAGAGTATGATCTCCAACCTGGATGATGTACATGAAGATTCTGTCAAGCTCTTAACGCTCCTTGGTCACAGCAATACCTTTACAGGCGTGTGGCACATATCTATACTATCAAGTGTAACAGTCACTGGTCATCCAGTATGTGAGGTTAATGAGAGATCTATGGGAAGCTCCTCTCTTTTCTGGATAATCCCCTCCGACCTCATAGCAAGAATAAGAAAATGAGGTTAATGGCCAATGAATGACTAACTGACACGACTTCAGACAGTGTGCGGACATCTAAGAGTGCTCTTCCCTGAAAGGAGAAAAGACCTGAGCATGGATGGAAAAAACCTTAGCATGGACGGACTGCTGAAATACAGGTGACAGTGTGAGACAATCATTGCTTTTATAAAGAGATGAGGAAGATGAAGAACACAATCGAAGTTCCTCTGAATGAATAGAATCATTCTTTATAGCAGACTAACAGTGACAATAGCTAAAAGGAAGATTAATCCTCCTACCATACTTGTGCAAACTTATCTAAAAAGTTCCCTTTGGCACCTGAGACACTCATTATCATATGGATATGCGAAAGGCCAAATCTAATTTCTCGAGCCGTACGAGGAGAAAACTTCATATACATTTTTGTTCTTGATTCAACACACTTCCACTTTAGTGTCCGAGTAGGAAGATCCAACTAATACGAATCCTATTATATCAATTGAATTGAAGTAATGAGCCGCTCAAGTCTTGGATTAGAACAAATTACTATAATTCATCCCCTCCTATATATGCTTGTGAGAATAATTTGATAAGCCAATGATTTTTTTCCACGACCCCTAGATGCCAAAGGCATCCTTGTGGTGTAATGGGTGCTACTCTCCTATGCGCTATTCATGGTGCTACATGTCACCCCTCTTCCAGGTCCCCGGATCACACACACTTGAACAAGCATGATGCAATAGAACTCATCGATGTATTTGATAGCTTCTCTATGACATAATGGAGCCATTTCTGCTACCAACAGATAGGAATCATACAACATATTGCAATAACAATCTTAGAGCCACAGACCACATAAAAGGGCTTCAAATCTTTCAAAATCCAACAAAATCATTCATCTCGAGCTATACCATTAGTGCCTTTATGATGAGATGCCCAGAATCCCATCGACTACCGACAAAAATCATGATTCACCCGCCTACCGACACGGCGAAAGGATAGCACACTCGGGCACGATCAGACAATGGTGCATGGGAAAGCCTAGACCAGTGCAGAAGACAGTCTACCATACATCACCTTCTTTATTTTCCTACTAGCACAAATCGAAACAGTCGAAAGCCTAAGATTATTACAATCCTTATTCAATATCCATACACGATATCCACGTAATGTCTTGAGACATTTCCAGCATCAAAAGGCACAACAACCTTATAACACCACACGAGTAACTCCAGTAATAACAGGACAAGAGAATACATGATGCGGATTAACTAATTAATCAGAGATTAAGACTTAAGAGGCGACACGACCGACGACAGGGTACTTAGCTTCGAACTTCTTCTCCCAGTCGTTGAGGACGCCGATCTCCTTCTCGGAGAGGCCTTCGAGGGAAGGAGAGACGTCTTCGTCGTTCTTGCTCATCTTGGCAAGAGCCCGGCTTGCGTCTTTGCCCGCGAACATGGCGTACGCCCCGCCGGGGCCGTAGAACGACTTGCCGGTGGTGACGTCGAAGACCCGGCCCTTGATCGCCACGTAGATGGGCTTCGAGGGGTCCGTGCCGTTGAACTGGATCAGCTCGCTCGGTTTGAACTCCATAGCTCGACCTGACGATATGGTATGGCTTTGGTGTGGTAGGAGTGACCCTGTTCTTTAAGGAGAGAGAGTGAGAGATTGCTTGGATCCGTCACCAGTCACCTCATTAAGAAAATTGGGCCCACAGCAAAGAGAAAACTCCACAATGGAGCGGACAACATTATTACCTTTTCTTCTGTGGTCGAAGGACAATATTCTTACCTTAAAAAATATTTTTTTAATATAATAATTAATAAAAAAATATTTTTGTTTAGCAACAACTATTTGAGTCTAAATAATTGACTAAATATTTTCCATTCAATTTTTATCGATAATATATGTGATTATGTTTTAAAAAATATTTTCCTAAATTACCCATTTTTCTGCAAAATGAAGCAATCCAAAAACTCTGATAGTGAATGTATGCTGACATATGGGTCAGGAGCACAGCGACGTGAACACTCTTTGGTTTACGCATTAGGTGCGTGTAGATATTGGCCGCTAGAATTTCATCTATTCTATAGAAAAGCTACAGAAAAGTTGATTCCCACATGTCGTGACTTTCCCTATGACCCAGCCCATTTAAAACCGGATAACATATTTTTTTTCACATAAATAGAAAAGTCTCCCACTTTCTTCTTCTTTTCTTTCAGACCAACACACTGATTTACGAGAGCACTAAGCATTCAGTCACAACTCATTTCAGTTGCGCCGACAAATTTACCATGTTGGAATTCTATTGCCAGAACTCACAAGCCATCATGATCGGCATTTGCCAAGAACCACTCACAAAATGCACACATACCTGTATTTGCTTTTGCTTAGCCCATATATCGTGCTTGCTACAAGATCAATCATATGTTACTAGGAAATCAGAATCTGATGGATGCTTAATAAACTACAGTAATCAGAGTTCAACCATCCTGACAAAAAAGTCTTAAAGAAGTGACAATAGATGAAACAGTGGATGAACCATCATTTTCAGATGGTGCCTTCTTAATGCAAGAGTGGCATTAACTGGGGAACTAAGTTTAGCATCAGTAACCACCAACTCATTTTCTCGACAACTACAGCGATGCTGATGAGACCTTGGTAGATGATCAATCAAGACTGCACCACTCTGCCGAGGACGGATCCAAGGATAACAAAATGGCTAACGGAGAAAAATTCACACCAGCACTTCCTCCCATACTTGGAGATTGATCTCGAAATTGTAGGCACTGTTGCGTTAATGTAGAGGAATGCCCCCACCTGAGTATTCGACCTCCTGAAATACACAAAACATTTTTCACATTAGCCTTCATAACAGACTAATACCATGTAGCAGCCAAAAAGCAAAGGCATATCCTGCAGGAAATTTACATGCCCTTTGGCCATCTATGTTGAGTGATGAATTCATGGTAACATAAATAAGTAGAATAACAAGCTAAGTTTGCAAGAGTCAAATTTTAGGATATTCAAGCCCCAACATTTCTGGGGAAACAAAAAACCAATTCATGTCCTACTGAGTGTCTACTTGGTGTAGCCATGGTTGTGTAGACTGAAGCAATGCCGTGAATTGACATTACTTGTACGTATGGGGAGACATGTTCCAAAATTGCAATATCTCAAGGTTGGGGCAACACAGCTATCTAAAAAAGTATGTAAGCTAATGCAGCTGTGAGAAGTTTGCCCAACACCTCGTGAAAACTACAACACCTCTTTTGCAGCAACCTGCAGTTAGAAAACTGTACCAAACATGCTCTTAGTTAGGTTGCCTATGTGATCCTATGATTCCTACTACACCGGTACATGACAATTAATGTTATGCAAGGCTCCTTACACGAAGGAAATGAATTACAATCTAAAATGTTTTGAACTCCTATCATTTATACAGATATCTCTGCCACTGATTTCCTTTGAACAATACACTAGTTGAACAGACAATACAGGAGAAAGGTCGCAATTCATCCAAAATGAAATTTTCAGCCACAGTTTCCTAAGGAAGTGCAGCTTGCAGAAATAGTAGAATCAAACCTGTGCTGGAGGTAAGGATGATACCCAATCTGATGCGTGTGTAGGAAGTAGGCCAAGTGTATTAAGCTGCCAAGAAGAAACAAATTAACACAAGAAAACATACCCCAGATCTTTCTGTTCTCCAGATCTGCAGGGCCAAGAGAGAAGGACCCTCCTCAAGAAATGCTTCTGTGGGTAGAGGGAAGAAGTCCCTAATGTAAGCATCTCACCTTCCAAACACCAAGTGCTAAACCTCCCAGATTGAGGGCTATATAGAGTAACTTTGGCACAAGAAGTTCAACCTTATTGTCCTTGTATGGCTCAAAAACTGCCATGTGACAGAAAAAGAACTTTCCTGAGTATGACAACCGACTAAAATACAATACAACAAGCAGAATAGGTTAAGAACATTAAGGTCCCCTGCAAAAAGGTCCATCGAACAATCCACTTTCAAAATAGTTCCACAAATCATTCATGGACCTTTATTTATGTACTCAAGCAAACACCAACCAGATATCCACAAGTGTCAATTTGATACCCACACTTTTAGTAGCTTGAACTTGTATTGCTACTGCTTCACCTGCTATTGGATTCATGCCCCTCTGGCAACCATTCACAACCCCAAAAAAGCACCCAAAATAACAAAAAGGAAGGAGGGGAGGGGGGGACTCTGCTCAATTTTTATGACTACAGAGGCACTTCACTTCACAATATAGATGCCAGGGCAGATGAACCCCACCAGATGTTCTCAGGCACCTGACTCACTCTCACAGATTTCCACTAAGTCTCGTAACAATATTATCCAGATCTCCATTTAATTAAGCAATGGTAGCATAGCCAGGATATAATCACAACACATTCAGTGGTCAGAAAACCACATCAGCAACTCGCAAGAAGTTCACCTTTGTGATGCTGTTGGATCTCTAACTTAGCATGCGATTGAAACCTTATACACTCATTTTGGAGGCTATTGTTGTATGTTTTGATCAGGTACCAAACACATATTCAAGCAGATAGTACAATTTTGAGACAAACTAAAAAGAAAAAAACAGAGTCGAGCAGAACTTAAGCAAGATTCATTACTTGTACACCCTGCTAAGCCACAGATGTTAGGGCATCAGTTAATCACGTTCGATAGTCAACGCATCCCCCGGGTCAATGCGAACAAGCAAATGTCTATGCCAATCCACTACTCGAGATTTGTGCACGTTTAGTACTTCTTTCCACGAAGACAATAGATCGTAGTTGCAAATGTAACAGAAGTACTTCAAGCCATTAAAAAACCACAGGCCAATCTATCTACGAGGCATGTACTAAACGGATTCACAAACATGGAAACTTATAAAAGAAGAAGAAGAGGACATATACAGGATTAATACTAGCTATGTCTCAATTTCATGTTGGATTAGCAGTATTCTTCTCAAAGATTAATAGAGAAAAAACACACAATCTAGATCTAAGAGCATGCATCAAGCTAACCAATAAGGAGTGAATCATTCATGATCAGTAATTAGCTTACCCTTTCCAACTCCCTGAAGAGCACTTATTGGCTGCCAAAGGGCTGAAAACGTGATACCAATGCTAAAGAGATGGACAGTGCTTCCAGACATCCACATCATGAACCCCATCATCATCAAATTCTTGAACGGGGCTTGCGCCACCTCCCACGCTTTCTGTTTAGAAATCACAGGAGAACAATTCGCACCTTATCTTATTGATGCTCTGACTGAAACTCTTCCACCACATTGAATTACAACCCCCCCCACCCCCAAAAAAAAAAATAAAAAAAAAAACAACCTTTTGTTTGATTAAATTGTTTAAGACTAAATTACATGGACCTTTATATATCCAAACTATATGTTTTCTACATCCTGATGTTTAAACTGAGAAAAAAGGCCGAAAACGATAAGTATAGTGGTTAGAACTGAATCTTAACACTTACACAGGAAATAGGGGTCAAAACCACGTTCTTCTATATTCTTTGTTACGTTAGCTCAAACATATACAGTTTCAGATCCAAAGATCCTCACAAGACTAGTAATAGCAGTTCCGAAGAGGAAGGAGGAGTACCTGAGCTTTCCAATTAGCTTCAGCGTCCTTCTTTTGTCGAGTGACCGCAGAATCTTCCTGCCAACAAAAGGACAAGGAAAATGATTGAACAAACACCCGAATTCGATGCCCAACCAAACAAATCAAGAACGTGCGAACTCAACCGACGAGCGTACCTGATCGAGAGAGGCGCGAGAGAAACCGAGAGGATCGGGGATGTCGCGAGAGGCGAGCGAAGTCGAATTGTCGGTGAAATCGATCGCCCACCGTCTCCCCATACCCATCACCCCTTTCCCCTTCTCCATCTCCACCTCCTCTTTTCTTGGGTTTGGCTTTCACTTGCTCGCCGCCGGTTTTGGTCGCTCCGCGATCGATATCTGCTGATCTTGCTGGTCTTCTTCCTCTCCTCTTCCGCCCTTATCTCGCTGGTGGCTTTTTCCTCGAAAGAGAACTCAGAGCAGGCCTTTGCCGTTTTTGATAGGCCGAACGGAGAAGACGACGAAGAAATCGTTAAGGCCTTTTCCGGCCCAATACCACCCTCCTTTGTTCTCCCTTATTTTATCTTTTCTGATAAATAAGATTTTAAGATTTTCATTCTAGAAAAAAAAAAATTCATTGGCGAGTTATTTGGCTATTTGTTGAGCAATCAAAGAATAAAAATTTTGAAATTTCCCACGCTTTTGCCGTTACGTGTAAATAATTTTTTCGGAAATCGAGATATTCTCCGCTAAAATTGATTTAAAAAAAAAATGGAGGTTCGTTTATGTTGCCCAGACAGAATTCCGCCCGTTTGCTTTTATTTTTCAGGATAAAGTTGGGTGTACTATTTTTTTTCATATGACAAAACAGATTTTGTTAATTGATGATTCAGATTTGAAATGGGAATTCATGAAACATCGGCACATGTTATGCTATCAAATCAATTGGTACCGGAATTTTTAACAAAGGCTAGTACATAGATGAAAGAGACTGATATTGAAATCCCAAAGTAAAATATAGTATTCTATTAAATTAAAGTCCTTGAAGCTTAAGGCGAGAAGTAGAATCAACTTGGAACTGGAGAATTACATAATGTCCTTTATTTCCTAATGAATAGAAGAGTTTTCAAAGATGATGCTGAGAATCATTGGAATCTACATTTCGATTTTAATGTGTTCCTTTTTTTTTTTTTTTTTTGGGTTTGGGTCTATTTTATCATATTCTATTTTCCAAATCACAGTATGCGCGTTATGTGCTGTATGCAGATTGTGAAACCCTGCTTTCTCACTCATGCGTCCCCATCCCTAACTTTGTTGAGAAGCTGGGAAATCGAACTAACCACCTCCTCCTTCACAAGTGGGAAGGGTGGCCATTGGGGCCAGCGATTTTCTACTGTGTCCTTCGATGATGACATTCTGTGAGAATTTTGTACAAGAGGTTAGATTCTATTTCCCAGGTGAAAGACAAACATGAAATCCAAGAGGCCGGCCTCTTTGTAAGCCTAGCATTGTTTCCAGGTAGGTACGTTAGGATGACCCTGAAGGGTCTGATACCAGGACAAACCTTAAAAGTTCACCTAGTCAAGACAAAGATTTTCCTGCTTCTTCTCATTTAGTTCTTCAGTGTTGAGTGACAAATCTGCCTACAGTTATGATGGAAATGAGCTGTATCGAGCCAACTTGGCAAGTCGAAGCAGGTTCTTGCTGCTCTGCAAATTGCATGTATTAATACCAGGTACAAACCTTAAAAGAGATGAAATGTTCACCTAGTCAAGACAAAGATTTTCCTGCTTCTCCTCATTTAGTTCTTCAGTGTTGAGTGACAAATCTGCCTACGGTTAAGATGGAAATGCGCTTGCGCTACATCAAAGTAACTTGGCAGTAGAAGTAGGTTCTTGCTGCACAGTAAATAGCATGTATCCAATGCTTTTCTCTTTTTATTAGTAGGAGGATAACTCACTCCTCCCTGAAGGATTACACAGACCTACATTATGTATGATTCAGCGATGAATATGAAACCACTACTGTTACAAGGAATCAGTATCGTTGGAAAAATCTACATCATCAAAAAGCTTCTCACCCATGTTTCCATCAAACCATCCAGCCTAAAAGCTGGTCCAGGAGATCAAGCTATGTTGTTTTGTACTGAGGTACGAAGCTTCTTTGCTTGACCAACTCGTGGAGATCATGAACAATCTTGAACACCGCATCAGGCCTAGCCAGCTTCAATGCATTTTGTGACATGGCCTTGAGCTCATCCGCTTTCGGGCCGAACCATTCTGCCACGATGTTGGCTATCTCTTTTGGTGATTTCGAGAACTTTCCAAATCCATTTTCCACAACGTACGGCACATTTCCCACTTCCTGTCATCAGCGAAGTTAAAAATTAGTCGGAGAGGCATTACAGAATTCAGCCAGCAATCATTAGGAAAGTGCAGTGGAGATACACTCCCATAAATGGAGGGAAATAGATTAAGAAAAATTCACATTTTCCAGAAAGGCAAAAGACATAAGCCAGGTTTTCATGGAAAGCCAGGACCCAGCTCAATCCAAATTAGCCTACAGATCATCAACACCATTTGGTCCTCCCACAATGACCAACCATTTTCATGAGCGCTTCACAGTTGTTCCCTCACAAATGAAAACCACCTTAGGGTGCCCTCTCAATCTATTCCCAGTTGGAGCTACTTTCATTCCCTTGGCAGTGGCATGTGCGCACACATATATTTTTCAGTAGTTCCTTTACTCAAAGACAGCATTCTCATCTTTGTCATTAGATAAAAACCACAACGGCTTGGTTTTTTAGCTGCACTGATTTTCTGGAGATAGCTTTCCTTGAGCATGTGATATATCTAATCTCAAAGGTGATCAACTCAGCTTAGTGGCTCTAGAAAAGAGGTGCAAAACATAACATCTGAATGCTATATATAGTTCATGTTGTACAATGATCATCTGTGCCACTTCACAACCTCCAGTTGTTTATTCATAATTACGTCTTATATCCATGGACAACATAACAAACTCGGTAGATCCTTGCACATATTTTGAAAAATTACATATTCACGTTGTAACTTTATATCTAAAGGACAGCGAATTTTTCAGAAGAAAGTTTCAGCTCTCACTTTCATGATTCATTTGTCTACATAGAAATGCTACACCTATTCTGTGAAGTGACACGTTCCTTGGAGAGGACAATTGGGTACAACTTGTATCACCCACAATATGCACACAAATAAATCTAAAATGAGGATTCTTTGAAATGGTACTAAACTGAAAGAGGGCAAAAAGAACATTTTACTTCAAACCAAGAATTACCTGCCCTGCTATATAATTATTAAGAATGATAGGGAGACCTCGAATCATCGCCTCTGCAATGGTCCCAGGGCCCGCCTGAGAAGACACTTATCAGTAGACAGTTAACATACAACATGGGAATCACACGTTCAATGGTCCTAATAGGTTTACCTTTGTAATGATGCAATCACAAGCACCCATGCATTCCTCCATTTTGGTGACAAACCCCTTCACCTGGATAAACACATGGAAGAACAGAAGCATGCCAGTTAATTCATATTTCTTTCATTCTCAACAATCTTATTACTTGACTTTCTGCATAAGCATTGCAATCTTTGAAGTCATATTAACAGTGAACAAAAGCATCCACTGGTAGCATATAAAAAGGGAAAAGGGAAAGAAAAATGCAAAATTAAGCTTGCAGAAGGACATAGAAATAAGTCAAATTTGATGGACATTATTAGAAAATCAAAACCAGATATCCTTCATTTCAAAAATTAGATGTAAAAAGTTAAAAAAAAACAATCAGAGGCAGCTCTCATAGCATGTGAGGTTCATTTGCCTGATAGAAGTATGGCTACAAGCATGAAAAATGATGGTAAAAGTATGCTATGTTAGTATTTTCCTTTCAATTGTACGCAGGAAGCAACACATTGACAAAGGCAGATGTGATTGGGGCTGTAGTAGTGACTTCAAGGATAGACCCATCAAATACCTGAACAGGAATCTTCCAATCAATTGAAAGCAATCTATTGGCGAGCTTTTTGTTGCGGCCGCAAATAACAAGGATCTGACCAATTGGCTTCATAAGATCCTCATCATACAATGCATCACCTAGTGCACGAGCAGTGGCTTCAATTGGACCCATTCCTTCTCCTCCTCCCATCAACATGACAGCTGGAAGATCCTCATCCATACCCAGTTCTCTCCTTAGTTCATCCTATCATCAGAAATTGAAAATGGAGCTTAAGGTACATGGATCTTCCACAGGAATCAAAATTGTAGCGAAGCGGTTTAATGAAAAAGGCATGTACTCAACCCAATTTCAATTGATTGGTCATAGTTTAAAAAGAACAATAGCATATAATCAAAGTTCACAACTCCATTCTAATGTCAACAAATGCCCGTGCCGGAGCACATTCATATATGAATGTTCCTAAAATAATTAAATGCCATAATAAATTTTCTAAGACACAATCCAGATCCATAATATAATTACAGCTCCAGCTAAAAATGCTACATATCTGTCAAGGAGATAAGACAGCTTAACATATGGAACCAAGTCACCAACCTTTGGCCGGACAGGCTTAACGAATGAAGGTCTCACAGGAAGGCCATACACCTTAATCTGTGAAGGCTGCAATCCAGCTTTCAAGGCCCTCTTTGCTACCTCTGCTGAAGGGCAGTAACATCTAGTCACAAGCTTATGGAACCTGGGCATGGAGAAATCCAAATCAGAACCACACTGAAAATCTGAATTAACAAGAGCAACAATGTTTGACAGACCATGTAGGATGGCAAGTGCTTAAATCTGTGACAACCGTGGTAAAAACGATCTTCTTTAGAAGACCCTTCGCCCTTAGAATACGAAGCGGAACATGTTGCATAAGTGGATGCACACTAATAATAATATCAGGTTGGTACTTCATTAGTCCTTTGGCAACCTCTCTGCAAATAAGCAACAGGATAAGATGAGTATTCATCATTGTCACGACAGAGCCACAAAAGAACATATAATTAAATCAATAGAACCACTTTGCTAACATTATGCGAGCATTTGAAAAACAAAACAAATGTTTTGTCGTAATACATAACTGCTTGATCACCAAGCACATCTGATTATTGTTCTTCTCTTCTTTAACTGAGTTTGAACAGGTTTCCCTTGACATTCCAAGCCAAATAGGACTCCTCATTTGTGAGAAGTGACTTTGAGATCTGTCTTTGGTTACCATAATTCAGCCACATATTCAAGTTAACTGGCAGCAAATGATTCTATCAACTGACAGGACATGCTCTAAATGTAATTAACCTTGTCATCTTTAAAGAAAGATAATCCATGTTGTATATTTGTATTTGAAAGAAAGAGGTTGATCTCATTGATTCTATCATGATACAATCCTCTTCCTGCTGAGCACTTGCTCTCGTCCATACAGCCCTTGTAGCAGTACTTTCGAGCCGTAGTACAAGTTCCTCTATGGACAGTTGCAGGATAAGTCTTCTCATTCCCACTGCAAGTCACAGCCCCGGGGTAATAATAAGTCCTATTGTAAGCCATTGGCCGGCCTGTAGAAGTTGCGTCGGACAATGGGAGGATCCTCTTTAATTGATCTATTAATTTTGACCATCTTTCTTTGAAGACTTGCAACGAGTTACTTCAGCCAATGGTGACTGAATTATGGTAACCAAATAAACTAGTGCCGATTTTTATATAAACCTTTCTACTCTAGCTGATAAATGCAGTGGTAAAATTCGATTTACAATGCATCTTGCATAAACAACTCAGATGAAATTGGAGAGAAGCGGATATAGGAGAACTACTGTGCCTTACTTCTATGAAGCCAAAGAGTAGGACTACGAGACTTAATGACAAAATAAATTCCGCTAAAAGAATGCCATTTATATATTAAAGTGTGCATAAACGTGAATTCAATGTGGTAAACATATTAGCTACCATAGTTGCAGAAAATAAACCAACAGAAACTTGAGGTACATCCATAAAAGCAAAAGCTTGCAAGGCCGTAGTTACTAGTTCTACTCCTAGTACATCTAGATTTGGGCTTTCCCTGAGTATGAACAATATCTGCACATGCCTAGTAGTAGTGGCACCAAAGGCTCAGCAAGAGTAAGTTTTAGCACATATGAAAGAGATAAAGAGGGATAAAGTTGACGAAGGGAAGATTGGCAGCACATGCCTATGACAGAAGCTCACCGAGCTATAAAGGTTGAAGTTGCAGCAAAGTTCGATTGATGAATAATTCTTGGAGCACTAGCATAATAGGTCATCTTCCACAAGGGCCCGTGTTTCACTAAGAAGTTGTAGCTTCTAGGTAACTGGTTAAATGGCCAAGGTGTATGGTCTGCCCACAAATCAGTAACAAAAACCTGCAATAAGAACCTTTTAAACACAACATATTTTATCAACTAATCTGCCATTTGCGACACACATCACTTTCGCCAAAACTCATTTTGGTCCATGAATTTGCAAGTCAATGGAAGATTGTGGATATGAAGAGAGGAGAAAAACATAAAAACTTCTGTCCGCTTTTGACTTAAATCCCAAATGCAGCTTTTGTTGTCACAAAAGGATCTTTATTTCTTCTGTTTCCATCAGACATACGAAGTGCCCGCCACCTTGTTGAGCATTAGCCAAAATCTATAGTTGATTTTGGACCTCAGACTTGAAGACAAAAATCTAGAATCATGTCACTTCAGCAACTACTATACTCCAACAAAATGAATCTCATGTGTATGCTAAACTCCCATGATTTATTAGCCATATGTTTATCAACACTTTCCATGTAATAACTTAATCCAAATAAAATCATTGTAAGCAGAATTATATTTAACATTAACAGGAATAAACTTGACATGGCGTAACCTTTTTCCTATCATGGACTAGGGACAAAATTAGCCGGATGAGTGCATTAGCTTCACACCCGCTTATTCAGGACAAACAAGAAGTTGAGGCATTGTTCATGATCCCTCAGCAACCAAACAAAATCTGAATAATGAAACTAAGTCCTATGAGTTAATCCGCCAATATTGACCCAACCCGCTTATTCAGGACAAACAAGAAGTTTATCAGGCAAGGCATTGTTCGTGATCCCTTGGCAACCAAACAAAATCTGAATAATGAAACTAAGTCCTATGAGTTAATCCGCCAATACAAACCCAACCCGCTTATTCGGGACAAACAAGAAATTGATCAGGCAAGGCATTGTTCATGATCCCTCCGCAACCAAACAAAATCTGAATATTGAAACTAAGTCCTAAAAGTTAATCCACCGATACTGACCTGATAATCATCCCCAAATTCTTCATGAAAAGCTGCCTTGATAGCCTCTGCAGAAGCCCGATGGCCGCCGCCAGTATCACTCATTAAAATGAGAACTTTCTTAGGGGTATCAGCCTCAACACCATTGACATGTACCCCATCATCCACCAAAACACCGCAGCCATCATATCTCAACCCATTATCACAATCCCCATTATTACTACTATCGCCATTGCCGTTACCTGAATTAACCTGAACGGAAGCAAACCCAATTGGTATCCTCTCACAATGGAACCTAATAGCCTTATCGAAGTCGCTCAGGAACCTGCGAATGCTCGAAGCACTGCCTCTGGTGCTCAAACTCAAGGAAGAACAAAACTTTGGCCTCTTAGAACCGATCGAACCGTCAAAGTAGAGATAGTTAGACAAAAACGAAGGGTACCCTCCAGAATTTAAAGGGCGCGAGTTTGAGTTGAGCGCGAAGCGACCCAAGTGGGACACCAAATCAGAGAGAACACCGGGTTCTTGATGAACCGTCGAAGGGTGACTCATGGTCGGTCTTTCCAGCGATCCAACAGGCGTCAAAGCAGTAGCTTTTTCACTTGGGTTGATCAGTCCATGGTGGTCTTTATCAAATGGGAATTAGCCAAAGGCACGGAGAAATTGAGTGGAAGCGCGGTGGAGACCGAAAAAGAAGAGGGTCAAGCGAACGGAGGGATTTTTATAACTGGGACTTCAAGTTCAAGAAGAGAGTGAAATGACAGGAGGAAAAGAAAATTCAGCGAGGGGTTTGCAACCACAGAGAGAGGATTTAGGGGGAGAGAGCGAGAGAGAGCACATTCTGGGAATTGATGAGAAAAAAGAACACCTTTATTTAAGTGGGAGGTTGAGGAGCAACCAAGGCAAAAAGCAAAGAGCAAGATCAAAGAGCAGGCCGAATCGTGTAATGGATTGGGTTTGGTTGCGTTTTGGCTGGTATAGTCTTTTTGAGCCATTCAAAACTTATGTCTGAATTTTGGTGAGGGAGCCACCACAGTCTCGTCTCGGCCGTGGGAGCGAATGGGTGCACGCCAGGTCAGACACCGGCTTCTTTGGTCATTTCGACGAATGATGAAAATGAAGACGATGAGCAACGCGAAACGTTTTCTTGGTGTCTGATCGAATGAAGGTGGTGCGATTTTTGTTGCGCTTAATTATCACTTTCGGCCGGTCTGAAAATGAACCGACAGTGGAGAAAGAATGAATTCAATGCTCATGAACATCTCGCTCCGAGTGATGGACGTGTGACTTTCCGTTAAGAAGTTCAAAGGGAAAGGAAAAGTAGCTTTTGCCAACCATGTGTTCTGGCTTTTATTGGGAATTTTTGCAATCACCGACCTCGATATTGAATTTTCACAATGACCCGGTTGCTTGGAAGGTGGCGAGACCGGGTCGAGAGACTGGTCCGAATCCATTGGACACATGAGCCTAGCTTTGAACTCGACTCAAACTTGAAAGATGATCTTGTAAACCCAACTCATTCACATGCAAAACAAGGAGAAAGAAAAATCCGATCCAAACTCGATACAAACATGGATCCTCTTGCATGATGTTTTTCATTTCAATGATCAAATAAACAAGCAACACAAAATGATATTGTTCGAGCTCAACATTGGCGGTACTTTATTGACCTTTTTTTTTTTGTCCATGCGGTGTCGGACTCAATGTGGAAGGGGGAAAATTTTAAATAAGGGCCTAGTGTGCCCTCATTTTCTCAAATAAATACATGAAGTATATTTTATTTCAAATGAAGATTTAAAGTGCCCTCATTATTTCAAAGAAGGGTCCGATCAAGGGCATTTTCGTCATTTATTTTTTAAAAATAAGATTTATTTCAGATCTTTATTTGAAACAAAATACACTTCAGACCTTTATTTGAGAAAATGGAGCATTTCAAACTTTTATTTGAAATTTTCCTATGTGAAAGGTATGTCATTGTTAGGTAAAAGGGAAGTTCCAAGAATAACAAGTGACAGACTAAAGGTGCTTTTATACATCCTCGGTTCGTTAAAGCATACATTCTTTTGGTTTCTAGATTTGATTCGAGAGAGTTTTCCATAGTCATCTGCTTCAATAGGCCTAAGACTCCAATCCAGAAAGGCTATAAAGAACCAATCAGCATTAGGTCAACTCTTCCCCAGTCATGGTCATACGGTCGCGCTCTTGGACCCATCTCTTTTCTTCGAAGATGAATGCGCACATCGCCTGCTGATCCTTGACCAGCCAATAGTTTGGGAGAGTTAGGGTAAAAATTCTATATTTGTATTGAACAGAGCATCATGTGGTGCACGTTCCATGGACAGTGACTTGCAATTCGTGGGGATGTTTGAAAATCTAGAATGGGAAGGCTCACCGTCCATCGCATGGTCAAACGGAATTTGGCCTCTTGTCCACCGTCCAAAGGTTCTAAATTGTCGACCCTAGTTTTCATATATTTACTTAGAAAGAGTGATTTTCCTTTGCATGATAAGAGAATAAAACGAGACTCACGACCTCGTATCTTGCTTCTTTTAGTAGAAAAAGGGAAATGAAAGTTAATGAAGGCAAGTAATTGAGAGTCGAGACGCTCCTTTTGCTTTTGCTCTCTTGGAAACAGAAATAAACGAACGTCATAATCAAGAGATTGCTGAGGTCTCATTTTGATGAAATTAGCTCAAATAGGCATAATGACATTTCAAGTGTCAATATCTATGTACGACGCTCATTTTGATGTCAATATTTTTTTTTATCACTTAAATGTCAAATTGAAAAAAAAAATCGATCACTTTAGTGTCAATGGCGAGAAATTCTGGTCATCTCACCGGAGTTGACACTTAAATAATCGTTTTTAAAAAAAAATTGACTTTTAAGTGATCCAAATACCGATCCCTTTAGTACCAAATCGGAGAAAAAACGATCACTTTAGTGCCAAAGGCAAGAAATTCCGGCAACTTCACCAGAGTTGGCACTTAAATAATTGTTTTTAAAAAATATTGGTACTTAAGTGATAAAAAAATATTGCCATTAAAGTGAGCGTCGTACACAAATATTAGCACTTGAAGTGTCCTTTTAGCAATTGCTATATTTTAGAATATGTTGTATATAAGAAGTGTCAAATTCTTTTTCCTTTTTAATTATTATTATTATTTTATTTTTTAAAATTCTAATTTTTTACTTTTTTTTCTAATTTTTATATTTTCTTTTTTCTTCTTCTTCAGTCGATGAGCTCACCTCCGGCCAAAGAAGAGGGGAAAAGAAAAAAGGAAAAAAAAAGAAAAGAAAAAAAGAAAAGAGGGAAACAATGAAAAAAAATTAAATTTAAAATTAACAAATAAAATCAAATCCGTTTTTCCATATCGAATGGTGAAAAACATTTTCAGCTCATTTTCAAATTTCAGTCAAACACCGAAAAATATTGTCATCTTCTTGAAAAATGACTTTTTGAAAATACCTCATTTTTTCGTGAAACGAACGGAGTCTTGTTAGTGTCAATATGTAGAGATTTTCTTCTTGCTGATTTTATTTTTTTTTTTTGTAGGTGGAGTTAGTGGTTGGGGGAAGCTTTGCCAAAGTTTCCATGAATGATGTCCTCGAGTGGATTTGGACCACTTCAATGTGGCTGGGTCTGCATTCCACTATCCCATTCCTTTTTTAAGTCTCCAATGAAGATATGAAATAATAATAGTGGGCTTGAATCCATTGCCCAAATTCCGACCCAAAAAAATAAAAAATAAATTCCCATTGCCCAAACCTTTCAGCGATGGGCGTTGACTCCGGAGCTTCACTTAGAGGAAGGTGGAACAGTCCTTTATACAAGAAGTAATGTCACCCAAATCCAAAAGGGCAAAAAAGATTTGGCATAGCTTACATTCCAAGCGTGCAAATCTATATTATCTTTATGGAGTCACTTTCCGAGAAATAATTTTTCTAAATTTTGTACTATGCACAGTCCTTGTGAAGAAAATTGTACATCAACTATGCGAATTCACGACATATGTCATTGGCAACAACTTTCGGAATCATACCCGATACATGTCATGCATCTAACGCGGTACGAGTAGATTTTTATGGGTTGGAATGAGCAACCAGGGGGACTACTTTGTCGTAGCATTAGATTGTGCAAGAACGAGGAATCCTGGCTTGGATATTTGGTTCGGACATCGTGAATTTGCGACGGACATCGAGCAAATCCAATCTCAAAGCCCAAATTGAAGAAGTCCAAGATGGGCTGTGAAATGCGTGAGCAAAAAGCCCGAATTGTGGAAAAGAAAGATCGTCACCCGCAAAAAGCTTTGATTTTTCTCGGCGGTCCGGACAAACGTGATCCCGCGGACAACGTTTGCGGCCGCTCGCGGTTAAATCTTCTTTCTTCCGCAAGGAGAAACTAGCAAACATTCGTTAGGATTTCGCCTCGTTCGCCCACTGGAATCGTCCAAGCAAACCGCCGAAAGAGTCCTCAAATTTTGTTGCTATTCTCCGCTACAAATCGCCTTCCTCGAGCAAATTCTTCGGATTTCTTAGAGACCCGAATGATGAGCTGCGCCTGCTGTTGTAGTTGCAGACCCTTGAGTGTGCCCAAGTCATCCGTAGGTTGTGGGAGTTCACAAGCCCGTCGAAATGCCGTCGGCGTGATTTCACCTCACGGTTCGACGGGGAGGGGTAAGAGGTCTAGGTTCGTTGGCGTGAGAGCTTCAATGGTGGATTCGTCTGAGAGCTCCTCTGATTTCGTGAAGCGCATGGAGCAGGCCTGGTTGATTTCTCAGGTACCCTTTGGTTTTGTATGTCTTGATCGAGAATTCTTGTATGCCGGTATGTCTCTGTGTATGAACTTTTTGCGTTTATTGTTTGAATTTTTAGATTGATTGGGCATGTTAATTATGGGCCTTTGGTGTAAGATTGAATTTGTTGAGTAGAATATATCTCATCTTTTCTATGCTTGCTCAACTTTTTTGGATGCTACAATTGAGTGGGAATATCTTTCCATTGCATATTTCCTGGAAGATGTTAGAATAAGTCGGGATCCCTTACGTTTAGTCAAATTAATATCCTCATGAGCATGCTGAGACAATGAATTGAATTGACTGACTGCATGGGATGAATTGAGGATCGAGTCAACTCAAAATTGTTGTTTTTATTGCTTAGTGAGTAGTCTTAGTTGCGTAAATGTGGAACTTTTATTGTGGAGTATTGCTATGGTCTCCGGATGTGTAAGGGATGTGTTGGTGGTGTCTAGTGTGTTGAAGAATATTAAATATGTAAGAGGGCAACGCTGTATTAGCATTTAGCATGAGCAATTCTTAGTATGTTCGTTCATGTTGATGTCCTGGAGGAAGAGCTGTTCTATCGGCATCGAATTACCCTTGCATGAAGCCACATCTTGCTTTGCTCGAGCAGAAACCTCCTCAATAGAAGACCGGAAACTCCTTATCTCTTTGCTCCTCATAGATCCTGCTATGACAAGCTCTTCTTCGTTCACTTTGTAAGTTAGCAGTTGCTGGCAAGAATGCTTGAAGAACTGTTTAATGTTTCTCGAACACCATCTTTTCACTGCTGTTGCAGCACTACACGGTACATATAGCCATGACTCATACAAACATTTTATGATAGAAGAGAGCTGTCTTCTAATCTAACTTTGAATGGCCCTCGATGTATCTGTGAACAAGGTCATAGTTCCGGTCTCTTGTTTGTTTCACCAGCTAATTGCACATCATTTAATTGCTTGAGATTGGTTTTTGCACTTCAGGGTTACGCCATTTAATTATGCTTCTTGGACTTAGGGGATTCTACTTTTACTCTTTTGGCTTCATTTGTGCCCTTTTTTTGGATGAAAAATATCATAGGCTGAACTTGCTGCTTTCGGATATACTACATGCAGTAAAAATGTTACAAACTTGGTTGGACATTGGGTTCTTTCGGGAACACTTTTATTTGTGAGGGGCAAGGGATGCATTTTGTTAAAGAAGACTAGTACTCCATAACATTCAAAGCATATTAGAAACAAGTTTTCTGTGAGAAAGTTTGCTATATGTAAGAAAATGAGCTTAAAGCTTTTCTCGTTCTTTGGATGTTAGAGGATTTGATGGTTTATCTGAACAAATGCCGCTAAATGGGGTTATGGTGTTTCTTAATAGTTAATCAGATACATGTGATGTTTGACAGAATATAAGGACGAACAATGTCACCTTCAGACCTTATAATGTTGTTCAATAATGCATGCAGCAACCTAGGCCGGTAGCTTGTTCCTCTTGCAACTCAAAGGGGCATGTGGAATGCAAATGGTGTGCAGGTACCGGTTTCTTCATCCTTGGAGACAACATGCTCTGCCAAGTCCCTTCAAGAAACACAAGCTGCGTCATATGTGCTGGAAAGGTAAGTGCATGGCTTGATTCAAAAAACGCTTATGTTACATAATCTACTTCATGCAATCTATTATGGAGGGATAGTCAAGTACAGTTCTTAAGGGTGTGATCATGAACTTTATAGGGTTCAACGTGCTGCTCAGACTGTAAGGGGACGGGGTTTCGAGCCAAGTGGTTGGGAGAGCCTACCACTTCGAAGTAGTGATGTGCTACTTGGCGAATGTACCGTGGCTTTGTAAACTACCTCAGCTGTACCCTTTTATCTGTTTTATTTTCCCTTTTCGGTCTAAATTCAGATAGTTACGACACAATTTCATTGCTTCAAGAGCACACCATTCGTTTCGGGTTTCACACAGACGTGTATCCTGTAACACATTTCTTTGCAAGATCAGATGTATTATTCTTTCTCAGCGAATTCATTGTTGCCGGTGAATGGCCTGAAAAATTTGTCTTGGAGATTGAAACTGAAATTCTGTGTACCAGTGTGTGGAGCCTCTCAAGTAAAAGTGCTCATGTGGTGCGGACAAGCATAGATGATATGTTGGTGTAGGATCAGAATTCTGAATGAGGCATTGTGTTATCTTTCTTTAGAGGATGGATCGTGTGCCGGCTTCACATGATTTCTGAGCTCATGTAGAGGCATCTCCTGTGGACTTGCATGCTGTTGATTTCATCTCCCATTGAAAAATCATAGAGTTACCTCATGGGGAGTTAGCCGCACCCACCTTGAGCATTTCGAAATTCCAACAGTGCTCTCAATATCGTTACTAATTGGAGGTCATATCGGGCCACATATAAAAAGGAGAACTTTGGCACATTTTTGTGATGTTTACCATGACATAAGGTGGCACGCCTAAGAAGTAGCATAGAACGTACCTCATTTTTGCTTCTTGCAAATTGGATCCGTGAGACTTTAAAGGAACATTGTCAATTGTTCTAAAAGTCTAAACTTTAAATGAAGATGTGATTTACTATTTAAATATTTTAACTTTGGCCTAAGCATGAAAATACGTAATTGGGATGGCAAATAGGGATCTGAAAAGATTTAAAGTGAGGATCTTCCGATCTCATGAAATACTGTGAGATTGTTGTCAATTATTCTAAAAGCTTAAGCTTTTCAACGAATAACCTAGTTCAATATTTAATCTTTTAACAGGATGGAAAAATAAGGTATACAAAGCATCTTTAGCTGGCGCATTTACATTTTCAATGAGATAAACACGAAAGCATCAAACTTCTCCATCTAACATATCAAGATTGCAATGCATCATTTAGCGCAACCAACGTAAAACATAAAATCAAATGCCGTCTTCAAAATTTTCGTCACAAAAAAGAAACAAACTCTCACATTCTCTTATCATACTAATGGTAAAAGAATTTAAGTCTTCATAAATGGACGGCATGCCGATTAATATGAAACAGAAAGAACCTCGTCCCGACAATGTATCGTTGGTGCATTGAGACTACAAGAAGCTAAAAACAACGTCGTGTCAAGTTGTGTCGGTTTTTGACCCAAAAAAAAAAAAAAATTGTGTCGGTTGATGCCATCCTTGTCCAGAATGATTCTGAGTGTTAGAATTATAAGAAGGCAATGCCGATTCTTCTAAACATATTGCTCAGAAGCAGAAATCCGAAAACCATGGCATTTAATTTGGATTCATGTCATCAGCAGTTTCCATACAACTAGTTCCTGGCGCTCTATCAAGTAATGTCTCCACAATAAGCCGTTGTGATTATCTTCTTAACCCTTTGTGGGTTTCTTGATCTGGTCAACTCTCATGTGGGAAAGCTTGGCAATGCAACCATCTCATTTGTGATTGGAGGGCCACGGCGTTTGGTATAGAATTTGTAGGTGACGATTAAAAGGTCTTTAATTACGATGACTTGGGAAAGACCGTGGGAGATCAAGCATTCTTGGCCCACTTGATAATTTGAGCGAAATTCAAAAGCTGAGGGGCAAAAAAAAAAAAAACCAACTTCAGGAAAGGTGCGAAAGAAATAAATTATTTAAGGGTTCGTTGGCCGTCTCGTTATTAGGAGTGGGCGGTTTCAGATTCTGTGCGGGTTTCATCTTGAAACTAAAACCTAACCGTCGGAATATGTTCTTCATTTTCCGGAACCTGGAACCTATTATACGTACCTTGTAACCTGGAATCTATTCACTGCAATCTTTCAATTAAGAATCTGGAACTTGGAACCTTTAATGACCGTCATTTACTGCTACAAGCTATTGACCACAATCTATATTTAGATATACAATATAAAACACAACAAAATAAAAGTCTCAGTCATAAATATCGCAAAAAATGAAAAGTTCGGACAAGTAGTTCCAAATTATACACTCATCATTGAACGCTATGGAATACCGCGGGATCACACGAAGAGATACATAAAAAAAAAAAAATACAAAAACTTGTTACATGTTACATTATAGGTTTCGGGTTCCACCTACCCGTAACTTGAAACCTACCCGTTAAACTTGAGAAACCTACCATGCATATCTTGGAACTTGGAACCAGAAAAGTGTTGGGAAAAAAAATTGATATTTGCTGAGAAAGCCCCGGATAATTTTCCCACTACTGCTTTCGTGAGAATTAAATAGGATAAAAATATCGATAGAAAGTTATAAAGATAAAGAATAGAGAACACCAGAATTTTAACGTGGAAACCCCTCCAATGTGAAGGGAAAAACCACAGGACGGTAGTCCACTCCAAACCCAAGCTTCCACTATAGCAAATAATGGGATTACAACTTCACCCGAAGGTGGATCTCCCACTTTAATTTGTGGATCTAGATCTCTCACAAATTAGATAACTTGCTCAAAGAAAAACTTTCTTGGAAGAGTAAGAACTGTTTCTTCCGCTACGCTCCGAACTTCTTGCTGCAATATTATCTATTGAGAACGACTCCTATTTATAGGAGTAGATGCAATCTCAATTGCACAATTTGAAAGATCCCTTTGATAATCTTCCGATTCCGTAAGATTTTGGAAGATTATTTTATCTCCTAAGTTTTCCTGAATTCGTATCACTTGGAAGATCACATCTGATCATCTCCCGATATCTCTTGATTTTGTACGACTTGGAAGATTGCTTTGATTTTCCTCTCGATATCCCTTGATATTTTTTTCTTTTTCTTTTTCTCCCTTTTTTTTTCTTTTTCTTTTACGTCATCTACTACACATATTTTACATTGTCCTCTCTAATTGTGAGGGACTCAACAAAAAGTTTCCCACCAGTCTAATTCCGGGTTTCGGGTTCTATCTTGAAATCATGATCACCCCTACTTGTTATGGAAAATGATGAAAAAAAAAAGAATTCAGCCGATCTGATCATAAGACAAACTTTAATTCCTCTCAAGCTTTTTATGTCTAGGCCGAAACAACCTAGCTCTCAAAAGGACTTCATTAGTGCTTATACAAAGGTGTTATGCTGATTGTCGTATTACAACTTAGTCAAATTGTTTACAGTTTATCGAAGTTTTCATTGAGAAACAAGAATGACGGTACCTTCTCAGTGAAAACAACGTACTTGACTATGTAAACGACACCGCATTAGTCTTTTACAAGGTATGCTCGTCATTTCTACCTTTTATCTATTATTTTTACGCGAACCTCCTAGATTGCATTCAGTTATCTGATGAAATCAGCTACCATTGATTTCTATTTTCCACATTTGAGTTGCATTTAATACGGGTCAAACAAGGACGTTCATCCTAATCCAAGCTTTAATGAATTAGTGATGGTTTTTTTCCTCAGAAACTCATTTTCCTCAAGTCTTACTCGAGAGATCGAACGAACAATCAATTATTACTTAATAATAGCTTATGTTTACAACATAAGTCACGGAAAAACACTCACTCGATCCAGAAGGTCACAATCCATCCTTTGAATGAAGAGCTTTCTTGGCAGAATGTCATACCCGATATTATGGCACTGATGTGCGATCACTCCAATTAGGGACAAACCCTGAAGTTTGACGTCCGATTGAACCACTGGCATGCCAAGCATGTTTGGCTTTACTTGGAAAAACATGTTGTCTATGCCGAGGACTAGTTCAGCCCCGCTTTCGAAATGGAACGTCACGACCGGAAACTGTTGTAGATCCTTCGGCATCGATCGTCCCCACATAGCATAAGAACTCCAGATTGTGCCCGTATTTCGCCCGACGTAGGGGTGGGTCAAGCAACCTTCGAACTTCATTCTCTAGTGGACATGCCCATCTCCCTTAAGCCACATCAGTCCCGATCCTGAGTCTTAAGGCAACTCCGCCATGTCCGGAAGGCGCTCTTTTGAATTCTCCAGGATCGATCTTTAGCCTTGTCTCGCCGATGCTTATGCCTTGGATGTTCACGTAATATGACCCCCATACATGTCGAGGGTTGTGGAATGGCCTTCGAGCACTGAATCATCCTCGACGATGAGTTGATTATACTGATACTGCGGGTCATGAATGTCGCCTATGCAAATGGAAAAACGAACCTACCTGTTGAACAAGAGATGCGTAATAATGGTAACTTAACCCTAATATGCCCGTTACTTGCCCATTGATGTTGCCCTTATTCTCATGACCGCACCCAATCACTCTAATTGATATTACCATTGTTTCCTCATCAGATGTCTCGAAAGTCACGTTTTCATAATCAAGGTTACCACGTGTGCCGATTCTGTCAACATATGAAAAATGATAAGTACAATATTCCTTATCTCTATAACACCCGTTAGTAGAACGAGCACATGTGGTGGAGTTGCAACATATATTGGAATACAACAAGGATTTGGCGGGATCGAAGAGAGGAATGGGTTGTTTGAAGTAGGAGATGCAGGGTTTGCACTGAAACCAGAAGAGGTTGCTTCCGGTGTCGATAAGTAAGAGCTATGGTACCATGTTTATTTAAGTAACTTACGAACTTTTATTTGATTAAGTCATAAATTTTTTTTGTGTTACCCACTCTTATTTAAATTACATACTAATGCTTGTTTGCTGATTTTATTTCAATTTACTAACTTTTTCTTATACTTTGTTAAGTTCTATTTACATTGCCTACCAATTTTCGAAGTTTACCAACTTTATTTAGAAAACTACCAACCTCAATTAGAGTGATAGCCAACTAATTTTGCGTTGCAGCTCTTATTTGAGTTTGTTATAAAATGTTTAATTGTTTCTTTTTTATTGTTAATTTAACTTAAGCTTGACAAAATAAAAGTTTCTCTTATCTTTTAACAATTTTTAATTACCTTTGTTACCAACAACTTAATTTACCAACTGAATATGAAGTTACCGACATTTATTTGTTTGACTTGTTAAATAATCTTCAATTAAGTTACCACTTGTTTGGGGTTACCAACGCTTTCTTTGGTTGGTTACTAACTTCTATTCTATGACATATTCTGTTAAGTGACCACTTTTTTAATTTGTCCTGCTTACCAACTTTTCAGTTTGCCAAATTTTTAAAGAAATTACCAAGCTTAAGTAGAGTGATTACCAACTTTTCTCTGATTAAGTTATACCAACTTTTTTTTTTTTTTGTCATAATTACCAAAGTTTATTCGACTTTTTAAGATTACTAGCTCCTCATATTAGTGACTCAAAACTCATCCTATCTTTTACCCATGTCTTAAATTGACCCATTATTAACTGAAATTATGAACCCTATTGTGTGACTTATCAATCTTTCCCTAATTAAGTTACAAACTAGTTTTGGATTACCATCTTTGCTTTAATTTGCTAACCAATGTTACAATGATATTCTTCATATATTACCAACTTTTCTATTAAGGGCCTACATGATAACCATTCTCATTCTCTCGATTCTCATTCGATGCGAAAAAACCGATTCCGGTTCAAATGAATTTTTTAATTTCATTCTTGAATGAGTTTTAGAGAATCAGAACGTGTTTGATAACTGCACAAAATTTATGTTTCAAAAAAATGATTCTTTCCCTATTTTTTTTCATTTAAGTCAAATAACTATGCGGTTAACTTATAAAATTTCATCCTAAATTAAAGACTAATTTTCAATGCACACTCAAATAATTTAAAATACATTATTTTTTAGCATGTCATGAATGAAATACAAATTTTAATACATGATGTTTAAAGTTCTTTAAATGTTGCGTTTTCTAAATACATAGAAACATAGAAACATCTTGTGACGCACGGCTATCGGTATGCATGTTGGATGCCCTCATCCTCTGCAATATTCTTTGTAGGAGAGTGAAATCTATGAAATTTAGGCCCAACTTTATGAAAATAAGGTCAAACTAGCATAATCTAAGCTTTTTCTATTTTTTAGAATTTTCTAAATTTTTTGTTATTTTTTTTAAATTTTTATTTATTTATTTTTTATTTTTATTAGGTAGAGGGGAAAAAATGACGAGAAAATTACAAGGAAAAAGTGAGAGATGTGAGACTTCATTCTGTTTGCTATTTTCAAAAGTCATTCTTTTTTCCGAAGCAACTTTTTTTTGCTTCTGGATTTTACTCTAAAACCGATTCTGATTCTCAAAAATTGATTCTAAGAACGTAATCAGAATCAGAATTATTTACGTTACCAAACATCATTCTCATTTTTTACTGTTCCGGGATGAGAATCGGAGAATGAGAATGGTTACCATGCAGGCCCTAAGTAGCCACTTTTATTTGTCTTGCTTACCAAACCTTTTGGACAATTTAGTTACCAGCTAATTTTGCATTACTTACTTTTATTTGTCAAGAAAAGACGATCATAAAAAGAAAAATAAACTTGGTAAATAACCCAAAATGAGAATTGGCAACCCAAATCTTAGTAACTTAAGTGGAGAAAATTTGGTGAGTTACTCTAATTAATTCTGGTAATTTGTAAAAGGAGCTGGTAAATTTCAGGTTGCCAAGAAAGAAAAATAAACGGGTGTACACGGCAAGAAAAATTAGCAGTAAAAAGTAAATAAATTAGAAAGAGTTGGTAACCGAATATTTGGTGCTAGTTAAATGGGAAAGATGGTGAATCGCGCTAATTAAGGTTGGTAATCTCTAAAAGAGTTGACGAATTTAAGAGGTTGATATATCGAAAGCAAAGAAAAGTTGATAATTCACTTGAAAGGTAGCATGTTTATAACAGATTAGTTATTGGTACGTAACTCAGACATCATTTAATAATTCAATTTGACAAAAGTTGGTAAGTCAATTTTGTTTAGGTTTGAAATTGCACATAACAATTAGTAGGGGAAATTACCAAAAAAGTCCTAAACCTATTGCAATTGTGTCAATTTAGTCCTAAACTTTTTTTTTTTGTTGATTCAGTCCTAAACCATTTGCAATTGTGTCATTTCAGTCCATCCGGCGAATTTTGACCGGTCGGTGCTGACGTGGATGCCGGTTGGCCGGTGGGCGATCGATTTTTTTAATATTTTTTTGATTTTGATTTTTTCCTTTTTTTTTGCCCCCTCCCTTCCCCACCTCCAACCGATCACCGAATCGCCTCGCTTGGCGACGGTGAGGTCGGCCCTCGCCATGGCTAGGCGAGGCTTGGCCTCTCCGGCCGCGCCTCTAGCCGATCACCGGATTGTGGCGACCGGCTAGAGGTGGGAAGCAGAAAAAAAGAAGAAGAAAAAACACAAAATTATAAAAAAAAATCATAAAAAAATTCAAAAAAATGTTAAAATATTTGGTTGTCGGCCAGCCAAAATTCGCCGGATGGACTGAAATGGCATAATTGCAAAAGATTTAGGACTGAATTGACGAAAAGAAAAAGTTTAGGATTGAAATGGCACAATTGCAATAGGTTTAAGACTTTTTTGGTAATTTTCTCGAAATTAGTAAATTCTAAAAATAACATGTGCAAAGTCAATACAGAAATTGATGATTTATAAACTATAAAAAATGGTTGGTGATTTCATAAAAGTATTGATGCCAACGAAATACTTGAGAAAAAGGTCGTTGGTTTTTTTTTCTTTTTTTCTTTTTTATGAACAATTTACCATGAAGGTGCCACATGCTTCATGCAATATTCGATTCGAGGTATAACTACTCTGCATCACCTGTAACTTGAAGGTGTGAGATAAGCGAGCTCATCATCACAATCTCATTAAAATGCTACAATGGGGACATTTTTACCTAGGGGGTATGCTGCAGGTAGACAACACATTAGGGATGGTCTAAAGGTTGGCTCCCTACGTGAATTAAACTCGTAACCTTGAAAAGATAGACGATCCCTTTATCACTAGACCAACAACTTTAACGTATTAATTGACTTCTTATTATTTGAACACAATTTATCCACAAAGGAAAAGAAACTTTTTCTTTCTCAAAAGATTTTCACTCAAGAAAATGCGGTCTAAATCGATAACGTATAGTAGGATATGTTTTACTCACATGTGATCATACGAGTGATTCAAGAATACCAGAGTCAATCCTTTGGAAGAAAATGTAGCCCTGTCTGATGACATACCCTATGTTATAGGACTATTGTGCCATTACTCCGATCATCGATATGCCATTGTGTTCGCGAGTTAACTGAAGGACGGACATGCACAGGGCGTTCTCTTTAAATGGGAACAACATGATGTTGCTGGCTAAACCGAGTTGCGTGCTGCCAGAGAATTGCAAGGTGACGACCGGGTATCCTGTCAAATCTCTCTCCACGCTCCCTGCGTAGCACAAGAAGTGCGGATCACTCACCCTGTTCATAATTCCCGCCGTCAAACGCTCGACCTCGTCTCGCAACGGAACGTGCCCCTCTTCTTTCAGGTACGTGAAGGTGGTTCCCGCATCTATGATCACTCCTCCTTCACCGAAAGGCCCTCTATGGAATGCGCCGGGGTCAATCGGTAGCGTCTTCTCTCCGACACTTATATCTTGGATGTTCACGTGGTAGAGATTGTCAGGCAGCAGGGTCGTAGAATCGCCTTCCATGATCACGTCCCCCACGATGAGTTGATTGTATTGATACTGCGGGTCGGGCTTGTTGCCGATGCAGTAGGAAAATTTGGAGCCTCATTGTCTAACCAGCGTTGGGAACGTGCCATAACCTTTGTGGTACTTGGCAATCTTGTTTTTTACATACTTTTGTGATCTTGTTTTTTTGAATACTTTTCCATATTTACGTTTATCGTCATAAGCAATTTAAGTGCAAATTTCATGAAGCAGTATCACTGAGCTTATGTTCAATCCATCTTTACATGATCAGCACCACTATGGAGCAATCTAAGGGTTATTCAAACTTCTTTCATAAGCTAATTTAAGTGCAAATTGCCTATTAAGCTTATATTCTTTCTTAAGGATCTTGCAAATGTCTTCAAGTTCCACGAAATAAATAGACTAATTATGGATTATATATGATCTATATTCATTTTATTAGTTATGCTATATAGATTGACTTTATAGTGATAAGATGTAATTATTTCATTTAATTGAAAAAATTAGAAAGAGAAATTGTTCCCAAGAATCAAAATTTTGTGCAATTACCAAACGCGTTCTAATTCTCTAAAACTCGTCCATGAAACAAAATAAAAAAATCAATTATGAATAGAATTGATTTTTTTGAATTAGATTCTTTGCTAAATACACCCTTAATAATTGAAATAGGATTGGGTTGTTCTTATTTTGATGGACATTCTTCGGTTCCATGTTATTTGTACTCTTGGATTCTTTGTTATACGTGCATTTCTTTTTTCTTGGGACGAGTTTTATTACATCTTATCGATCCTCTTGCTCATTTGTACATGTATCAAACGGGGGGGGTGGGTCGGATCGGGTTGGGTTTAGGTTCGGTTTCAACCTATTTTCATACAGTACAAACTTAACCACTCACACCGACCCATATTACTTAAATACTTATATGTTCAATCAAATCATGGAATATTTTTTTATAATTTATTAAGAAAAATGATATTGTTAAAACACCGTTATGCATTTGAAATTTTTTATTTTATTAATTTATTAAAAAAATATTATTTATGATCTACTTTTAAAAAATAGTATTTATTTTTTAGAAAAGGATTTTTTTTATTTTTTATTTTTTATATTTTTTTCATTTTTCTCTGGCGGCGGTAGATGGCGATCTAGTGGCAGCGGTCGGGGGTGGTGGGTGGAAAAACAATTTTTGCATTTAATTTATTAAATGTGGTCCATTGACTTTTGATACATATTTCATTTAGTCCTTGGACTATATAAAAATGTACATTGTTATTCCTAAGGGATTAAATTAAACATGTATAAAAAATCAAGAGACCACATTTAATAAATTAAAAGTTCATAGACGACATAGTATATAGGATTAAAACTTAGGAACGTTTAGAGATCACATTATACATTGAGTCAAAGTTTATAATCATGTATGTCCTTCAAGCTATTTTCTCCACATAGAAAAAAAACTAAATCTGTAAAATCATCGAAAATCTAGACAGCCAAATAGAGGTGGCCACGGGCCGGTTTGGGCTCGAAATTGGACTAAGTCAAACCCGTAACTAGCCCGATGACCAAGCCCCGCCGATTCCAAACCGAAACCGACCCATGCCATAGGGGCTGGTTATGGGTCCCCATTTCATTGAACCAACAAACTAGCCGGTACAATACAAAAATAAAATAAAATAAAAAAGGGGAAAGAGTCGTGTGACTGTTGCCTTGCAATGGTCATACTTCCCCCCCTTTTCTTTCTTATTTAATTTATAAATTCTATCTAATTATTATAAATACCCCTTTCTATCTTTCATTTTTTCTCACAATTTCTCTCAAATTTTCTCAATCCGCTCAATTTCTTTGAATTCTCTCAATCAACTCAATTCTCTCAATTTTTTGAATCCTCTTTCCGCTCAATTCTCTCAAAAAATGGCAAGTGAAAGCAGAACTAGTGACGCAGGAAAGAACAAGATGGGGAAATCCGATTATCCTCATGATCCTCATGATTTTGCAGATTGTGGATTCGATGTTGATGATATCAACATTATTCCCAATGTGAAGCACGTCCCAACGCAAAAAAGTCTTTATTCTCTTGCCGGTATGAAAGAAATGTCAACAACAAATGTACCGGAACCGGAGGTTACATCCGACATATAGGAGCACTTCACGAAGAATGAAAGATTTGATTTAGGCTGAAAAAAGTATGAGGTAACTTATAAACATTGTAGGGCAACATACAAATATATAGGTGGACAAGGCTATGGAACATTCAAACGGCATCTTAGGGCGAAACATCCAACCCAAGCGGGAATTGACACCAGGCAACAACAAATTTTCGGGTACGTCAATCCTAACACTGCTTGTTTATTTTGTTATAATGAAAAAACTTATAAAGAAGAATTAATTAGATGTATTGCCGTTGAACATTTATCATTTAATTTTGGTGAAAATTTTGGTTTTAATCATTTTATACAAACCGCATGTACTCCACAAGTAAAACCTATTTCGAGAAATACATTTAAACGCCAAGTTTTTTTATCTTTATAAAAGAGGAAAAAAAGATTTACAAAACCTTTTTATGAATTTTAATGGACGTGTGCATATAGGTAGCAACATTTAGAGTAATCATTGACAAACTCATTCTTATATATGGGTGTCATATGCCATTAGATAGATGATGATTGAAACATTCAAAAAAGAGTTATTGCATTTAGAGTTTTTGATGATAGACATACGGCAAATAATATTTATAGAATAATTATGCAAGTTTTAGAAGAATATTATTTGCTTAATAAAATTTTTCAGTTGGTTTTGATAATGCCGCGACAAATACCGCTTCAATTCCCGAGTTAGAAAAGATTTGTAAATCCGTTTTTGGTGGACAATTTTTTCAGATTACATGTGCTTGTCATATTTTAAATTTATGTGTGCAAGATGGTTTAAAAAATTTTGATGTTTTTCTCAACCTAATAAAAATAACAGTTCAATTTTTATGGAAACATCTCCACATCATGAAAGAATGGGGCAAATTTTGTAAAATACATGGAAGAAAAGGAAAAAAATTTTCAAGAGATATTCCAACTCGTTGAAATTCTACGTACTAGTTATTTAATCAATTTTTGCATATAAAGATTTATTATGTGCATTTATTTTGGATAATGTTCCTTAAATTAATTTATACTCACAAGAGTGAGATATTTGCAAAAAAAAAAAAAATAGATTTTTTAAAAGTTTTTAATTATGCAACTTATACTTTATTCGGTATTTATTATCCTATTATGCATTTATTTTTAATATAGTGTATTAATATTGTTGGTATTTTTGAAGAACATGAAAAATATGATCAATTAGGTTAGACTATTATAGCAATGCGAACAAAATAGCTACATTAATATACCGAAATTTCTCTTATTTATTTGGTTGCTTCTGTTTTCAATCCATGTATTCAATTAGATTGTTTAGGTGATTATTTGACTACGTATTATGAATGTTTACATTTGATTGAAATGGTAAATGTTAGAGCTATACAAACAGTGGTTAAAAACGCAATAATAAAATTATATAATGAATTTTGTAGTAAATATAATCTAGGTGATAGTGGATCTTCCCAACCTAGTGACATACAAAGCGGGAACCTATTTAAAATCAGTAGAGGGCACAAACTTCTGATGAATAGGCAAAAATAAAATAAAATAAAAGGGAGCAATAAGAAATATTTCTAAAATAGAGACCTATTTAACCGTTTCTTTTGAGTTTGGTGAATCTGAAGTGGCACGGATTTCACAATTTTAGATTGGTAAAAGAGGCATTCAACCAAATTTTCAATTTTTGCTCTCATCGCAAAACAGGTTTTAGCAACCCCTTATTTATTTAGCGATGGATGCAACATTTTAGATGACCGACATTCAAGATTAGCTCTAGATTTGGTAGAGGCTCAAGCTTGTATCAATGATTGGACAAAACTCAATATCGACAACAAGAGATAGATCGCAGCAATGAATCGAAATTCTTTTATGATGGAGATAACACCACCATAAGTATTGATATTGAAACGGATAGCGACAATTGACGATGATGATAAGTATGAGGTTATCAAAGCTAAAAAAACTACATAAACTTTGATTCTTTTGTCCTCAAGAAAATATGTAGATACTTAATGATAATTTATTAAGTTCAAGCCCTTTCCTCTTCTTTTTTCCCCTCAAATTTGATTACAATTTACAATTTGATTATAATTTGTATTTGATATTTTATTATTTCATAATTTTATAATTCATAATTTTTTTATTTCCTAATTCATTATTTAAAAATTAAATTTAAAAATCATAATAGGAACCGAAATCGGTGGTTCTATTTTCGATTTTGAACCGGAACCGGGCTTTGTACCTTCCCGTAACCGCCCCTTAAGGTTCTGATTTCGGTTCCCCCATGGCCACGAATCGGAACTACCGGTTTGTGAACCGGAACCGGCCAGTTCCGCCTATGGCCATGACTATCGCAAAAAAATTGAAAAACGTTAATCACATTAAAATTGCGGAGACCTCAATGTGTGCATGGCAACACCTCTGCTTAAGAAATTAACTTCTAATCAGAACTTGATTTTTCTACTTCTACTTCTGAGTAGAAGTTGATTTTTGATTAGAGAAAAACGTTTGTGTTTGTTAACGGTTGAAAATTTCTACCTATGAAAAGTTATTAACACAAAATCTTTTACGAAAAATTATTTTCGATGGCTAAAAAATTTCTACTTCATTTTAAAAAATTTTAAATTTCTTTAAAAAATAATTAAAAAATATGATTTATTTTTTAAAAAATTATTATTTATTTTTTACTTTAGTGGCCGAAGACTATAACCCAACGGCGGCGGTGGTAGCGGTGGCATGTAGTAGCGGGCAATCGGCTATTGGTGGTGGTAATCGACAAAGGTCGGTGGTGGGTGGCAATAGCGAAGGCATGATTGTGAGAGGCGCATGAAAATGAAAAAAAGTCAAAGTGATAAAGATATTGATATTGAGAGATTTCTACTTCTGAAAGAAAAGTAACTATTTTTTTAACTTTTGAAATTGGCTCAAAAACAATTTCAAAAGTAGAAATTTACTTTAGAAATAAATATGATATTGCGGAATCAAATGGATTTTTGCTCCATAAATATTTCTTGAGCATAAATTCATTCTCAGGAGACCATTCGTGCCCTAGACGGCCCGTCGTTTCGTTCCTTTCTCCGTCGTCTGGCAATCCCTATGCTGGTGTTGAGTTCCATTTCATCCTCTCCAGAGGACTGACAAGGCAAAGCAAAAGCAAATGGCGAACGAGGAAGAAGAGAGAGTTCTAGAGATTCAGCTGGAGCTTCAATTGCAGGAGCAGAGAGACTCTCTTTCTTCACTCAAGGAAGCCCTTGTCTCTGACCCTGCCAATCCCGAGATCCTCGCCGTCCGTCCCCTTCTCCCTCGTTCATCTTCTTGGTCCTGTTTTTTCCTTTTCGAGCGCCATTTTTTGGTCCTTGGAATGGATCTCCTTCGGGTTTTTGAAAGCTTCTTATTCGCGTTCGATTGTTTATTGGCTAATATGCGTCTTGGCAAGTTGCTTGTAATCTGGGCCAGTTTATTTTGTGTACTCTATTGCTTTGCTTGTAATGTTTGATTGGTGCTGAGATTTGGGAAAGCTGCTGAGAACCCTAAGTAATGATTTAGAACATTTTTGGAAGAGACGCTTAAGAAAACTGAGAGTAACCCGGGAGCTATTGAATTATGTTGAGGTAGTATTATGTTGGCAGAGTAATGATCAGCTTATTTCTAGTTGCGAATTACAGATGGTTTTTGCATTTTGAGTTTTGTTCATATTGTACAAGGATACTTCTTGTTTGGTTCTAGTTTCTGCTGCATCAGTGAATCCTGCATTGGTGGTTGATACTTTGTGATGAAATTTGCATGTCTATGCATGTAAGGTCCTCATCAATAGAAAGTCAGTGCTAGTGGTATTTTCTTTTCGTGCGCATCCCAACATACTCTGCTTCCCCAGGTTCATGAAGAGCTGGTTTTGGCAATAAGAGATGCGGAGGAAGGGCTATTTCATCTTAAACGTGCACGTTTGTTACGGGAAGTTGATTCAGTGGCACAGAAGTCAGATTCTGCTGTTGAGGATGTTAAGGTGGAGTCTTTGGATCCAAATGATGTTGAAGCTGAGCCTCTGGAGGAGCAAAGGTACTCCATTGGGTCAAAATGTCGATTTCGCCACAGCGATGGTCGCTGGTATAATGGTCAGATAGTTGGATTGGAGGGTTCACAGTTGGCCAAAATCTCTTTCCTCATGCCGACCACTGAAAATATGCTGGTCAGTGCAGCTTTCTTTCTTTTCACCCCCATTACAATATGCATAGGCTTATGTATTTCGTTCATTTTAGCAAAATCAATTTTGGACAACTAAAAAAAATACGATTAGTAGTTCATGTCACGATTGAAGTCCTTGATTGAGATCCTGATAGTGATTTTAGCTTGGCCAGTCTGCCCTTGCCCTAATGTAGACTAGTAGGCTGTGAGAATGACATTGTAGGCGCTTCCGTTTTAAGATAATTCAAGCTGGTTAACTGCTGTCACTGGCCACAGTATGAAAGCAATGGGGGATTCTTAACCTAGCCTCTGAGTATCTTACGTGAAAAGTTCTTGAGCAAAATGTTTTTCTTATTTAGATCACATAAAACCAACTAATTGATTGTGAAGAATAAAGGGAAGCAAACTTCCATATGAGCAAATGTGGATAAATAAGACAGAGAGCATTAACCATACGTCAAAGCTATTGCACAACCTGTATAATCTTTGGGATACACAATATTATATTTGTACATTTTGTTCATTCCCTCTGTGCATGAAAGTTTGCTGCCGTTTTTTCGATCTTTGTGCAAATGGAAGTAACAGCCACTCTAGGTAGTGTTTCACCAGAAAGAAAATGAATTCTATCCTATCTCTTCTTTATCATTTATTGTGAGGGACTCCACAATTTGTTGTGCTTTTGTGACCTGTATTGTTTGGATCAGGTTGTACTATGAATAAAACTAGTTAGGTAAATGGAATATCTTGCCCACATCAAATCCTAAACATGATAAAAGTACATTAATTTGAATGAGAATATGGGCCAATTCCCAGTCCTGGTGAAATGTCTAGTGCTTCTTAACTTTTCTGAGGCTTTTGAATAACCTTTCCTGTTCATTGCGAAGATTATGATGTTAGGCACTGGTTGGAGATTCTATTAGCACCCAACTTGAAGTTCTTACTGGGAATATGCATGTCTTTTTATTGGACCTGACACTATTCTAATAACTGTGTTAATGATTCTCTCTTTTAGGTGTCTTCTCTATAAGTTTTCCTTTGACCTATCTATACAGCTTTCGGATGAAATATTTGCATGTTCTTTGGCAGATGTGCCAAAAGAACAATCTTTCATGTTTGCTCGACCGTGATTTGTGTCACATAGCGGATCAAAAGCTCTCAATTATGGTGTGAAATTTGACTAGTTATTATGAAACCACTAATGCTAGGCCACCAAAGTGCAGATATGCAAGTTCTTTCTACAGCAACGATGTCGGTTTGGTACTAGCTGCCGCTTATCACATGGTATGTTGCAACTAAAGGAACAAACACAACCTGCAAAGTGTCTGGAAGAATCATAAATATCCCATGTTTTCACCACAGATTCTTGTCACCATAGTCATCAGCATTTGTCTGGCAGTTTTTCCATGTTGCTTTTGGCAAGATATATAGTTCCTTCTCTTACCTTGTAGCTTTATCTTGTCCCACATACGGTACCAATATAAGCCCTGATAATCCATTACTTCTTTTTTGAGAGCATTTCCTACCTGACATATATGTATGTCTCAGGAGTAGATGTTCCATTATCATCCTTAAAGAAATTTGTCCCAACAAGTTGGGAGCAGTCATTGGTGGGGTCCAGTATATGGGCAACATCAGAGAGTAAAGCTGGTGTATGGAGAGAAGCTGAGCTTGAATCATGGGATGATGAATGTGGTCTTGGACAAGTTGTTTTCCGGGATGATGGAAGCTCTGCAAAGCTTGGCATGGATTATATAGCTCTATCTGAATACGCGGAAATCAGCGATGAAGAAGAGAGTGATTCAAGCTCAGAGCAATCTTACTCTAGTGACTATGAAGAAGAGGACCCTCAATGTCTAGGATTTCTTGAAAGTGCTGCAAATCAGAGGGGCATCCAGACAGAAACTGCCATTTTTGCTAAGTGGGAGAATCACACACGCGGAATAGCATCCAAGATGATGGCCAACATGGGCTATTGTGAAGGGATGGGTTTAGGCAGATCTGGGCAAGGAATGGTTGAACCCATTCCCGTGAAAGTCCTTCCACAAAAACAATCACTAGATGAGGCCCTAAAGTCTAATGAACACAACAAAGATCATGAAAGTCGGGCAAAGAAGCGCAGCAGAGGTGGAAAAAAGAAACGTGAGAAGAAGTTTGCTGCGGCAGCTCGGGCAGCAAAGGATGAAGAAGAAAGGAGACCAGATGTCTTTAGTCTGATCAATACACAACTTGCAATGCATGGGGAGGCGTTGAATGGTAAGTCTGCAAAGAAGCAGCAACTTAAAGATCCTGGGGAGAAGAAAATAGATAGGCAGGCTCTTGTTGCTTATGATGACGAGGTGAAGGAATTGCGAATGCGAGTGGAGAAGCTTGAAGAGATGGTCGTTAGGAACAAGAATGACAAGGTAGTGAGTGAGGCGGCCATGAGGAAGTTGGCTGAAACTCGCAAAGCTTTGGCTGAGGCTGAGGCAGCTCATGCTTCTGCATCTCATGCGATTATGTCCAAGGAGAAAGAAAAGAAATGGCTGAAGTTTTGATATCAGATACTGTGTTCTTGTATACTGCTTTTGTAATATGCTCTGTAAGATGTGGATTTGAAGGTTGGCCATGGTGCTTGTATTCATGCATCAAGGAGAGCTCGTCTTTTCCCCTCTTGAGAATGATTTATTCAGGTATATTCATCAAACTAATGATTAGATGATTATACACCTTTCTGCAGTGGTAAAATTTGATGAGAGACATGATCTGGCTACTGTTGGATGGTACAATTACAAAATCCTGCAAGAATACCCCGTAAAATCTGTGGAACCGGCAGGGGTCGAGTATATTCTGAATGGGCAGACCATAACGGTTGCGAACAGAAAATCAAGCAATTGCAATTTGCGAAGGTATCATTGTCAAAGGAAGAGCATTTCATTCAATATTCAACTAGATACAAATTTGCTACACCAACTACATTTTATATGAAAGTATTTCCTGCCATCCTGAAATACCTGGAAGCATAACGTGCAACGATCAAGGACTCACAATCTCCGGTGAGTCCTGACGAAGTTTGTAGTATTCATAGCAATAGCTGTCGAACACACATAAACTCCACCAAAGCATGCCGTTGCTGCCGCCAAGAGTATCACCTTCCACTGTCTAGCAGACGCTAAAATAGCCAATGCAGTCAATGCAGCAGCCAAAGCAAAAAGCCCATTCTTCCAAGCTTCAAACGCTTTCACAGCATTTCTGCATCCTTTGCAGTGAATCACATGCCTGAAGTATCTGTTGGCCCAATTAGGAGCGTGCATTGTCCCAACACCTCCCTTGGCAGGTGAGGACGCAGAGACTCTGGCGACTAAACCAGCCGGCGCGTGTTCCACCACAGCAGGCTCCTTCGGCAAGGAAATGGTGCTGTGCCCAAAATGATAAGGCATTCCGTGCCCCACTTTGTCCATCCACTTCCTGTACTCGGCTACCCATGTGTCTGAGGACCTCAAGCTAAGGTAGAGCTGCTTTGTGGGAACCTTTTCTCTTATCAAAACTTCATTTTGCGATGAAAGAAATCCCATATCTTGCTCGAATACTTTACTCGCATTCTGGTGGAAGTACCATTTAGGGAAGACTTTAGCCAAAGGAGATCTCATCGTCCCTCCAAACCTGACAATAAGCATGGACTTCCCTTGACCAGTTGGCCTACAGAGGAATAGACCAGTGAAGTAGTGTTTTACTCCATTCTTGTCGATGATTTCTCTATTGTTTTGAAGAACACATGGTGCTTCAAAGCGCAAAAAGTTGGGTAGTGACTCATCTTTCTCTTTACCCCACCATCCTGCAAATCCTCGGTCCGTCCGTTCAGTTACTTGGAAACATAGTGGTTGGGCATCTTCCCTTTTTGCTGTCCAATCTGTTCTATCATGTGAAATTGGGATATGGGCTGGATCCATAAGGTTCTCCAGAAGTATGGAATGATCGTAAGGAAGCTCGTGGGTAGTTGAAGTGTCTTGAAACCCCGGCCTTGCAAAATTCTCGAACCAAGGTATCTTGCTGAAGTTTGGCGGTGTCTTCAGAGACATCCACACCCACACAACTCCTTGAGAATCCCTCACCTCATATGTCTTAACACAAGCAGATCGTGGAATTTTCGCATCCGCCGGCAGCTGTAACATTAGTAAAGACACATTACTTTCATTTTCCATCAGTGGGGAGTGTGGTAAATCCATTTATTGGAACAAAAGAGCTAGGTCAATATAAACAAGGACCAACCTGAGGTATCTTGACACATTTTCCCTCGCCCTCGAACTGCCAACCATGGTACAAACATTCCAATCTCCCATCAATCAGCTGACCTTCTGATAGCTTTGCCAGCCTGAAGAAGGGATTCGCCATCAAAAGGTTTGAACACCAACAACCACCATGTAAGTTAAGTGAAAACCCCTATCCTCATAAGGAGATGTAAGTTGACACTAAAGCCTGTGAAACCCGGAAACACTTTCCTCGAACTGTAATGAACACAGGATCTTCAAGCGATCTATGAAAATCTAGCTCAGCTAGATTGTTAAGACAGGAAATGCAGGAGCTTGTTCCCCACTTAATAGCTATAAGTTCTATCTCGAGAGGCGATGCAGATGAGAAAGGGAGGCCAGGACGAACACAAAAACAGCTCACTTCCCAACCTCTTTGCATTTTAAGAACCACGGTACAGCTAGAATATCCGAGTTAGCACAATCGATTAAATACTTCAAACAAGCTACACCACTCATGGATGATCAATTGATCATCGCTCTTCCCTTCTTCTCGTGATAAGAGGGAGAAGATTCAAAGTTTATCTCCTTCTGTCCTGTCCAGTAACCGGGACAGGGGCCCGTCGCAAAGCCCGAGAGACCAAATCGATAAACTTGATTACACCCATCAATCAAGCTCAGAGAATGTCAAACACCCACACAAATACAAATAATATACGATCAGGCCGGCCCTGAAAAAGGACGGCGTTACCTGTGGGGACAGCGATCTTCGTAACACCTGAGCAAGCCGTCGCCGTCTCGGTAGAGGACGAGCTGCTTGTCGAACACGGTGAGGCCCAACGGGGCGTCGTCGGGGACGTCGTTGGTGAGGTAGAGAGGGTACCATTCCTCCGTCCAATCGTAGTCCGCCACGACCCTCTCCCCACTCCGCTCCTCCTCGCTGGCGGGGCCCACAAGGACCTGCGCATCCTCGTCCTCAAGCGAAGGAGCAGCGTCCCTGAAGCCCGTCGAGACCGCGTGAAGTCTGAGGTTGGGGGTGGGTCTTAAAGGGAGGGAGGACTTGAGAGGTGTTGGTGGGGTGAGAGAGAGCTTGGGTTTGTTGTTGTTGGTGGAGGAGGAGGAGGGGAACCATAAGGGGGGAGTGGAGGAGAGACATGGGCATGGGCATGGGCATGGACGTGGAATGAAGAAGATGCGAGAGCCAAGGAGCGGGGGAGAGGGAAAGGATGGCAGGTGAAGGAGTGAAGACGAAGCTGCCATGCCATGGGAAGGAGTTGAAAAGTAGACAGGACAAGGTTGGGGGAGGAGTGAAAGGAAAGGAGATCGGTCGGTCGGTCGGTCGGTCGTTCGTCTTTTGCTTGGAGGATCGTCGCACTTCTCTCCTCCACACAAAATTTTCGGCACTTGCCGTTTCTACTAGACTCGCTCTTGTCTCTTTGTTGCCTTCTCTTTTCTTACAAAATGCTTACCCAACACAAATTACTGAAAGATAAAAACTACATTAATAGATGAGATATCATTGTTTCTGTAGTCGCTTTAATTGCTTTTGTGGCGCAGAGTGCACTTTCTAATTAAGAACGCGGAATATCCGAACGTCGCCTAGAATTTCATGAATTATTGAGAATTATGTTGAATCGCTGCAAGTTTCCTAATTCGTCATTTCGAGGCCAGTCGAATTGATGGAATAAGAAGATGTTGCTAATCCTGTCGCGATGATCATGGGTTCCTCTTTCGAGCTCGAGCAAAGAGACTTAGACGCATTCACTTGTCCAATTTGACAACCATGATTCATGTTCTAATGCTACACAAGGATTACAAGCCCATCGAAATAATCACATAATTGGTTTCCGAACTTTTGATTTATTAAATGTGATCCCTAGATTTTAATCAACGTGCAATGTCGTCCTTGAAATTTTAATCTGTTCAATGCATTCCCTGAACTTTTAGTAATATAGTCCATAGTCTAAATGAAAATATTTAATATTACCTTTCCATTGATTCAATTTCAAAGACAATAAGTGATGGTTGGATTGAACATGTATCAATTGTTAAGGGATCGCATATAATAAATTAAAAATTCAGGGTCGACATTATACATTGATCAAAAATTTCAAGGATGAAATTGTATATTTGGCCAAAATTTAGGGACCACTTGCGTCATCTTTCCAACTATTAAACAAGAACGTTGGATGATGTCAAATTAACATTGGAATGGAAAAGAATTTGAATTCATTTTGGGCCTTTGTATTGGCCCCTCAAGAAGGATGGAAGCCCAATCAGGAAACAAGGCGAAGCTCGCTTCCATCCGCCGTTTCACCTCAACCGGGCGGCGGGCAGCAGATGCTTCAGTTCTCCGAAAGCCGGCATCGACGACGGTGATTTGGTGATACCCAGCTTAAACCCTAGACCCCCGTTCGCCTGTGAATCCTGGTGATATCACAAATTCTCGATGAAGATAGCCGTCGAAGGTTGTATGCATGGAGACCTCGACAACGTCTACAAGACCCTTCAGTACATCGAACGTCAGCGCAACATCAAGGTCGACCTTCTCCTCTGTTGCGGCGACTTTCAGGTAGCTTCGACGCTCTCCCTCGCATGCGAGATGCGACCATTGTCAGTTTGTGTCCTGTCGTGATGTCAATTTGATGCCCGATTCCGAGTTCAGTTGAAAATTCGCACTCTGCTTAGCTCCGTAGAAAATTGGCTTCTTTTGGCGTAGACAAGTTCTATTCTTGAAGATGGAAGTACTTGAATTTATCTTTAGCTGAAGAGACAATAACCTGATACCATATCAATGATGGATGTTCTGGATTTGGGAATGAGAGAGATTTGGAGAGCTTGAATGTGCCCAGGAAGTATCGGGCAATGAACTCGTTTTGGAAGTACTTTTCCGGGGAGCAGGTTGCGCCTGTTCCAACTATATTCATTGGCGGGAATCATGAAGCTTCCAATTACTTGTGGGAATTGTGAGTGGATTCTTTTCTCGAATTTCTGGTCTTGTAGAACATTTTTGGTGTCTTCCTTCTTTTTACCGTGAAATCTTTCATTGTTAATGTCCTGAAGTTTGCAATGTGTGAAGTGTTGCAAAGGGGCAGTTCCCTTTAGAATTTGTTTAATTGAAGCTCACTCATTTCAGTTGCTCTGTCTGTCTAATTGCATGTGCAACTAAAAGTGGCACCTGTACTGACATATATGGTATTTCCTACGTTTGGAGGCCTTCAGTCTTGTCTTTATGTAACTTTTAAGTGTATGGCTGATTGTATTTCCGCTGGTTGGCTTGTTGGTTTCACTTCTTCACTTTCAGGCAATTCTTAGTGGATTTGTTGTTTTTCTAGGTACTATGGAGGATGGGCAGCACCTAACATATACTTCTTGGGGTTTGCTGGGGTGGTCAAGTTTGGGAACATCCGTATTGGTGGACTCTCCGGAATTTATAATGCACGTCATTATCGTTTAGGTTAGTTTTTCTTTGATCAATTTTATTGAAACTAGATGACAGATTGGTGCAGCACTTGTTCACTCACTCCAGTGATCTTGGTACATGCATTGCATCTGCCGTCCGAATGAAGTAGGCCCTTCAATGGAGAGTTTAAACAATGTTGCATAGAGCGTGTAGTAGTACCCATATACATATGGATGCTCTTTACAATCTAATCAAGATAGTGTTTTGTGGACAGGACACTATGAAAGGCCTCCTTATAACGAGAACACTATCAGGTCTGTTTACCATGTTCGTGAGTATGACGTGCACAAACTTATGCAAGTTGAGGAACGAATCGACATTTTTCTTTCCCATGATTGGCCTCTTGGCATCACTGACTGTGGAAACTCTAAGAAACTCATTCAGCAGAAGCCATTTTTCGAGAAAGAGGTAACAAGAAATATTTGATAGCGATGCCACTATGATTTAACAGGCCTTGAAGATTACTCTCTCTCTGGAGAATTTGCTTTCCAGATTTTTCAAAAGACTCTTGGAAATAAGGCTGCGGCTCAACTGCTGGAGGAGTTAAAGCCCACTTACTGGTTTTCTGCCCATCTACACTGCCAATTTGCTGCTTCTGTTCAACACGGTGTAGATGGTCCAGTGACCAATTTTCTTGCTCTTGATAAGTGCCTGCCAGGCCGCAAGTTTTTACAGGTATGATCTCGTCTTTGATCAATTTTACCGAGCTCTGAAGTTGAAGCTGATGTTGCTTTGTTATTAGATCGTTGATATTGAGTCAGAGTCTGGACCCCATGAGATTTTGTATGACGAGGAATGGCTGGCAATAACGCGGAAGTTTCATTCTGTCTTTCCTTTGACCACTAAAAGTGCAGATTTTGGGTTTGTAAATGTGCATGTCACTCTATTTCTTTGCATAGCCCTCCCATGTGGGCAAGCATCATCGCATATATGTAATGACTAGCTGGTGAATCAATATAACAGGTCTGTTCAACTTGACATGCAAGATTGTCGACAATGGGTCAGGAGCAGACTTCAAGAGAGAGGTGCTCGACCTTTTGAATTTGAAAGGACAGTTCCATGTCACAATCCCTCTCAACCCTCTTCTAATGGTTCACCAGGTAGGAGTTTTGAGGTCACCAATATGACTCCTCTTTGATTTCTCCAACTTCTTTCTGTACACTAAGAATAGCTGTCCATGCGTTTTTATGTGGTAGCTTGGTCTGAATGCAATTGTATTGTGTTGGATAATTGCTAAAAAATATATATATATTAAGCAGTGGTTTATTGGATTATGATTTTACATTGAAACTGTTGAGCTAATGCAGCTAGATTAAAATGATTTGATATTTTGAGAGTTTTTTTTTTTTGGACTTCTTGAGTTGAGCTGTTATCATCAATATGCGATTCTTTCATGGAGATATGCGTGGTTCAGGACACTTTGATTGCAGAGCCAGTATTTTCTTCTGAAAGTTAAGGAATGGCTTATTCTTCAACAAGATGTCTCCGTGATACATGTACTAAGTACAATGGCTGAGAATTTTGCAGTGATTGTCACATTTTACAAATGCCAAGGCTTTTGTCTGCTGCAGTGTAGTCTGTATTGCAAAAAGGCACATTGCTTTATCTATGCTATTTATTTGGTTGTGTTGGAGCTGTATTTCCTTGTATGAACAAGCCCTGTTCAAACCTGTAGTCTACTGTTGTTTGCTATCACCACCAACTAAGGGGCATTAATTTATGGTAACCAAGCAAATGTGATTGAGCTTTCACAAATTATGCTGACCCTTGGCATGATTACATGTACGTTCTACTCCAGCATTGCCTCGAAACCCTCAGACAGAATCATTATTGCAACTACTGGAGCTTCCTTACCTCCTTGATGTCACATCAGAATCAAGGGATCCAATCAGCAGTCCCGCTTCAATGATCTACCAAGGTAACCATGCTGTTAGCTTATGTGTTTATAACATGGACTGCTCTGTTCGACCTGAGAGACATATTTTAAATATTTTCTACTCAGTCTCAGTGTACATAAGCTAGGCCACGCTGTTTAGCGGCTCTCAATAAATCTAATTGAGTTGTTTACATGTCATAGGTTCTTTGGGGGCTGATAACGAAGAAATTCCTATTGATGACATTGATGAATTAGAAGAGCTTGAAGAAGATAATGTCAAGACTGAGGATGAATAGCCATGAAGATCATGAGTATCTGCTAATTTAAGTCCTCTGTGGAAGTAGTTTACTGCTGGCCTCTCATGCCTGGGATCCGCGTATCAGCAGTAATGGGTTATAAACTGCGGTTCTTTCTACCCTCGTTGACCACTGAGGTTCGCCAGCCCAAAGAAAGGGAAAAAGGTATCATGAGAAAGGGAAAAAGATATCATGAGAGGGCCTGTATTGTGTAGGTTGACAACTTGCCATTTGCTTCACATCAATGTTCATAGTTAACTTCTTATTGAATTTTCTAACTTTTACCAGCCAACCTTCACTATGAAGTGATCTATATGTACTAATTATTGTCTGGAAGTTAGCGTTATAACTTGCAGTTTGCCATCGATATGATGTTTGTACGGATGATGTGAGTTATCCTATATCCGGCCAGAAGGGAGAGACAGCTATCTTTATGACTGTCATGCAAACGAACAGGTGACAGATCAATTTTGTGCAGATCCAGACTGAGAAAGGAATTCATAAAACCTGAGCCTCATCAGGATGTGAACTTTATGGAGCCAAAACCCCAGAAGCGCTGGACTTATTTTGATTAAGGTCTTTACTCAACCATTCAAGCAAGTCATGGCCCATGGGGAAGAGCACACAGCACAAGACTGTAAATGAGCCTGTGTTGCCATTGGCCCTTTGCCAGATCAGAAACCATATGTCTCATGCATGCAAGCGTAGCTCTTTCAAACTGATCATATTAAAAAGTGTCCCTGGCATAGATAATAAATCAGTACCTGCACAATTGATAATGAAGTCAATCTAGGTGAGGGAAAAGGGAAAAATGAAAGTAAAAACCAGAAAGAAAGAATGATGACTCGGCAAAGAAGGTGGCTTCACAGTTGCATTTTGGCAGGTAAATAACTAAGACTGTCAGCCGGCAACGGTTTGCATTCATCGCTCAGAATAACGAGTCCTACTCTACTCATGTATGCTCTACTAACTACACCTCCAGATTCTGAGGACTCTCCGCCCTTTTAGTTGATAGAACTTTTTCAGGGACGAGCAAGTCATAATGATTTTTCTCTCTGTTTTCATTCATTCTTTGATGTCCTGCGGTGGATTTATTCAAATTAGCCTTAGCAACGTACCCTCTTGAGTCAAGCAATAGAATTTTCATTGAACTGGCAGATTCGTTGAAGCTGTCGTCTTGCAAGTGCAACAGGCCATTCAATTGACCTTGTAAAATGAACGCCCACATGACAGTGAATGGCAGCTTTGTATTACGATCCAAAAAGGACTCTAGGGCAAAAAGCACAGGCAATCTTGGACAGTGCCCCTCGTTAACAAGACCCAGATATCTCTTGCCAATACTGCTACATTATTATGCAGTTGAGACCGAGACCGGATGTTGCCAGAGCTCTTGACTAAAGGGGGTAGATAAAGGTGGAGGAACAGAGAAAGAGAATGCAAATGGCACAAGATCCTCCACAACCTAGGCGTGCTCCGTTATGTTGTAGAAGCAGACAGAGTGTTTTAATGCTTGCAGAGTTGTCCTCTCTTCTCCAGTGTGCAAAATTTGGATTCCGGGGTAGGCTCACATGTTCATCTTTCTATAAGTTGTCAATGCATGGTGACCCCAAGAACCATCTACCTTCTGACATCACCCAATTTATTAAATGCTGCTTTAAATGATGATAAAAATCAATTTCCTCTTTTACTCCGAATGAGTTGTTTTCAGCAGCTCTCATCAGTGATAATTTCTGTGCAGAATTCACCTGAAAGCTTCATGGAGACCAGAGTTTTCAATTTGAATCCTCTCGTTTGTCTCGTCGTCTTCCTAGCTCATGTGGTTGCTTCTTCCGCTCAGCTGTCTTTTGGGTTCTATGCAGCTTCATGTCCTACTGCTGAATTCATAGTCAGGAACACAGTGAGATCAGCTTCTTCCAGTGACGCCACAATCCCTGGGAAGCTCCTTCGCTTGCTCTTTCACGACTGCTTCGTGGAGGTTAGTCTTCTTCTCTTTATTGCTCACTTTGGAAAGACAGATTCTTGTAATCTTGAAACTAGTGCAAGGAATGTACTTCATGCCTCCTAGTGTCAAATGGACAGCTTCGCATAAGGGTTCTCTGTGGTAGGACTGAACAGTGAACTTTAATGGGTTCCTGCAGAAGGAAATTTAAGCCAAGTTCGACTCATGTCTGTTGAATCTGGGGAGATTCCTTTTCAGCCATAGCAATTTAGAAGCTCAAGAGAGCGATTCGTATGTTCCTTTGCTTCTAATGTTAGGCCCAGCAAAAAAGATCTCATGAACTTTATTGGAAGTCCTGAAGAAGTAAGAAATATTTCTGAGGTCATAATGGATGAATTATCCGAAACTAAAGAAATAGTGACAGTCATTTCATATACTGACAGGTTTAGTTTCTCCAAGCAATCTAGATACCTAAATGCAAAGAGAAGTCTCTCCATCCATTGTCGTGGTTGAGATTATTCACTAGCAAATTTTCCTGTACGCGGTCTTGCTGACACTTTATGACTTCTCTCGAGTCTGTCTCCTAAACTTGAGCCAAGAAATTATGCCCGTTTCTTAAGTGACTATAATTTCAAAATCTAATTGACTGGTTACCATGATATGGTAGTAGGGTTGCGATGCATCTGTGCTTATACGAGGAAATGGAACGGAGCAAAGCGATCCAGCTAATACATCACTTGGAGGATTTTCTGTCATAGACTCAGCTAAAAGGGTTTTAGAATTATTCTGTCCAGGAACCGTTTCTTGCGCCGACATAATTGCATTAGCTGCCAGAGATGCTGTTGAACTGGTAATGCAAATTCTCAATACTACCTTTTTCCTTTCCACCTTATCAAGTACAAAACTCTTGCACTTAATTATGGATGCTTCAATGCAGACTGGAGGACCTGCAGTTCAGATTCCAACAGGTAGGAAAGATGGGAGAGTTTCTGCAGCTTCAAATGTAAGACCCAACACCGTGGACACGACCTTTACAATCGATGAGATGATTAGACTCTTCTCATCTAAGGGGCTGTCCTTGATTGATCTTGTCACTCTGTCAGGTATAACTGGAATATATCAGCTCCAAATAGCAAAACATGGCCAAGAAGGGTTAGTAGTACAAGCATCAAGTTTGGAAAATTTCCCTAAGAGTAGCTGTTAACAAAAATATAGATTTTTTTGTCATTTCCTTTTTAACGAAACCATCATGACAATGCAAAAGACTTTTCTCCTTACAGTTGGAATCAGGTGAATAAAACATTCCCAGGTACTTGCATGCCCCTGACCAACGGGAAAGGAAACTGTTTCAAGTCAACAGGAAATTTTAGGATTGATGGGTCAACGAAAAAGTTAGCATTGTAGACAACAAATCACTTATGCAAATTTAGTTTCCAGTTCATGAAATAGAGGAAGTAAGGTTTAGTTTTACAGACAAGACCATTGGAGCCTCCATGGTCTACTGTTGGTAACATCATGTGCTTTGAGGTGACAGGTGCACATACCATAGGAGCGGCTCACTGCAGTGCATTCAGAGACAGATTCCGAGCAGACTCCAAGGGAAAGCTCTTGCTAGTTGACTCATCCCTCGACATGACTTATGCAGAGGAACTCATGACACAGTGCCCTGCGGGTGCTAGTCCTTCCATTACAGTTAATAACGACCCTGATACTTCCTTGTCATTCGACAATCAGTACTACCGAAATCTATTGTTGCAGAAGGGGCTATTTCAGTCAGATTCCGTATTGATAAAAGATAACAGAACGAGGGAGCAAGTAGAGAATTTCGCAAATGACCAGGACAGTTTCTTCGCAAGCTGGGTTCAGTCATTCTTGAAGCTCAGTGCAGTTGAAGTAAAAACAGGCAGTGCCGGGGAGGTGAGACAATCTTGCTCAGTTACTAACAGATGAAAATGAAAGGTTTTTGAGTTTTTTTTCTCTTTCACTTTCTCGGACACAAATTAAGAAAAATGTAATTGCTTGTAGTCCTCTGTCTAGAGCTTCTCTCTCTTGAAGATAGTCCTATTATTCTTAGAGTCAGTTGCCAGAAAGTTCGTATAGCCACAGGATCTTGCTTTTTAGAAGTTTCAAGTGTGCTTGGTTTTACCTAAAATCTAGTTCGTGTGATGAGAGAGCAATCTTTCTCTAGAGTCCAAAAAATCATTCCATATCTTGTCACTTTCAATATCAGACGAGGGAGAATTTCCAAACCATGCTGAACTGCACAATTACAGATGCAATGCTCTTGTAAACTAGTCCAACTCCAGAAGTCAACTAAAGTTTACTTAGTAAGAAAAGTGAATCAAGAGATATGCAAGTGGAAAATGGAGTTTCTAGTCCGAAATCAAGCCGATCACCTTTAATCTCTGCTAGGCTCTACCGTCTAATTCATCCTTAAGGGAGTCTAGTCTGTGACTTCATTTTCATCTCAGGGTTAGCTCTATCTATTAAAGCTAGACACATCAAGTTTTCTTTAAATGAATGATAGGTTTGACTAGGGTTTGACTTGCAGCTGTTTAACACAATCAGATCGTCTGCTACGATTCGCCGATGTTTTCCCGCATGAACATCTGATGGCTCTATCCTAATAAAGTCCTTGCCTCAACAGAAGTAATCTAATCCACAACTTCACAAGACATGATTGCATTCCATTAGTATTCCAGCATGCGGTGGCAATAATGGACCTTAAACTAATGCACGAAAGAGACCTTAACGTGTGAACAAGGGGAAGGATCTGTCCGAATTAAAAGATTCCAGGCTTCAGAAGACTATAGAAAGTGAATATACTCGAGCAAGCTTTTGAAAAAGAAGGAAAGAAAACTCGACAGCTGCCAATTGACCGCGTCTTCATCTGTCTGTTGCCTCTTCTTCTTGAAGGAGTGGTTTCCTATTCTAGGAGGGTCTTTGAAAACATCTGTGTAATCCTTCTCCTCGTATTGACTGCTGTTGAATACTTAGAATCAGAATAGCTGTGAACATGCATAACAAGAGCAAATGAAAAATTAGCTGATTCCTATGATGTGAACCCACCACCTAATCCCATTTGATTGATCTTTGTCGGTCACTCAAGCAAAGCATGATTGAGTGAATTAAAATGGAAAAATGGGGACCATGGGAAAAAGAAAGTGAACCCTTTTTCTGTTTTTTCTCTTCTTTCTTTTTTTCTCATTCTTGTTTTAAGTGTGAATATGTTGAAACTCATATCAATTTGGGGAGGCTGTTAACCTGTCAATTCTCTGCCTGTCTCCCTTCATCCTGTTGATTCCAGCTTTCTCCACCACCCACTTGATTGAACTGCACAAGTTAGGTCTCTGCAGATGAAGATAAGCGAAAGAATCTTCTTCTTCTTCTTCTTCTTCTTTTTCTTTTCTCTCTCTCTCTCTCCCACATACACACGGATTCACATCCAAACATAGATTGCAGGTTCTGGTCATCTCTAATCCCAACATGGGTCCACGCGTAGAACAAGATTCCAGAGCAACATGAAATGCTTGGAAGGTCCACCACTAAGCCCAACTCTGGACTAAATTGTTGCTGGCTTTATCCGGCCATGAAAATGATGGGGAGGCCTTGTTTCGTTTTTCATCCTAGAAAAGAAACCAGTTTCAGACTTACATAATGGAGGAAGATAGATCTGTGGGCTTTGCACTCAAGAGACTCCAAGTGGGTATAGAGTGGCATTTGCATGAACAAAATGCTAGGAAAGTCAGTTGTGGAAGAACCATGCCTAATGGACGACCAAAATACGTGTGGTTGGTTCAGGATCACTCCCACTTCCAATAATTTTTTATTCCCCTTGTGGTCTTGCGTGGAGCCAATAATGTTCTTTCGTGCTCTGTATTTGCGGGTTCAATAATGTGCAGCAGGAAATCATGTTAAGCAAGGGTCTTCTTTGTGATTGGACAAAGGATGTGAAATCTTGGGCCACTTCAAATTTCCATTGGGAGCTCGAAAAATCTCATGGGTAGAGATTGGAAAATCTCGTTTCGGCTTTTATGGGTGCGAGCCATTTGTGTCCAATCTCTGCCCTAGAATGGCTTCTTTGTGGTGAGAAAGTGACTATCTTGAATAATTCAATCCAATTAAGCAAGTAGTGATCGTGTGGTTAGAATAACTAAGCAGCTTCTTATTGAAAAATGAGCAACGAAGAAGGTTTTCAGTTCACTTCAGGGATTACTGCAGAACATGAAATGATGGTCAATCCACTGATGGGTTAGGCACTTGATGAGATTATCTAGGACCATGGTTGCTTCACGAACAAAGAGCATGGTGGTTCCATGCCAGCTAAAAATGTCGGATGAAACCTCAAAATCCTACTATGTCGTGTCTTATTGTTCGGTGCTAGTGTTGTTTACTCCACGCCATGCATATTCCAGAGGCCTATCTCCTAATATTTTTCTTCTTCTTTTTTGGCCTATAGTCTCAATTTGAACTATGTAAGTACCTAAATGGACCCAATTCCAACACAGATCAGCCAAACATGCATTGGTTGCATCATCCTAGAAGCATTATGGGACGGGAGGAAAAGCAACTTTATTTTTGGTGGAAAGGGGGAAAAGCAACTTTACAAAGCCAAAGGCCAGGAAAAAGTACCAAAAAAGCCATACACATATTGTATTTGTATCAATTTGATCAATTTAGTCATAAAACATTTTGCATTGGTACTAATTCACTTCATTCAGCCAATTTTAGCCCAAAAATCGCCGACGTGGATGCCGGCAATCTTACATGACGCCGTAATGTCTACGTCGGTGCTGGCCGTGCTACATAGGACAGCTGGCGTCTACGTGAGCTATTTCCGGCCAGAATTGGCCGGATAGACGGGCTGAATAGACCGAATTAGTTCCGATGCAAAAGGTTTAGGATTAAATTGGTCCAATTGAAAGGTTTAGTACTAAATTGGTATCAATGCAATATGTTTAGGACTATTTTGTACTTTTCCCTCAAAGGCTATGTCGTCTCGAAGTCCACTATGGTTTCATTAAATATATCATGTGGAACCACCATTGATCCTTGATATGAGAGCGAGTAAGAGGACGAGAATTTAGGCTAAGAATATTAATGTTTATAATGTATGTTGCAATCCCATATATGGAGATCAATTATGCTGCTAAAACTTAGGTTATCTATGTGGATTAGGCAATAATGCATGAAATATAATGACAGCAACCCTGTTGTCCTAATGGAACAAAGTCATCGTGGTGGGGTTGCTTGCTGAGTTAGTGCGAGCATGTCAAGTGCTCCAGAATATGATAGGCACAGTATGGTAGGGATGAAATACAGGTTTTAACAAGAAAAGACAATAACAATAATGATAATTACTACAGTAAATTAGGAATGTGGGTGGGGGGGTGGGGAAAGCAAGAGCTGCCAATGATGGAGGTGACGTGTGGGTGAAGAAAATATTAACCAGGCATTGAGTTGGGTTTGTAGGGGATGTGGCCTCCTTAAAAAAAGCTTATAAAGGCAAACCAAAGATACCAACATCTCATCAGAATCTTGTGCTTTTGAACTGAGTAAAGAGAGAGGGAGAGGGAGAGCAGCACAGCAGGGAGAGCAAGCAAGAATGGCGACTGATTGGGTGTTGCATCGTTCGACATCCATTAATTTTCTGAGTTTTGTGGTTGTGCTGAGCTCTCTTTTGCTCGGCTGCATCTGCTCTTCTTCTCCTGATGATGCTCATCACACCATTCGAGTCAGCTCTCTCCTGCCCGAGCCTTCTTGCAAAACCTCCCTCGCCCCTCAACAAGGTCTCTCTCTCCCCCTCTCTCTCTCTCAGAGTTCGTGTGGTTATTAAGCTTTTTGCAGCTTTTCTTGGGTGGGGTGACGGGAGATTCTAGGAATTTTGCTTGCCTTGTCTGTGCCTTTTACTATCGAGACATCTATCACACTCCGCAGGTTCGATCTTAGAGAGGGTGGTGAGCGACGATCCAAGTAACCAGCTACCGTCACGTAAGAGTCCATAGCAAATTCATTTTCACTTAGTTCATAGGGGGAAGACGAGCCCCAAGCACTTCCCAACAAAAGTTAAAAAACCTTTGGACATTATGTGTTCATAAGGGTGACAAATACCCGTTCAGAAGCTTTCTTATATGAAACGATTCATGGTGTTGTTATAATACATGTATTTCTTACACGCATCTCACTGCTCTTTCGTGCTAGGCTAGTAGAGTCATCGATGAAGGATCGGACGTGATGTCGTACTCACGAAAAGCTTTCCAATTTTGAGAATTGAAAATTGCCCTCTTAATTTTCAAAGAAAAAGAAAAGGAATAAGCACTTTGGTGTCAATGTCAATCATGAGAGTCGAAAGAATAATTAATCCGTGTTCGTCCAAATTGAAAGGAGAAAATGAAATAAGATGTATCGTCTTTTTGACTCGGTCCTAACAAAAAAGTCGGTCGGAGGGTAAAGAGTATATGCTTAATCAATTTCCAAATCTTTCAATTAATTTGCTAATTCTCTTGGCCAATCGGGGGTCATACTAGGACTATTTCGGTGCCTACTTTCTGTGGTCAGCCTCAGTAAACGAAGTCTGCTGCCTGTAGACCTCACCTCGCCAAGCGCCTACTACTTCCAATTTTCATCTCCCAAGCCGGGAAATTCAATGTTGGCCGCACAGCCGCAATGATCAGTCGGCAGGTTTTAGTGGAACATGCCTGCCCTTCAACATCAAATTGATATTTACAGCGACTGTGGTTTCCGTATGTATTAATCTGATCCCATGTGGTTCTTGTTCTGTTCCTTTCGTTGCGGAAACGGCCAAATTTGGTGCAATCTCGATGTTATTCGATAGGTACGTTCACGGACCGGCGTTCTCCTTGCACGGAAAAAAAAGATTTTGAAAGTCGATCTAGACAAGGAGTAACAATCGGATATAGGTCCATTCCAAGAATTCAACACATTCCTGTCCTTTTCACAGAGCAAAAAACAGTCCATGTGAGTAAACAATAGCTTCCATTGGACAGCTGCAGAAGAAACACTTTAGCTAGATGCTTTCTTGGAGGAATTATAGGACTCTTGCTACCTAGTAATATTCAAAGAACAAGTTCACATATGATGTGTCCCACGTTTAAGCCCGAAAGGCCTTTCACTGTCGTTCTGAAAACGAATGAACAAGTAGCAGAAAGAAGAAGAACAACAAGAAGAGAGAAACCACCTGTGCGACCAATTGAAACTTCTTATGGCTCGAGTTCGCTAACCGTCGGTCGGAGGAAAAATGCTTCCCAGACGGCCGACTTGATCGTCGAGAGCCTATGGGTCGGTGTACATTTAGAGAATCGCGTTCTGTTGGATTCTTTGCCGTCTGTGTCCCGGCAACACCAAGTCCAATAGGTCATCTGATTTAGGTTGTCTGGCAAACATGTGTTCGTTTAACTTTAATCACAATAGGAAGCTTCCCCACTGCATGTGATTTGTTCATTGTATGTACTCATCTCTTCCTCAGCTGATGACAAAAGATCATCGCTAAGAGTGGTCCACAAGCACGGCCCATGCTCCCAACTGGTACAGGACAAAGCAGATGCACCAACCCATGATGAAATCCTCCTCCGAGATCAATCAAGGGTCAAGTCGATTCAATCGAGGTTCACCAAAATCACCAGTACCAGTACCAGTACCAGCACCAGCAAGACCGATCGCGTAGGGGACTCGAAGGCTGATCTTCCCGTTCAATCGGGCAGCACGATCGGCGCCGGCAATTACATAGTGACCGTGGGCCTCGGCACACCGAAAAAGGACCTGTCACTCATTTTTGACACGGGTAGCGACCTCACTTGGACCCAGTGCGAGCCGTGCATCAAATACTGCTACAAGCAAAAGGAGCCAACTTTTAACCCTTCAGTGTCAGCATCCTATACGAACATCACTTGTACCTCCTCAGTCTGCTCTGACCTCATTTCTGCCACAGGTAACGTTTTTTCACAATCTAATGAAAATTGGGTTATCAGAGAAAATTCAACTATCTTGAAAGTTAAATGGAAAAGGAACAAATTTTGTTGGCATGAGACAAGAATGTGGTTAACGAAACGAGCTCCGATCGCTGAAGTGAAAGCTTAAAAAATGATCTTAGCCCTCTAAATCTTAACAGAACTCTGGAAGACTTATAACAAGTTTAGGACTGCATCTCTCCGATGAATTTTAAGAAACTTTGCTTCTACATCTTTCTGTGCAGGCAGCACACCGGGGTGCTCGGCATCGACATGTGTCTACGGCATACAATATGGAGACTCCTCGTACTCAGTCGGGTTCTTCGGAAAAGAGAAATTGACACTGACGTCCACAGATGCGTTTGACAATTTTTTATTTGGTTGTGGCCAGAACAACCGTGGCCTCTTCGGCGGGGCCGCGGGTCTGCTTGGACTCGGCCGAGACAAAGTCTCTGTAGTGCAACAAACCGGCACCAAGTACGGCAAGTATTTTTCGTATTGCCTACCGTCGTCATCTAGCTCCACTGGACACTTGACCTTTGGCAAAGGCCGTGGAGTACCTAGTTCCGTAAAATTCACACCCTTGGCTACAATCCCGCAAGGTAATAACTTTTACGGTATCAACATAGAAGGAATAAGCGTTGCCGGGACTAAACTATCGATCTCCTCAAGTATCTTCAGTAACGCCCCTGGGATCATAGACTCGGGCACCGTGATCACTCGCTTGCCACCCACCGCATACAGTGCACTCTCTAGCGCTTTCAAGAAACTGATGTCAAAATATCCGACGGCACCCGCTCTTTCGATCCTAGACACCTGCTATGACCTCAGCAAGTATAGCACGGTGGCAATACCGAAAGTCAGCTTCATTTTTAGCGGCGGGACTAACGTCAACTTGGACCCTTCAGGAATATTGTACGCTGCGAAGGCATCGCAGGTCTGCCTGGCATTTGCTGGGAATGGGGACGACACGGACGTTCTGATATATGGGAATGTGCAGCAGCAGAGTTTCGAGGTGGTGTACGATGTCGCTGGAATGAAGCTTGGGTTCGGTCCAAATGGTTGTGCCTGAAAATGAGCTGGTGATGGGGAGAATCCCTGCACTAGCTCTTGATGTTTGCTGATGATTACAAAGAAAGGTAGTAGAGTAAGATTTTAGAATAATGATCCCGCATGCCGAAAGAACGCGGTGTACAGATTGTTGTTGTAAGCTAAGAATCTGGTTTGGCTTTCATATTATATGTAGGTGCAATCAAGATTGTCCAGATTAAAAGCAAATAGAGGAAAATGAGTGAAAGGAAGACACTGTTACAATCAATTTGATTGCTATGTAAGACGCTGTTGATCATCAATATGACGAGCCACACAGCTTCAAGATTTGCATAAATCAGAGAGCTGAAGCTTTGTGCTATCACCGCCCATCTTGCTTCTCTAATCTGAATTTGGTCATGTTGTGTTGGTCGTTTCTTGGAATCTTCTGCTCAGGTGTTCTTCTTGCGACCAATGTGAACTGAGGGCTAAAAGACGAATCTCAGAGCTAGTTGGTTTCATGTGGGAAAGCACTTGCGAAGAGATAGCGCACCAGCTGCTTTAAGATTCAGTGGTTGAAACAGAAAAGACGAGTTCCCAAAGCAGTTTTGCCCATTTTTGTAAGCCTTTGATGTCATGCTGATGTCCTTTTTCTCGCCCATTAGTCCTCGTGAATGGCCCATTATCAATGTGAAAGGCCATCAGTTAGACAGGAGGATGTCTATATCAGTCGGTTAAATTCGATTTCTTTGGTGAAAACGACGAGTATACATAAAGAATGGAGTGGAAAAAGGAAAAGAAAATGACTTGTCTAGTTGAAACAAGTTGGCAACTGGCGGTGGATGGCACGTCATCTTGAATCGACCTTGTCATATCTCGATTTGAAATCCATCGAATGAAACCATGATGATATATGTAGGATTTATTCACTGTGGACTGTGGAAGTTTTCAAATTCGATCCGTGCTCAGCTTCGTGTAAACCTTGGAACTTCAAACGGATGGACTCCTGGTAATTTAGCAAGTAATTCTAAGATACAGAACGGTTTACAAACTAAATTAACAGCTCCAGTTTTAGATCTCTCCCACTGAACTGCATCTTGCTTTGGGCAGCAGAGCGGACAGCCCTTGTTGTCCGAGTGGACGTAAGCATGATGAGAAGATGACTAATAGCCGACTAGGACGGTAAAGACCCACCAGTCACCACTAGCTAACTTTTATGATCCACGAGGACATTGCAGATTTGAATTGAGTTGGGTTCTTAAAAGGGACCTAAGTTAGTGCAAGCATTCATATATTGGAGAATCTGGAAATGGTGAGGCTGGCCCACTTTCTAACTTCTATGGAAAGTCCCACGATTCAGTTCATCACCTACTTCTTCAGGTGGGTTTTCAGCTGCAGAATCGGTTGATGGACCGGTACCGGTTGAATCGTTGCAGATAGCCCAATTAGGCTCTACTGAGGCAGACTCTTACCTCACAATCATGTGGGCTTTCAGTTGAGGTGAAACTCGCCTCGTTTTGTTGCGGGCTTTCTTGAGCTGTTAGTCGTTACCCTGTTAAGATGGGACTGAATCAAATTCATATCATGATACTTGCTGCATTGAATGTTTTAGCAGGCTCTGATCGACCACTCGACGTAATTCAAGCACTAAACCGAGTGGACATACACAATGCTGTAACTTTCCGTATGGCGGTTTTAGATCACAGTGAACTAAACCCGACATATCACTTTGGAATCCATCGAAATGGTTCTTCGATCAACATATTGTGAATACCCGGGTAATAGCAGTACACAGTTATAAAAAGGCTTGGAACCCAATTCTTTTTTAGGCCGATTCATGTGCTCTAAAACATGATGACTTTGTGCTCTCGGTGTAGCAATACCAGCACATGGCGCTACAAAGCAGCGGCTCCTGCTTCTTGGTTGTCAATGGAATAATACAACTTTCTCAAGAAATATACACCATACATTAGTTGTTGCTTCTTCCTATTCAAAGTAGGGGGGCGAAAGAAAAGTGAAACAAGAAGGAAGTCTTGCAGAATTTGGACTAAGCCTTTTTTGGCCCGGTGATGGCGGCGTGTGCATGCATCTGAATATTGCCAACCGCATGATGACAAGCAGAAAACTCAGAAAAAACGAATCAATATAACAATGCCAAACATGATTGTCGTATAAGAATAATATTGGAATTGCCTACGGATTTGTCATGTGAGCCCAGCCAAAGTGGCCATCGCACTTGAGTTGGGGGGGGGAGGGGGATCAATCATCTGTCTGAGTTCGTACAATTGGCTGCTAGTCGAGAATTCGTAGACTTTCTCCGCCATCGTTTGAAAGCTACCATGTAACATTTGATGAACAGAGTAACCGGAACGATTATGCAAAAGAGAAGGAAAAGCTGTATCCTATTGCCTTCGTGAATCAACCAGCGTGAAACATGATAACACTCTTTTATCCGAATTTGATTTATACACTTTAACCATGTTTTAAGGAAATGGAAACTAACTGTGTTATGTAAACAGTTCAGTCATGCCAGGGAAATGCACTTTATGGAACGGTTCCACAAATACCTGCTCCCCCTAGAATAATCATCAACTAGCCGACTAGTGATCAGTGAACTACCACCGCCTTCCCAAGAGAAAAAATACTCCAGAAATGAAACCCCCAATGATTCGAGTTAGTCTGAATTCGCAGATTATCATGATCGAGAGCACATTACTAACTTTCTCACGCCTCAATATCTAAATGTTGAAGGTTGCAATGGGAGCCACGAAGTCAGCCAGAGCTCTTTGCCGGAAAATTGATCCAGACCATGACAAACAGGTGTCAGTGCTTCCCGCTCCGACTTGCCCTCTAATGCTTCAGTTGACAGTAGAATGTAACAGTAATAAAAAGGTTGGGATGGAAGGGGGGGTTCCAGGAGGGTTTTAAACAAGAGTTGCTGTTACTAACTGCGTGCTTGATGACTGTCGGTCATCGTCTAATCATGCAATGCCCCACGCCATGTACCAAGAACGGGACAAGAAACTGTTGAAAAGCAGTGCAATGATTTCAGGAAAAATGGAGGTCCATGGACACCAAAATGCACAACCTGAGCCCACCAAATTTCCAAGACGCTTTCACTTCCCAGAAGCTCCGATTCCCAATTTCATAGAACCACCATCTACAAATCAAGTCTGGTGCTTTTTGGGACATCAAGCAGAAAAAGGCTCCTTCCTAAAAGAGGCACACGACTCAGATGGGCAGACATCATCAATCTGGGTCGTCCCATCCCAGAATAAGCACACGACGGACCTCACCCGCACAAAGGAAACGTCAATCTTGTCAAAAAGACATACTCTCTTCTCTTCTTACACTTCCTCGTTTTCTCCAGATTATTGATAAACAAACAAAAAGCGTTGCATCATCAAAAACAAGGATGCTAGGAACAAGTGAGCTTTTCCAGAAGCAGAACTGGCCAATGTTATTTCTCGCAATAAAAATGAGATTCAACTATCTACAAATATCAGTGCTCCCCCTCAATTGAAAAGGGTCAATCCAATTTCACATCAGGTGTTTTTTCTTCTTATTTTCTTGTTTTAGCATCAAGTCAGCGGCAGAGGACGATTAACTTGAACGCGGACTGAATTGAGAGCAGAGTGAATTGAGGGCTTGAAGGAAAAGGAATTTCACCTCTGCAGTAATCTTCTCCTTCGCCCTCTGAATCAATCCTCATCGTCCTCGTCCTCGTCCGCGGAAGTATGGTGGTTCACCCTAGCGAACCCGTGCCCGCGCGCGTGAGGCTGCGGCTGCGGCTGCGTGTGGGGAGTGTCCACCACGTGCACCGACGACATTTCCATCTGGCACACTCTGACGGCGCCGATCAGCTTCTCCGGCAGCTCGTCCTCCGCCTGGGCCTCCACCACGAAGCCCATGTCGATGGTCACGCTCGTCACGTACCCCAATGCGAGGTGCAGGATCGCGTTCGCGATCTTCGAGCTCGCGATGTCGACGTCGATCTCGAAGTAGTTCTCTCCTCGGTAGTAGTTACACGTCAACGCCTTGCCCAGCAGGCACGCGCTGTAGTTGCCGACCGCCTTCTTGACTATCCACGGCCCCTTGACGATCCGGTTCACGATCTTGAACCGGCTGTTGCGGAAGCTGTCGTCCTCGTTGACGAAACGGTAGAGGAGCGAGCCGGCGGGGATGGGTTCCTCGGCGACGAAGTAGAATACGGCGCTGTGCTGGTCCTTGCCGGGGACCTGGAGGTTGACGGCGAAGATGAAGGACTTGAGGGAGCGGCCACGGGACTGGGCCTTGCGGAGCGCCTGCGCGACGCGGTTGTCGGGGCGGGCAAGTACGTTGTCCAGCTTGGCGGGGGATCTGAGCCAGTCCATGCCAGCGGGGGAGAGGAGGTAGTCGCCGGAGGGGGACTTGTGGCGGTTGCGCAAGTAGGTCTTGGACCGAAGAGAGAAGACGTCGCCGGGAGGGGAGGCCCAGCCGTTGGTGCCAGTGTGGAGGTCCACGCGGCGGAGGGACCCGCCGTGGATGGACTCGGCGATCCAGGAGCGGTCGGGGGAGCCGGATCTGGAGCATTCGGCGGAGTGGTCGGGGTCGGAGCCCAGGCGGTGGTGCTTGGTGGTGCACATTCTCTCTCTCTCCGCCCCCCCGAAAACTAGAGAGAGAAGGCAATAGCGATGGGAAGCGCGTGTAGGGCAGAGAGAGGATGGGAAGCCGGGGAATCAGACTGGAGTGGATAGTGAGGTGAGGTGAGACAGAGATTGGGGTTTGGTGATGTATCGTTGCGGTACGTGGAGGAGACACCCCTCGCTTTTCATAAAAACTACGAAATTGCCCTTCCTCTGGACAATTTCGTGCATTTCATTTCTTAACTTATGCTAATTAGACGAAAAAAAAGATTGGTTGGCAACATCCACCGTTAATTAATCACCACCGTATCAATTCGAAAGATGATAAGTACAAGGTTTTAGGCTGAAGCGGACTTTTGCAATTTCTTGAAAGTCAATCTTTTATTCTATTATCCTCCACAATGAATAACTTAAATTTGACGAAATCTCCCCCATGTTATAGAATGCATTTGAGAAATCTCTTATCTGTGTGCACAAATCAACTTTAAGAGGATAGAAGACGGTGATTATTACAATTTATGCCTATTGTTTTGTTTGTTGTTGAAGAGAAAAGGGACCCCAAATACGTCAAAGAACTAAGAATACGCGCAAGTTTCGCTAAAACATATCGACTTCCCTTAAGAGCTAGGCCTTCCTTTTGCAACAGTAGCGTGAGACTAAAAACGCTCTTTTGGCCTCATGTTATGGTGCTTGACCACCCTCATTCACCTGTTGTCTATTACCTTGATATTTAGCTGTCGATTTGTCTCTATCTTTTGAGTCACTTTTTTAACCTAATTCTCGATTAACCCATCAATCCTCACCATTTGCCAGTCACAATGATTGGATTATTTTGATATGTGTAAAAAAAGTAAGTACAATAATTAAGATTGTTTCTTTTGTTTGCTGCAGAAAGGGGACCCTAAATTTGCCATATAACTATCTAAGAACACGCCGATTTTGCTCTCAACAAGCATCGATATATATCCAATCTTAAAAAAAAAAAAAGGCATGGATATACCAATATATATAACTAAGTTTGGAAAACATTTTTGATATGTAGGACACATGCAGCCGCTCCTATGCCATCTAAAAGTACATCCCTTCCCTCGAGAATTAGGCATTCTTTCTGGCAATAGTGCCATGGGATCAAAACTACACTTTTGACCTTGGATTTACCATCGCATAGGGTGATGTGTGTCGATGCTACATGTCAAACCATAGGAGTCGTACATGGCGTGCTACAGCTGAACCTACGAAACCAAAAAAAAAAAAAAAAGGAAATTCCTAATCCCGTGATGCATAATCCATTATACAGCTCAACCTCATCCGCGAGTGGCAGCTTACGTAGATTCTCGAACAAAGGAATGGCAAAAATGCCCAGCTCTTGTTTTTTTTCTTGGGAGGGGGGGTTGTCTGTGTGGGGGTCGAGCGGAATCTTAACGGGGACGACCACTTTTCGCGTACTCGTTGACTCCCGTTGATGTTGACGATCAAGATGGGGACACGTAGCCGAATAAAGACATAAAAGACGAACGAATCCAACCAACATCTTCGTTTAACCAAAAACTATGGGGGAATAGCCCCCACATCGCGTCATCCGTCGGCGTCGACATGCCCCCTCTTTGCAAATTTGGGCGGTGGGTTTGCAGAGAACCCCACCACAAGCGGCGCCGCTGGAGACAACTGAGAGAACGCCGACAACGATGACGACAGAAGCCACAATTAGATACGTAATTCGTCCACAGATGTCAGCAAATTAAGTGATGTAAATTGTCCCACAAGAAAGAAAGGAGAAACGCAAAAAATAAATAGGAAATTGTGAAATTACATGCCATTTCTCCAATATCTTTTTCTATTTTCTTTTTGGGACGTGTCGATTTCGCGTGATAAGATCAAAGTCCATGCCCATGCTTGGAATGAAGTGCAAGAGAGAGTGCGCAGCCTTTGCCACCATTTTGATTTTTCTTAAAGGCTAAGGATGGGGAAGGAGAAAAGCATTGCCTAACAATGGACTTTCCGTCTCTTCCACCATTAGACTCCCACGAAAAGATCACTTTGCTCTGCTACTGTGGAAAGGTGGACCACATTGCTGGCAACGACTATTCCTCTACTATTAAAGTTTTGCCCAGCTCTTAATTGTAAAGGAAAAAATAAAAAATATATATCCTTGCCAAGTGAAATACTCTGTTTTCATTTGGATCAACTGAATGTGCAGACAAGACAAGACCAACTAAAACAAAATGTGCGGACAAGATAATGGTAATTTGTCAAAATCACTTTAGTGAGCATAGTTCATACGGTCAGCATCCTACCAACACAAGCATTTTCCACATCCAACCAACAGCTTGAGGCTGTCTAATGCAAAAGTCAGAGCCCCGAAAGAAAACTTCCTTCACTCACGAAAAAATATGCAATGTCAGCTGGATGGCTGGTTGCAAAGGTAAAACAGAATGACACCAGACAAATTGCTTCCAATACACCAGCCACTCATTAACCATCTACCTAACACGAATGAAACCTGGAAGTCCAAAGTACTCTGTACAAAGTAAGAGCAACGGCTTTGAGCGTAATCAGAAGGTATGATGTAAGAAAACATGTGTGAAAAGTTCTTGCCCCAAATATCTAGCAATACATCCTTTGGATTTTCCCCTAGATGGATCATCCTTGAACTGTAAACTTCCTGCGCATAATTAGAGTACTGTTAGGTTCCTCATAACTGCAAGCGGACTGTCTATCTGTTTAGTGTATGATAAAAACTCTAGTGTGAGCCCACCAAAAAAGCACAGAAGGAACCATCATCTTCCGAAATGTATACATTTGGATTAGAAAGCTGAAAGTCAATCTTACAAATTCATTTCCAGCCTCTCAGAGACACAAAACGTAGTATATCTAGATCATGTTGTCATATGGTTGCTAACCACCATGATAAATAGGATGGTAAAGCCACAACACTTATCTAGGAAAAGAAATAAAAAGACAGCAAGCACATGATGCAAAGATCTACTATGCTAAGGCTGTACATAATGCAGATAACTGCCCAAATTGGTCTATTATGTAGAGGTAATACAAGATGAGCACTTTTATGAGAAACACTGTCACCAACTTTGAGACCAAAAGGTTTAAATTCCTTAAAAAACACACACACACACACACACATAAAGAGTTCAGGAAGTCCATAGCCAAATGGGATTTAAACATTCAGAGCAGGATAGAAAACACAATTACTGGACAAATTGGCCAAAGCAATGCACCTAGGAGAACCAGAAAAAGGCCGGCTACACTTAAGAGACTGAGGAAGTATTTCTCATTTTCATATCCATTATTTCGCAGTACAACATGGCAAAAGCAGTTTACATGCATAAAGAATGAACAGAAGATGTCCTTTACAAGTTAGTCAGCATTGCAGAATGTCTCTGCTAGTTATATTACAAAAGGAAAAAAAAAAATGAGAATCAAACAAATTGCAAACCAAGAAAAGGAGATAGTGATTGAAGTCAAGCTCCCAGTAGCTTCAATAGTTCCCTCAAGTCACCCCAAAAACAGGGGGAAATAAACTTTTACCACCACTAGGACTGCAAAAAAGAGGCTTTCCCCTCTCTTCTCCTCCCTCGAGAACAAGCAGGTAAATTCTTGATTGTGAGAAAGCAATTCTAGCAGGCCTCTAAGTATTTTGCATCAATACGTGGCCAATGAGAAGAGAAGGAGCAGATTAAACTGCGTTTGTTAAAACATATTTAATGCATCCTAATCTAGCATGTAATTAATTTACTTCCCACCACAATCATCATATTCCCCTGCGACTTTCACCCGAACCAAAGCTACTTCAAAGCCATTAAATCAGATTGGTCAACTACACAATCAATATAATTGTATCTGCAAAAACTGCCCTTCCTACTATTATACACTTAAAATAAACAAAAGTATCACTCAGATAGGAAGTAATGGACCCTTCGGCTTGTGGGCATTTCTGGCCCCTCCCAAGTGTTTATAAAAATTCTTAGGGTGCATTTTTTCCGCAGAAAGTGGATGTTTCGAGAAACATTTTCCTAAAAATACTCGTCTGTATCCTCCACAAAAATGAACGAACAAAGAATATTTCCATCAATCATGATAATGTTTAGACATAAATCGTTGTCAACAATGACAACATTTTTCATTGACTAACTATTTCAAACAAGCGATTATTTTAAGAAAAAATATTTTAAGAAAAATATTGTCCAAATCAAGCCAAACAAGCGATTATTTTAAGAAAAATATTTTCCAGGTCATTCATATTCCACGAAACAAACAGACCTTAATGTGTAATCACCCACTTGGCACTCTTCCAATTCTCCACAACGAATCATAATCCAGTGAATCTGTTGTCAACCCTCAGATGTGCCTTCTCAATAGCACCTAGGCACCTATGAAACCTTGTCCAATTCTCGATAAAATATCATAACCCTAGTTTCCAGATGTTTGATGAAATTCCTGATGGGCAATCTTCAACCTTAACACTCTTACAACTCTTCATCAGATAATATTAAGCCCTTGCAACTAATGTTGATCCTTAGTAGTGCCTTCTCAAAAGCACTCAGGCACTCTAACTTTGTTATAGCACAATAGGAAGATCACCGCAGATTTGCAACAGTCAGAATAAGATTCTCCACAAGATAAGCTTATTGATCGGAGCAAATATCTGTCCACATGAACTAGTTGTAGAAATTGCTTTCACTGACCGAAACAAACAATTGTCGACATGGCAGGATTACATTCCTCTTTCAACTTCTAACAACTCCAAACAATGGCAACAGCAGCACCGTGCTAATCTTCCTTCTAAGATTTATTTTCAACACTTCCAACATTATCAACAAAATGCATGGACTATATGACAGCGAACGTCGCAAAATCGCAACGAGAATACGTTCCATCATCATGAACAGGAAAACAGGTCCGATCATGACAGAGCAACTCGCGGAACAAATCAGGGTTTTCGGCAAACCTTCGCTGTCACTAGCAAATGGCCAAGTTCTTCAGTGAGCCTTTCTTCTCTGAGGTTGCTTCTCTGTAGCCAATCTGTATATCCAGTATACCTTAGGGACGAACAATTCAGAAGCCAAAGCATCAACAACACTTGAATGTCGGGGTTGAAATGCGAAAGAAGAAACGGAAAATGGAAAGAAAGAAAGGATGTGGGGTTAAGAGAGTACCAAAGCGAAGACGTGAGCAGCTATTAGAAGAACCACCAAGTAAGGCGCTGCTTCTATGATCCACGGCCTCGAAGACGTTTGCTGGTTTGCCATTGGAAACAGACGATGCTCCGGCAAATCGAAGCTCCAAATCCGCCTTAGGGTTTTTGCAAATTTCAGTGACTTCGTCGGCCAAGGGATTTGCCAATCCGGCGAAGAGAGCGCGGGGTCGTCGGGATCTGCTCTCGGCGGGAAGAACGGTATTCGAGCTCAACAGCTGGGGAGTCGCTGTGGGAGCGACCCGTACACGATGAGCATAACCTCCTCCCTTTTTTTTTTTTACCCTTTCTTTTTGCTTTTTCCCCTAAATTGGCCCTAGCGAAGCTTAGCCCGACATATTTTCCAAATTTTCAGTCACTATTTTTTTTTCTTTATTTGTCGAGAAGTAAGTAGTGTTCTAAAACACTCTATTTAATTCCATTTATAGATAATATTAGATGGATCGTTAGACAATTATTTTAGAGAAAATGACATATATAATCCATAAACTTTCACCCAATATGTAATGTGATCTCTGAACTTTTAATTTGACCAATATGGTCTCTAAACTTTAACTCAATGTGTAATGTAATTCCTAAAATTTTAATTTGTTCAATATGATCTCTAAAATTTTAATTTGATCAATATGTTCACAAACTTTCAATACATTATATAGGTTTTAAAATAAAAAAATGATAATTAAAAGTTCATGAACTATATTATATATTGGACTAAAGTTTAGGAAAAATATTGGTCAAATTAATAGTTCATGGACCACATTACATATCGAGTCAAAGTTCATGGACTATTTATGTCATTTTCTTAACATTATATGGATGAGTTATACTTATTTGAATATTTATTTAATTTTTTCAAGTTTTATTATTTTAGTATAGTGATTCTCAATCTGTGTTGCGAATTAAAATAGTGATATAATGTGTTTAACTAATTATAAAATTTCAAAAGAATTCTTTTTTAGTTATAAAAGTTTTAAAAGAAAAAATATTTTTTTTAAACCTTTAGGTGCAATTCCAAATGAAAAGTAAATTTTTGTATCTTATTGGTGAAACAAAATACTTGAAATTCAATGGACCCTTTATTTTCTTCGTTTTTTTCTTGTGAAAATTGCCCAACGATTTTTTATATATTTTTTCAGTAGTAATTTTGGGTACTATTGCATGTAACTTAGGCTTAGCGGTTCTAGAACCATCAATAATTGGTGAACCCATGGATCCATTTGCAACTTCTTTGGTAAATTATGAGAGAAAGCACGTGTTAGTTAGGATTATATTTTTATCTTTCACCGAATATATTTTAGAAACTAAATTTCATTTCCTACATATTTTTAAACTTTTCGAAAACGTTTTGGATGTATTATCGTCGATGCGGACTTGCGAATCAATTCAAAAAAATATAAATGTTCTTTCTTATTTCAAAACACATTTGTTATTTTTCAATTTCAGTCCATTTCTTCATCCAATAATTGTATGAAAAAAGGTAAAATTCTCCTAACGCACACATGCTGAGGCAACCAAAACATCGCCGGCGAGAGGAGGCGGCTCGGTTACCCCCGTGAGGTGCCAGGTAGGCTCAAATCGTGAGACGTGGCAGTTTTCTCATTCTCAATCAGATCTCTCTCCCTCTTTACCGGAACCTGGCGCTTCACTCATTCTCCTGAGGCAATTCATCGAACAAGTGCCGTGCACGTAACGAAATCGCGAAGCTCACTCCAATGGCTTCTCATCCCGAATCAAGCTCATGAGCTCTGTCTTTGCACGCGTCGGCCGCGGCCGCCGCAATGTCGCACTTCTCTCCAGGGGTAATCTCCTACTCTCCGCTCTCACTTCCCTCTGTTCGCTTCCGACCACACGCTGGAGCTCAAACGGAGCCTCCAAGGCTTCGTAGATTGATGCTAATTCTTCACCTTTTTGTGCTGGTGGTAGACGTTCTGGATCAGGAGTTGTGTGGTTTTAGCTGAACTACTTGTCCCTTGGAACGCTGATTGCAATTGCATGTTGTGCTATAGCGGTTTGATCACGTTAGTCCGTTGTTGTCTAATGGGTGTTCACTCCTAGGGGCGTTTCATCTATTGAGCGACTTACATGTATTCATAAATCGAATGATCGTCTTCGTATTAATTCGCTAAGTTTGCTTATGCAATCATATTATTTAGGATCTACATACCGGCATGGCTTGCTTTTTCCTCCATTTCCATCAGAGGGGTGTTGATAGTTTGAACTGACTTAGTGCTGAGACATTCGTTTGATAGGCTGCCGGTGGAGAATCCATGTTTCACTTGTTCCTGGTTAGACAATAAGTAGTTATGGGTATTCCAATGTGCACACCGCTCCTTAAGAAATGGTACTTGAGATGTCTTCTAGGGCTGGTGTTTGCTACAAAGTTCCTCATTCTAATGGGTTGAGATAGTTAAAATGGCTCAATTTTGTGGATTTGCATTACGACAACTGTATTATCAGTTTATCACTGGTAGTGTTCCACATGCTATTGTGTTGGAGGAAGAGCAAATCTTCTGTTGCTTTTAGTGAAGTTAATTTTAAGCATGCATGGATACTGTTGCCTACATTGATCGTCCCATCCCATGAGGAAATAACGTTATATCCTTGCATTTTCGATTTTGCGATTGCCTAGCAGGTTTATGCCGTCATAATGGAACTGAGAGCCCGGTGGGAAACCTTATATTAATCGGTAGCACAAAGGACATTGGAATTTCAACAAGACAAGAAATCTGTTTCCTGCAGTTATTGTCACGGCGATATTCGTGAGTAAAATGTTTATCTTGAGTAGTTGGACTTTAGATTGATAATGATCATATGCCCCATAAAACGAATTACTCACACCTATCACCACTATGTCTGTGAAGGTCCTCTGCAGGATTTACCAGCGTGCATGGTGAAAGGCCGTCTGCTGAGTACGCAAAATGGAGGAAAGAATCATTGGAAAGTGAATTTGACCATGCTCTTGGAACGTATAGCTCCAGAAGCTTCTCTGCAGTTTATCGATTCGGTCCCTTTTTAGCTTTGTACAGAGCAACAATTATTTCATTCCACGTGTTGCAGATAACCATTTGGCAGTTTTTTGTGCAAGACATGAAGAAACGAGCTGTTAAGGTATTGTCACTATGACTTAACACCTATGCTTAGGCCCTACTATGTGGCAAACTGGGCACTTTTGTTATTGGAATGGTCTATTAGCACTGACTATAAAATCTAAGATGCTTTATTTTGGCCGATCTGGACTAGAGATTTCTGCATCTTTGCTAGTCTTGATGTTATCATGCTTAGAGTAAGTTTACTTTGCATGGGCTGGGGTGTTACATGGTAAATTTTAAAGCTTTGGATTTATGAGATATTAATGGTTTTGTTTGTCTGAACTTCTTTGCTTTCTTCCTAGTCATATCTGATTTTTTATGGTATTTTTGTGTAATTCCTGCAGTTTCGCGAAACTCTTATACGCTTGGGTCCATTTTATATCAAGGCAAGTCTTTTCCACCCGATCTCCATGCTTGTTCGTGTAGAATCGGTTCTCGCTAGTCATAACTTCGCGACATGTGGTTGGCTGAAGTCTTATGTTTAACCTTGTACAGCTTGGTCAAGCTCTGAGCACTAGACCAGATATTTTGCCCTTAATATATTGTCAGGAGCTAGCTAAATTACAGGTAAGTAGCCTTTCTTTCTTTTACAATATTCTTTCTAATTGTAAACTGTGGAAATTGTTCCAGATTTCGATGATTCACTAGAAGCTGATCATAGTACAGCTGAAATTTCCTTTTGTGCTAGGATCAAATACCACCCTTTTCAACTTCTGTTGCCATTAAATCTATTGAGACCCAATTGGGAGTTCCTATTTCAAAGATTTTTGCGGACATCAGTCCAGAGCCAATTGCAGCAGCATCTTTAGGGCAGGTGTACAAAGGTCAAATAATCACTTCTATGAATGGAAAGATAATATATCTGCTTCTCTGTTGCTTGGTGTTCTTTCTCCGAACTAGACTTTAACATTTCCATCTCTCTTTGTTGTGCCAAGTCCTGCAGCTCACCTTCCTTCTGGAGAGCTGGTTGCTGTTAAAGTACAAAGGCCTGGAATGACGCTTTCATTGACCCTTGATGCTCTTCTATTTAATATGATTGGTGGTCAGTTGAAGAGGTTTGCAAAGGCGCGCAAAGATCTTTTAGTAGCAGTTAATGAAATGGTGAGCATTTTCGTGCAAACCTCTGAAAATTCCTCTGACTTTCTTGCTAGTTTCTGTTTCTTTACTAGACATATTAATGCTGGATATCCAACATTGTGAGAGTTGGTCATCTTTCCAAAAACATTTTCAAGGTTAGTCTGGAAATGCACAATCGAACTATGCAGCAATGCCATTATCTGACTTTCTGGATCTTCCCACCAGTTGTTGGGCACTCTCTGACTCTATTTTCCCTAGTGTCCAGGACAAACTTCTTTGCTATTAGTTTTCATTGGGGGAGGGTGGGCTATGCATATGGTCAGTGGGGCAGGCAAATATTAATTTCAAGGTTTGGTGTGATTTTGGGTGTAGCTCGTCTACACTGAGTAGAACTTCTAAGCAGGGGTAAATGTATTCATCAAGTAGTTTCTTTCTGCATGGACTGGTGTGAACGCAGTCAGGTGCATCTTCTCCTTGGACAGACTCAAAACTTTTCTATGAAGCAGTTATTATATCAAATAGAGTACTTGTAGTCGAGCGTCTTCATTTTCTTCTTAGTAAAATTTCGTGGCAATGTCTGAAGTTGGAAATCTTACTGTTTGACTATGCTGATGAATGCTAATCCCTGCTCCCCTTGATACCCTAGAGATGGTTATATTATATGAAATTTCTGCTGGACTAAGTTATACATGTATGGCTCTTCATGATCGCACTTGCTATTGCATTAGTTGTTTCAGACATTCTGAGGGTAGAATATTTTTTTTTTTTTTGTTCATTTGTTCAGTGCCAATTCTAATTCATGCAACACTAAGACATGAAAAGATAGGCATTTCTCATAGCATTCGACACAAGACATGAAGTGGGTTCATATTGTGATGATTTGGATATCTCAGATTTTGTGATATACATTAATTTCTATTGGTGGGCGGCTATGTTACAGTGTCCAAAATACTGATGTCAATTGGGAGCATGCACTTTCTTGGCCTTTTTTTGTTTTTCTATACGTATGAATTCCCATTTGCGTTATATTTTATCAAGGACGTGGTATATTCTCTACTTATTGACAGGTTAGACACATGTTCGATGAAATTGATTATGTTCTGGAGGGGAAAAATGCAGAACGCTTTGCTTCTCTCTATGGTTCCGTCCAATGTGAGTCTATATGCCATATATTCAATAAGCAAAAAATATCCTGGAGCTGTAGTATATGTACTTTGAAGTATCCCCAGAATATTTTCTGATACGTGTACGTCCATAGTTCAATTATGGCTCATTTCAGGATGATTTATGATTGGATCTGTCAATAACTTAATTGTTTATGGTCGCATGATGTTCTTCTTTCAATAGTTTCATAATGTTTCTTATAAGTACTAATTTTTCTTTAATAATAGAGTCATTCTTGCAAATTCTGGATATTTATTCCTGAAGTGTGCAATATCCATACTAGAAACATTCTTTGCAGTATCCTTTGCCAGATAGCTGGGACTTTTGCAAAATGAACACCACTTTCCGTTGACAAAAAGCAATTCCACCTCTCTCTCCCTCTCTCTATCTATCTATAAGAATGGATGGCTAAATGCATGTGTCTGATTTGGAACGATATTGTAGCTATGGACAATCTTCTGTTGGTGCACTGATTAAAACTTTTTCATGATAGTTGATGACCAGAACATGCAATCAAAAGCTGCAATGAGGGATACCAAATGCAAAAATACTAACTTGGTCAAGGTTCCAAAAATATATTGGGATTTTACTCGCAAAGCTGTTCTGACAATGGAATGGATAGATGGAATTAAACTCACAGATGATACTAGCCTGAAGGAAGCTTCTTTAAACAGAAGGAAACTCATTGATCAGGTGGAAAAAGAATACCTTGTCATTTTTTACAGGGCCATAGTCCAACTTTTTATGTGTGTCTATTCGCTGGCATCGTCTAGATATTGTTGTTATTCACATTGAATGGAAAGACAGTGCCCATTTTTTCGCTTGAGCTCATTGAATGATTCCTGAAAGTCGCCTAATTTGTAGTGTGCTTTATAGGGATTATACTGCTCATTAAGACAGTTGCTTGAAGTTGGATTTTTCCATGCCGACCCACATCCCGGGAACCTTGTTGCAACTCCCAGTGGTTCTCTCGCCTATTTTGATTTTGGCATGATGGGAGACATTCCTCGCCATTATCGTGTTGGACTAATTCAAGTGGTATGAGCATTCCCTTACTGCACTTGCGATTTAGCATTGCTCTTTTCCTATCAAGGTAATGCAAGTTTATATTGTTTTGGAAGAATCAGAAAAATTTGTCAGCCGGGACTCAAATATACACAATGCCCCCAGAACATGGTGATTGCAGTTTTCCTGGAAATGGATCCCATAAACTGACAATAAACTCCCCCCAACCAGTGCGCAAAAGAAGTTAAAACGAAAAGGAATTAAGAAAAGTTACAACCAGGCTGCATGGCTGGCACCATATGATCTGCATATTCACACGCTCTCTCCTGTAAACAAGTTGCCTGTGTAGCAGTTGTGAGCATCCTGCATCATTTTACCTGAGTGTTGTCATATGTAATGTGCTGATTCGACTTGTTGATCATTTTCTCTCCTTTCCAGCTTGTGCACTTCGTTAATCGTGACTCTTTGGGTCTAGCAAATGACTTTCTTTCTTTGGGATTCCTTCCTGAAGGGGTTGATGTACAAGCAGTTTCAGATGCATTAAAAGCATCCTTTGGTGGTGAGGGTACCAGACAATCTCAAGATTTTCAGGTTTACTCTATTAGCTGCTACAAGTTTTACTTTTTACAAGTTCGGCCATTTTTGCAGATGCCTGTTTTCATATCAAATAGCCAGGTCATTTGATCTGTTTCTGCATTCGGGAGAAAGCATCTAGGTTTTCATGTTCATAAAATTGCTCAGAAATACTGCAATGAATGAAACAATAGGAGTTTGTTGCTAGGTAGCTGACCAAATTGGTTCGTCTTGTTCATATGAAACCTATCACTAAAATATTACTAGAGCAGGATAGGACCAAATGCTGCAAAACAGCCTTTCCCTAAGATATGAAATGGAAACTGTTACTCGCAGATAAGTTTTGTGAACATGTGTCTAGAAGTGAGCAAGGAATATCTTTTCTTCTTCTGTACAGAACTTTGTGCGCTGATAAATTGTGCACAATTGATTAATGCCACTAATTAGCTGATGTAATTTGCTCCCGGTGGTTCATTCTGGGTAATTCTTTGATGAAAACCATGTGTCAACTAGAATTTGATTGATGCTTTTCCTGTCCATATTGACAACCCTCTGATTTAGCCTCATGTCAAGAAGTGGAGCAGAATGATCATGTGTGCTTTTGTGGGTGCACGAGGAAGTATTTCACGCGCATTTTTGTGTCTTATGAAATGAGAAGAAATCATAAAAGACCTAATTGTGAGAAGAAATCATAAAAGACCCAATTGTGTATGCTTACTGTTAATTGTAGTTTCTGATCGAGACGTAAGTAAAATTTGTTGAAGCTGCTGATCAATCCCTTTGGCTTTTGCTACGATCTAACCAAAAAGTGTCGCATAGATGTTATGGACCCTTACTGCACAATATGGATGAAACTAAACTGTGAATTACTGTTGTTTTGATTGCAGGGAATAATGAATCAGCTGTATGATGTCATGTACGAATTTAATTTTTCACTCCCACCAGACTATGCCTTGGTGATAAGAGCTCTAGGATCACTAGAAGGGACCGCAAAACTTCTAGACCCTGATTTTAAAGTTGTTGAGAGTGCTTACCCTTTTGTCATTGGGAGGCTTCTGGCAGACCCCAATCCTGATATGAGAACAATTTTGCGGCAACTTGTTATTCGGAATGATGGATCTATAAGATGGAATCGGTTGGAGCGACTGGTGGGCCGTTTTTCCTTGTCCCTTTTTTTTTTATCTTGCTTATCTAGAGGACATGATTGCATATTGTCGGAAATGTGTACTTTTTTCTCCAGTTGCATCTGAATGTGAAATTCTTCCATGGTACATGTATCACTTGACATATGTTTTATTGGGAATGTGAATCCTTGGGCGTACATTCTAGTCAGGCTGCTGTCGCTTACTCTGAGTTACTAGAGTGAGACACACATTGCCGCATCTATTTGCAATTATATGAACAATTTGCAACCTGAAATATCACCTGTAACTGAATGTTTGTCTGGTGAATCTGTTTTAGTTTCTGAGACAATATGCTGCATATGGTCTGTGTAATGGTCAAGAAATCCTCAGGCTGTTTGGGACAATTATATAGACCTTGATTCTGTCATCGTGTCATTGCTCTTGTGAATCCTTGCTTGCTTGTGCTTGCTAATTGCTGTCCAACCTTGCTGAAATTTGGATGGCCTTTCTCTCGTTTCAGATTGTGGCAATATCTGAACAGGCATCTGAGTCTGCAGAGGACTCCAACACCAGAGAAAGCTCAAACCCTCTGGGCTGGAAATCTTTCGACATGCGTGCTGTTGTTGCTGCTACTGAGGATCTTTTGCTATTCATCCTCTCTGAAAAGGGTCTGAGGGTGCGCATTTTCCTCCTTCGGGACATAATTGAAGCAGCAGATACCTTTCTACTGAATCAAGTACTAGGTTGGACATCGCCATATGAGAAGGTTGAAGCTGTAAAAAATTCAGACTCGGAGGTTTGCAAAAAAAAATTGTGTGTTTTGGGAGGTAGAGAACATGTGGGTATCATATTCATAAGAAGAAGCTTACCGATTTGTGATATATGTATTTGCAGGCTCAGTCTATGGTAGCAAGGGTAGCTCTTGGATTCCGATCTCTTGGACAAGCAGTGAATATGGCCCCTGAAGTGTGGTCGGCCATGTTTCTTCGAATGGTATTGAAGCCAGAGTTTCGTACATTTATTTTAGACATGCTATCTACTTTATTAATTCATTTGAGTCATAAAGCACCAGAGACTTACTGGATTTGTATGTCTCAACTGATTCATAAATTGGTTGACAACCCTCGTTGAGTTATAGCTTGAAACAAAGCTTCTTCCCTGCCAATTCTTCTTTTGGTTCCCTCCCTATCCGTCATGCAAATTTCCGTGCCAGAGTGGAGTTGTATTTGGTTCTGCAATAACTATGACCGTGTCCGACATTGGTCTACCTTTTTTTTTTTTGTTTTTTGGTGAAAACATTGGTCTACTCTAATACAGTGACTAAAGTAGATAAATTACCTGAAAGAAACCTCTAATTGGTTGGCCTAGGCCACATTTCATGCATTAAACAGCTCAACATGTCTGTGCATATGCCTGGTTTCCTGTGTCCTTTTGAGGAGTTGTTTCGGATGCAACAACAAAAAATGCAATTCTAGATAAGTCTCATCATTACCTCAAAGCACAAACTAGTAATGAGAACTGGATTGGCTGTGCTGCCACTAAGCCAAGTTCAAGCTCCCTCCCCCCCTCCCCCCAAAAAATGGAAAAAGAAAAAGAAAGAAAAGGCAAAACTTAGCCAAGTTCAAACAGGAGAAAGTAGAAGCAGATTTCCAATGAGAGAGGACTCAGATACAAATAATAATTGCTTCGTCGGCAAGGCCATCAGGCCGTTACGAATGGCGAGCGAACAAACAATTTGTCGTCATCGTCCTCCTCCTCTCATATGAACAGAAAAGGAAAGTGTACTAAACATGCAAAGAGTGAAGAAGTATTGTGCAGGTAGGAAAGACTACTCTTGGCAACTCAATGCTTGCAGAGTTTCAGCAAGGACGGAAAGACGGGGGCTCATGTTGCCTTCTCTGCAATTGGAAGAGGCGAGTGAATGATTTTCCTTGAGCTTGAGTCGGAGCCTTTTTATAACGCTGAATAACAATGTCAGGCTTCCAAGTCAGTGCTTACGTCGTGGTCAGAATAATAGAAAAAGGCCAAGGTGGTCTGCATACTTTCTGCCTTGCTCTCCAAGGCTTTCGAGTATTCTTTCCGAGAGTTATATGGCACACATGCATTAGGTTGCCACTGTACCTGTTGGGACAAACCGCTAAATAAAGGGTTAAAGAAAAAAGATTTGAAAACTCTGCAAGACTTGCGAGGTCTGACATATGGGGACCATCCAGCCAAAGGAAGAGAAATTTGAATAGCTTTGAGGACAGAGCTGCACTTAGAATATTATGCATCTGTTGGAAACTAAGGGCTGGTCATGATTAGGACTCAAGTTGGATGCTTTGCTGATCTATAATTATTATAGTTTCTTTCTTGATCATCACGGTTTGCATCATTAATGAAGACTTGTTTCCTGGCCACTTTGACCCACTAGTCCAGAGGCATCAGGATTCAGACAAGCTTTGCCTATAGGTCTCCGCAAGGACTTGGGCAAGATTGAGCCCACAATCTTCCACAAAACGCAATGTTCAGGCTTCAAGCGAGTCTTAGAGTTTTCAGTTTATATTGTCATCAACACAACAAGAGGAGAGGCATCTGTGCTAGAGTTAGGTCAATGTGGAATTTCATTTATCTTGCCGAATGATTTCCCTTTTCTAATAACACGATACAGTGTCATTAGTGAGATTCACAATGATGCTGTATGTTAAAAATTTCATGAACACATGAGCTTGTGTAAGAATAACAATGATGCACATGGTTTTTCTTTGATATAAAAAATCTCATTAAAGGGATTACATCGAATTCCGCGGGTGTAATTTGCAACATTCTTAGTCACGCAGTAAAATCTACTTATCATTACTGTCATTCAGTGAATGGACCCATTACTGCCACGTCATTATAGTGTGAATACTTTTACCTGAAAGACAAACAGTTGTAGAATCACCAACCTTTTTCCTGCCGCCATATCTTGTTAAGACAAAACTAAGGATGTCCATGAAGAAGAGCATGCAGCACACTAGCCTTTGAGTGAAAGTGGGTCCGAATGAATATGCTAATAGACTCAGACTTGGGCTCCCTTTTGACGATCTTCCCCGATGAATGTATCGAGCTTCTATTGCGCATTCCCAATAGATGGTGTTAGAGTTGATAGTTGATTGGTGGCCTACTCTCAATATGTATAGGTATTTGATGAACATCTCGAGGAAAAAATATGGTAACTAACGCGGTTTCCGGGCAGTTGAGTGTCGCGATGTATCAACGCGGGTCCGACGGTAGACTTCATGATTCGGTTTAGAGAAAGAGACCAATGATGAAGTTGGGCGTTGGAGATTCAAGTTGAGATAAGTTGATGCAAAATGATTACTTGAATTAAGGAGATCAAATCTAATACTAATGCTTACACATGTTGAGATTGTTGAGATGCACGTGTGAATTGTATTAGAGAAGACTCACATCGGAGAATTGATGTGGTGTGTAGTAATTAATATATCCAAGTTGGCCCATAACTCATTGGCTTAAGTTTTTGAGTGAATATGAGTCCTACTGAATATGTTAATAGGTTTGGACTCGAGCTTTCTCTTGACGATCTCACCCGGTTATCTAAGAAATAAAATTGTAATTGTGTCAATTCAACCATAAACATTTTCACTTTGTGCTACGTAGCACAGTTATTGCTGACGTGGACGATCTTTATTAACAGGGTCCAGCTAAGCTAACGGTACCGTCACGGTGGATTCTGCGTCACAAGGTCTCCTTGGCAAGTAACCTGCAACCAGCAAGGTCATAAAGTTGGAGAGTTGACCATGGAGAAGTAGATTTAACCAATATTTTATTCTTTTTTTGGTCAAAACTAATGTTTTATACAATGAGCAAATAATACCCCAGAAGTTATTCCAAAAAACAGTGAATCAGTAATGTAGTTTACTATATTTGATCACAAGACAGTGATTAGGACATGATAAAATAAGTTAGCGTATATAATGTAAGCAATTGTCATAATCTATTTTTTTATTTGATAAAACATCAAATATCATATCGGATATAGTCACACGAATAAAAAGAAAAAGAAAAAGAAAAAGAAAAAGAAAAAGAAATCAAAGTCTTATTTACTAGCATCAAACCGGGAGAAATGAGAAATCACATGTGCTTAACTCGGCTCGACTATTGTGAAATGGACATGACAAAAACTGTTGACCTTTGCTTTGATAAAAACTTAAGCCTAGCAGAGGAAAACTCCATGTAAGTACGGCTTTATAACCACGCATTTTAATCGATTTGGTATTATACAACCAACCATGTCATAAACATGGCAAACTATATTGAGATCTATATCTCAATTTTAATCTCGACCTGCACCAGCGACCACCGTTGGCTACTTGTTATCAATAATAACTGTTTGTTTTGGCCATCTGTCAGCGAGACGAGACCACCACGACAATGGTCAAATCCTCGATGAATCGCACCTTTAGGATTGTTTTTGGATTCGCATGAACAAAACATTTTCAGAATAAAGAATTAGGGATGAGTGAACCTTAAGAACATGAATTTCTTCTTCTTTACATACAAAATTTAAATTTTATATGCTTCCATAAATGAATAAGAAGAAGCTTTGTTACCAAATTGCACTCTAATATATTTTAAGGGCGGGGGAACAACAACTGGAAACGGTTTTGCTCTTCGATATTTAAGAATCACTGTCAATATCTCGATGTAGGTCTAAGATAATCCTTTGTTCCACACAGATCTCCTTAAAGCCGTAAGACCATGTATGGATGCCGATGTCAGCCTAATGCCTAAAGGTCAAGGAAGTTTATGACCTGATGACAGGGGAGCGGGCACCAGAAGCCCCGGTGAACGGTAGCCATTGCAGAGTGGAACCATACAGTACCAGACACGAGATAGATCTTCCAAAGAACAAGACTTTTTTTCAAATAATTCAATTTATTTTGCCTTTTCTTTGGGAAAATTCATATTGTAAACAAAAAAGTTCACATTTCGTAAAATTCTGCACTTCTAACACAAATTGAAAATTCTTCGTATATTGTCCTAACTACAACATCAAGAAGTTCATTGTTGCACATGGTTATAATAGTAGTTTCGTCGTATATCGTCTCGAAATACTTGAAAATTTTGAAATGTCAAATATTGAAGTGTGCAATTAGTCCGTTAATGAATTATTGAAGGGTACAATTGTTTAGACAAAAAGAAAACGGAAAAATTGTAAATTTTGCAAGTAAAAAAATTAATGAAATCCCAGGCGGTGGGATTTGTTGCAAAATCCCACCGGAAAATGGACACTGTCCCCCCCAAACCAAGAACGAAAACGGAAGCCTTTCGATTCACTCCCCGTTCTCTCAACAATAAAGCTCGCCCTCGAGCCCTAGGCGAGTCGGTCGGGTCTTTCCCTGTTGTTCTGTTCCCCCTCCCCCCCAAAAAAAAAAGGAAACCAAACAAGCAAGTTATCCAGTTTCCTAGGAAAATTATGAGGTCAAGACTAGGGGTGTCAAAAAAGTCCGAGCTGGCCCGGTCCTAAAATTCACCCTAATTTTCGGGCCGGCTTAGTACTGTTAGGATCGGGCCGGCCCGATTCCGACTTTTTTTTCTTTCATTCATGTTTTCTTTTTAATTTATCTTATTTTCAATTTTATTTTTTATATTCTTTCATTCGACGGACATATCAAATGATTTTAATTCAAAAAAAGAAAAGAAAGAAAAGAAACCGACTCGACCCAACCCCGCCCGAAAAGGGTTCGGGCCGGGTTCGGTTTGGTACTGTTCGATTTCGGGCCAGGCCGATACCCGGTCCGACCCGACCCATTGACACCCCTAGTCAAGATCGCACCGTTACTCTTGATAGAGTAACGGTGGAGTCAGCTAATCTTTTTCCTTATTAATATTGTTTTCCTTTTCTTTTTATTTTTTTCTTTATTTTTCTTTTTTGGGTTTTTTGTTTTTTTCCTCAACAGCCGGCGAGGGTCACCGCTGGGGAGGGCCGCGACGTCCTCGTATTAAAGAAAGAACACTCGGGCATAAGAAAGTAATTATTTAGAGTCATAGAGAGGACTACACATCGGGTAATGGTAAATACGGATCAAGCTGGATCCCCTACAATATGGCAGCAACAGCTGTCGTCGTCGACGCATCCGCCATTAATGGACATCCCATACTTCTCGACGCAGGTTTCCACGCACGTCTCCTTCGAGCAGTCCGGGACACGAATGGAGGGGTACTCACACTTCTGTGCCTCCCCTACCCTCACCCCTGCAATTTGCGTTTACACAGAATGTAAACATTTTGATTAAAAAAGAGAGCACTTTGTACATCAACGGAGCGATGTGCTTGAAGTCGAAGAGAGAGATGGTCGATGAAAGATCAGACACCCACATGAGAAAACCAGCAAAGCAATGGTGAGGACATAGAAGAGGAGAGGAGAACAAGGCACAGTCTTCATCTTCGTCTTCGTCTTCGTCTTCGAGGGTTGGTTTGTCCGTGAGACTTGATGTAAGACTTGATGCTTTTTTATACTCTGGATTCTCTACATGTCATGAAGTATGGGGAAAAGTCTAAAAAAAAATCCTAAGTGCCCTTTTTTTTTTTTTTTTTTTTCAAATAAAGGCACGAAGTGGACTTTTTTTCAAATAAGGACTTGAAGTGTAATCATTGTCTCAAAGAAGGGTATGAAGTGGCTATAATTGTTTTAAATAAGGGCCTCACCTAGTTGGCCGGCCAAATTTTCCGGCCGATAAAGGCAGTTTTTGTAAAAGTAAAAATTAATCTAATTTTTTTGTGTGTGATTCGACAATAAATTCTCAAATCACACACAAATCTGCCACTTAAAGTTTCTTTGGTTTTTTTTTTTTACTTTTTTTTTAAAATCTCTAAAAAAAAAGAAAATGGAAAAAATAAGTTAAAATAGTAAATGACTAAAATGCCCCTAACTAAAGCAACTCATGCCCCTTTTTGATACTAATATGGGCATTCCAGGCCCATATTCGAAACGATATGCACTCCAACTTCTTCTTTGACGCAACAAATGCACTTTAGATGCTTATTTGAAATAATGTCTACTTCAGATCTTTATTTGAGAAAACGAGGGTATTTTGGAGCCTTTTTTGAAAAAATTTCCTGAAATCTGCGACCCATCTACGAATAAGGGAAGCACATTTAGTAGCAGATTTGTGTGTGATTTGAGAATTTATTGTCTCATCGCAATCTGTAAATGTCACCATAACTGCTTAGTTCATTTGGGCTGAATCACGAGAACTATTGGCTAGGCCTATGAAACTGCCCAAGATGCTTCTGACAGAATCAACTGCTGCTGTCCAATCATGTGAAGTGTTGGGTAATTTCATTCTTGATGAGGTCCCCGTTTGTAACCGAAAGAGTTGGGCTTGAGCATTCAGTATGATCTTAGGCTCATAAAGGGTGAGGTCGAAAAAATTGTCCAAAAAGCACTGAACCTATTACACTTTTACCTATTCAATTTTAAACATTTCAATTTTTTCAATTGAGTCCAAATATTTTTAAATTTTACCAATTGAGTTAGTGCGGTCAATTTTAACAGGAAATTACTGACGTGCATATCGGCCGTTCTACATAGCATGGCCAACGTTGACATAGAAAATTATTAACATTATTTTTGGCAATTTTTTCTATTTTTTTTCTTAACTTTTTTGTGCTTTTTTTTTTCTAGTGTTGGCAAGGGCGAAGGTCACAGCTCATAGGCAACCCTCGTTGCGAAGGTCTCACCTGCGGCCGCCGAGGCCGCAATGGTCTTGGACGAGGGCTTTGTAGCCTCACCAGCCATGAGTGTGGCCTTCACGGCCAGCGAGGGTCACCAATGACCTTATGTTGGCACAAAGAAAAAGCATATAAAAAAAAAAGCAAAGAAAAAGAGGAAAATAAAATTAAAAATTAAAAACAAATCATATTTTTTTTTAAAAATGAAATACTATCAAAATTATCTACGTCGGCGTCGGTCGTGCCACATAGGACGGTCGGCGTTCACGTAAGTGATTTTGATAAAAAAAAAAGTTTATAACTCAATTGGTAAAATTAAAAGGATTAAGATTGAATGGGCAAAAATGTAATAAATTTAAAAAAATTTGAATAATTTTCTTCAACGTACGCGCCACTTGATGCTCATTCCGAGGCAACGTTACTTGTTGGATTGAGGAATGGCGTGAAAAGATTCGTTCTTGCATGAGATGAACTCCGACCAAAAGAACACATTGCAGAACACTCTGAGATCAAATAGCGAACTTTTGGCTAAACATTGTTGCACCCCGATGCATCCCACAACGTGTCCCTCAATTTAATTCAAGCCAAAGCTCCACCCTGTTATCCACCTCTGGGAAACTTCGGACATCCGATGCACTACAAAACAGGACGCGCAAAATCGTAACATTGTTATCTTTTTCGAGTCATCATCTCACGTCTAGGATGGCATATTAGTCAAGTTTTCAGTCTGTTGACACTTAAAATAATCCAAGAGAGACTCGTGACAAGCACGTGAGGAAGCGATAATCAGCTACAGGAAGGGACACTGAAGCAAGGAACGTATCAATCAGAAAGATGTCACGTGTCGGGATAAATTCTGGCGCCATTTCCTTCTAGAGAAAGAAAAGCGCGCGGAGGGAGGCCACGATCGAAGCGGTTGGCGGTAATCCCCACAAGGTAAAAAGAAAAGGCACGAAGACTGGGAAACCGTCATCCACGTGGCTTATGAAAAAGAGCAAAGCGTTGGGCCAAAGGAAGAAACCGCTCAGCGGTTACTAAAGAGCTTGCCTATAAATACCTCGCAATAGCAAGATACAAACACACAACAACAAATCCAAAACACTTGCATTTTCAAACTAGCTCTTAGCTCTTAATCTTTAGCCTTTAGCCTAGCCTAGCTGTAGTTTTCAGATCCCCGTCGTCGATTCAATTCCGGCGAGTATCATATCCAGAGTTAGGTGTCGTCGATTAGATTCCGGCGTCTACTCGTTAGGTTCAGCACCGTCGATTAAATTCCGGTGTTGCACCCTTCACCCATCTTGTCCAAGACCGTCGATTCAATTCCGGTATTGTGTCCTATAATTCCCCGTCCAGTGCTGTCGATTGAATTCCAGCATTGTGTCCTACGTTATCTCCCGATCCTGTCGATTCAATTCCAGGGTCACGTCGAAGTCTGTCACATACTGTTACTATTGCACATTGGGCCGTCGAAGTTGTCGAAAGCCCGTTTGTAATGTGCCCTTTTGTGTAAATCTATTGCATTTGACATTCTCTGTCCAAAACTCGACCCGAACCCCTTTTCGGAAAATGAACGGATTAAGTTCGATAAAAGATTCTCGCGTAAGCAACCTTCTTTGGGCTATAGTCAATCTGGGTTTAGAACCCATAACCAGCAAAGCCTTGTCGAGGGATTTTAACGCGCAACAATCTTTTTTGGCACGCCCGGTGGGACCTTTGGTGTCGGTTCGAGAGAAGTGCTATGCCACGCACACGAGGACGTAACAACATAGACGGTGGTGGAGACGAACCCCAGGAAGAAATACAACGAATGGAGTCATCCACGGCCCATCAAGAGGACGTCGAGGTCTCTCGACGTAACGTTGAGGAGCCAAGGAGAAATCCGGAAATGACGCCTGTCATGCTAACATCGATAAGGCGGACCATCGAAAAAGTTCGTAACGAGTTTGCTGATCACATGGTCCAGCGGATGACCGAGGTTGTCAGGCCATTAATCATCAACACGTATCACGAATGTGCTGCAGGACAACATGGGATTACAATTAACCCACCTCATGCTCAAGAAGGGAATTGTTTCGTACCAGCAGCAAGTGGCGGTTTACCAGAAAAAGCACCGCCAAATATAGGCTTTGCAAGACAGAATACTCGGCCTTTAGCACCTCTGCGGATTCCGCAACGAGGAGAGGCGTTACCGGCCAACGAACCTAGACCCCCGGTAAATGCGGACACGTGTATGTTCCCTAGACATCCTATTCGACAAGATATACCTGCGGATACTATTATGTTTCCGGGACACCCTGTTCGACAAGACGAGAATATTGCTCGTCGGGAGGTAGTTGCCCAACATAACCCTGTCCCTATCAATGAACAACCGGCACCCATGATTATTGAAAATCAGGGGGCGGTGCCCTTTAGGGGGCAATGACAGGCTAGGGGACAAGACCAATTACTCCAAGCCAGGGGGCAAGGACATTATGGACATCAGGCCATACGACCTGGATATCAGCAGATGAATCAGGCCCTTCAACCACCAGGTCCCGAGCCAATGTTTCAGTTTGTTGTGCAACCCATATATCATCCGCCACAACCTGGATATCAAATGCCATATCAACCGTAGTACCATCAGCCAGGATTCGACCAGGCACCCGTATACATTAACCCAATGGTAGGATACCGGGCTAATGTTTACCGAAAATCGTACCCGGATTGGATGGATACGATCCCGTATCCAAGAGGGTTTAAAATACCCGAGTTCACACTTTTCTTCGGCGAGGATGATTATCCACGTATGAACATATCAACCGTTTTCTAGCACTATGTGGGGATGCTACACATGCGGATCACTGGAAATTAAGGCTCTTTCCATTATCCTTGTCGAAAACAGCCTTTACATGGTATACCGCACTACCACCCAATTCGGTGTTGACATGGGAACAGATGGAGCGTTTGTTTCATGGCCGGTTTCAAAGAGCGGTGTCGAACTTGTCAGTAGCAGATTTGTCGACAATGAAGCAAATGACAAACGAGACGGTCGACCGGTTTGTTGCAAGGTTTAAACGGGCTAGGAACAAATGTTTAGTCCCTTTACCGTAAAAGACATTCGCCGAGTTCGCTTTCAACGGATTGAAATTCGAAATACGAGATAGGATGGTGGGACATCCATGTGCAGATCTATTCGAATTATCCACGATGGCAACAAAGCACGAAAGTCTGCTCAAGGAAAAAGACAAAAGGCACACCCGAAGAGGAGATGTAAGTTTTGTCGAGCCACCCGATTTCGACGAAGAGTCAACGGAGCCTGTTGAGGTAGCCGTCGCCAAATTAACCATCGACAAGCCATACACTTGCCAAGCACTGAAGCCAGCAAGGATGAAAGAAAAGTCAACTATAATGGCTAAAGTAAAAGAGGCAGTGTACTATTCATTCAATGCGAATCGAGCAGAAGAAATTTTCGACATACTGCTGGCCGACGGACAAATCAGGCTGACAGAGGGGTAGAAGATACCGTCCAAAGAAGAATTAGCTGGGAAGAAGTATTGCAAATGGCACCACTCATGGAGCCATAACACATCGGATTGTCTAGTCCTTAAAAAGAACATTCAAGAAGCGATTCGACAAGGAAAGATCAAATTCGCTGAAGACAAAGGGAAACCCCCGATGGATGTGGACGCGGATCCTTTTCCAGTGATGACTGGAATGGTATCTTTAAAGCAATCGAGTAAAGACCATACGTCAACAAATTTATGCGCTTATTGCAGGCGAAAATTGGGAAACATGAGTACACCCGAGGAAGGGTACCAAAACAGCGGTCGAACCGGTCAGAGGGATAAGACGCCTTTTCACATTGAAAGTGCCGGACCTCGAAGAAGTTCCAATCATCGGAGAATTTATAAGTCATTTAAGCAGAGATACGATGAAGGGGACCTTACGATTGGTACTTTAGGTGAGCCAAGTGGCAAGTTTGATTATTACGTAAGCTATGGTCCACCGACCCCACATCCCCAAGAAAGAGTCCACTATGGATAGGGAAAGGAGTTCGACAGAGATTTTCGACAAGGCCTTCATGAGCCACATCGTCGACGCACTCTTAAGATACCAAGCAACCCCGTAGAGGGGTCATGGTATGAGGTGACGGAAGATCAAGAAAAGGAGAAAATCTTGACCCGAACTCAGAAGAGAAGGGTGCAAAGAAAGAATAGAGTCCGCATACTACGGCAACGGGAGATTCCAGCCGGTCATGACTCGATGGCAGCAGCTCCTAACCATACCAAACTGCGAAGGCCGAGAAATCTGGTTTGGTGACGACGACCAAAAGAGACACACCCAACTCAAGAAAAAGAGGACAAGGGTACAAAGACATAGAAAACATCTGCGTCCAAATCTCGATTTAAAACCCCTGCTAGCAGGTTAGTTTCCCCCTAAGCTCTTGTATGGTACGAGTTAAGTTACTACACGAGTTTCAACTCGAGTCGACCTCGCCTAACGGCGGCGACAAAGAAACGACGCAAGAAAAGGAAGGGGCTCGGTTTTGCTTCAGCGATGAAGAAACCATGGAATTCGGGAAACCCATGGAAGATCTCTCAAATCACTTGAGGTCGCTCAATATAAATGCCAAGATCAACGGACGGCCAGTAATGAAAGTACTTGTGGATGGGGGTTCAACGTTAAATCTCATTCCATACCGCTTCTTCAAGAAAATAGGAAGAAATGATGACGAAATAATCCCATCGAATATACACTTGTCTGATTTCATTGGCGAAATTACTCAAGTAAAGGGAGTATATGTCGCTGACTTGACCATCGAATCTAAAACATCGAGGACGTCTTTTCGTGTCGTCGACGCCGACGGATCTTATAACTTGCTGTTGGGACGAGATTGGATACACGGAAACCAATGTGTCCCATCGACGCTTCACCAGATGCTGGCATTTTGGAATGGGGACAAAGTTGAATATGTAAAAGCAAATCCCCGGACTTGTGTTACCTGGACCCGTATATCCGGCCGAGACAAAGTGATGCCGGATGATTGCCTTCGCATATCCAAGCCGCCTGAAGTGGACCCAAGAGATATTGCATTCTGCCGTTTCGACAAAGGGAGTACCGAATGGATCTCAAGAAAGGAACCGGTGGAACCAATCGACTAGTTTTCCGATGGAAAGTCAATCATTTGCGCAAAACCTCGCTAAGAGGTATGCGGCCTACAAGGCCGAGCAAAGTGATCAAGCTAGACAGCTTGCAGACGGCATTTTAGATTTTGAAGAATCCTCAATTAAGGAGGACGACAAGGTAATTCAAGCTCAAGACCCACCGGAAGAGGTCAATCTCGGAGATGAGGCCTGTCCTCAACCTACTTATGTGAGCCAATTACTCGATCAGCGGTACAAGGTTCAAATAGTAAACCTGTTGAGAAAATATAAGGATTGTTTTGCTTGGAATTACCATGAGATGCCTGGTCTTTCGAGGAGTATAGTTGAGCATCGATTGCCAATTAAGAGGGGATTTCGACCACACCAACAGGCTGCTAGAAGGTTCGCTCCCAAAGTAATCCTTAAAGTTAAGGAGGAAATCGAGCGTCTCCTTTCAGCCGGATTCATAAGATCAGCAAGGTATGTCGAATGGTTGTCGAATATTGTGCCTGTCAAGAAGAAGAACGGCAAACTTCGAGTGTGTGTTGATTTCCGAGACATTAATGCGGCCACCCCGAAAGACGAGTACCGGATGCCCATCGCCGATATGTTGATCGATTCGGCATCCAATAATGAAATGATGTCCCTCATGGACGGACATTCTGGGTACAATCAGATATTTATAGCGGCGGAGGATGTTCACAAGACAGCATTTAGATGCCCCGGGGCTATTGGTACGTTCGAATGGGTCGTCATGCCTTTCGGTTTGAAGAATGCTGGTGCTACGTATCAAAGGGCAATGAATTACATTTTCCATGATATGATTGGGGAATTCATGGAGGTTTATATCGACGACGTCATCGTCAAGACGGACCAGGTAAGTCATCCGGACCACCTAGAGCAAGCTTTTGAGAGAATGCGCAAATTTAAATTAAAAATGAATCCTTTAAAATGCGCTTTCGGGATAAAAGTTGGCAATTTCCTTGATTTTTTGGTTCATCAAAGAGGTATAGAGGTAGACATGAATAAAGCTAAGGCTATTTCAGAATTGCCATCTCCCGATAATAAAAAACAGGTGCAAATGTTAATCGGGAAATTAAATTTCTTGCGGCATTTTATAGCTAACCTCTCGGAAAAAATCGAAGTTTTCTCCCCGTTGCTCAAATTGAAGAATGAGCGAGAGTTTGTGTGGGAAGAGAAACATCGGGTGGCTTTCGACGGGTTAAAAGAGTATCTCATCAAGCCACCGGTGTTGACGCCGCCAAAGGTGGGACGGCCATTGAAGTTGTATTTATCCGCCGCCGATACAACGATCGGGAGTATGCTGGCTCAAGAAAACGACGAAGGGAAAGAGCAGGCCGTGTATTACCTAAGTAGGATGCTCAACGATGCCGAGACGAGATACACGTCCATCGAAAAACTATGTTTATCACTGTACTACTCCTGTACAAAATTACGACATTATATGTTGCCGACTACGGTACATGTAATTTGTAAAACAAACGTGATTAAGTACATGTTGTCTAGTCCAATCATTAGGGGCCGGATTGCAAAATGGGCGTTCACTCTAATAGAAATCGATCTGATTTATGTGCCGCTCAAAGCGGTGAAAGGGTAGGCAATATCCGATTTCATTACCGAATACCCTTCAAGTTTAAAAGTCGAGGATGATGAAAATTATCTGGGTATTGCGCCTTGGATATTATATTTCGATGGGTCGGTGGCATCCGGTTCAGCAGGTGCATGAATCATGGTTATATCACCTTTTCGACAGAAAACAAAACTCATATTCGGGCTCGACTTTGAATGCTCAAATAACCAAGCCGAGTATGAAGCCCCGATCGTGGGATCGAATGTTTTAATTGACATGGGGATCAGGTCAATTAAAGTGAAGGGCGATTCTCACCTGGTGATCAAACAGCTAAATGGTGAGTATCAATGTTTGAATGAAAACATTATTAGGCATCACCACCTGGCATAAGAATTGGTGTCGAAGTTCGTCGAATACGAGCTAATCCATGTCAAGAGGAGTGAAAATTCAGAAGCTAATGAGTTGGCCAAGATGGCGTCGGGATATCGTATATCGAAGGAACTAGCGGACCACATCATTACTCGGGTAAGGACCTTACCATCAATAGATGCTCGGGTAATGATGATTGAGCGATCCGAAAGCTCGGGAGAAACCAGCGGCCAACAAGATTGGAGAACCCCTTTGGTAAACTACTTGAAAAACCCGGGTTCTGGCAGTAGGGACTTCAAAAGAAAAGCCTTAAAATATCTGCCGATCGACAATGAGTTATATCGAAAGACCATCGACGGATTGCTTCTCAAATGCTTGGGGCAAGAGGAAGCAATGCTAGTCTTGACGAAAGTCCATGAAGGGATCTGTGGTGCGCATCGAGCCGGATTGAAGACAAAGTGGTTGTTAAGGCGACATGGGTATTTTTGGCCAACAATCACCCAAGATCGCATCGATTACGCGAAGGGGTGTCAATCGTGCCAAAGGCATGGACCAATCCAGCAAGTACCAGCCGCACCGATGAACCCAATTATCAAGCCGTGGCCTTTTCGGGGTTGGGCAATGGACATAATAGGGAAAATTTATCCTCCCTCGTCGAAGAAGCACGGTTTCATTTTAGTGGCCACAGATTACTTCACAAAATGGGTTGAAACGGCGTCATACAAAAGTGTGACACAAAAAACGGTTAGGGAGTTCATCGAAGAGCGAATTATTCATCGATTTGGAATTCCGGAGACTATCACTGTTGACCAAGGGACAGTCTTCACAGGCCAAGAAATACGAGATTTTGCTAAGTCGAGGGGTATCAAGATGATTCATTCGACGCCCTATTACGCTCAGGCTAATGGCCAAGCAGAAGCTTCCAACAAAAGAATCATCGGATTGATTAAAAAGCATTTGGAGGACAACCCAAGGGAATGAGACTCATTGTTGTCGACGGTGTTATGGGCTTATCGAACTTCCAAAAGATCAAGCACTGGAGTCACTCCTTACATGCTAACATATGGACAAGAGGCCGTGTTACCCCTGGAGATTACGGTGCAATCATTAAGAGTAAAACTCCAGGATGGTATGGCTAAAGAGCAATACGATGAAATGATGTACACCAATATTGATGAATTGGGAGAGAACCGAGCCACAAGACTGGAAAAATTGATGGCTCAGAAGCGAAGGGTTGCCAAGGCTTACAACAAACACGTGAAAGCTAAGCGTTTCGATGTAGGAGACTTGGTATAGAAGACTATTTTGCCTATGAACCTCGACAGCGAAAAGTTTGGCAAATGGTCGTCGAAGTGGGAAGGACCATACTTGGTAATAGACGCCCTCCCGGGGAATGCATATCGAGTAATAGAGATCGATGGAAGAGAACTACAACGCTCGATCAACGGGAAGTATTTGAAAAAATTCTATCCATCGATGTGGGAAATGCAAGGAGAATCAGAAAGCGAAGAGTAAGAAAGATCAATTCCATTCATTCAGTAAAAACTTTTTACAATCTTCCTCCCTTTCCCTCTCTTTCTCTCTTTCTCTTTCCTTCTTTCCCTTTCTCTCTCTCTTCCTCTTGCTCGCTCGCCCCAACAGGCCCTTACCGGAAGTGCTCCCTAAAACGGACCACGAAGCCTCGCATCGGCACTCCAACTTGGCATTCTCTTCTCTCGCGCGGTGATGAGCTTCAGCCAACTCTTCCAGCACCGCCTCTAGCTTGTCCTTCTCACTCTCCAGCCGCTGAAGGTGCTCCTTCCGACCCCGCAGAAGACCATTGGTAGAGTCCAACATGGCCTTGAGACCCTCCAAAGGGGCCCCAATGGAAGCCAAGGAACGGGTCTCGCAGGCCTCGGCCGGTTCATGTTCCCGCTGCTCGGTTTCCTTCCGAGGCCTTCGCAGGTGTCGTTGGCGGGCAATCGGGCGGTCGGAAACAATGTTCTGAAGTTGGAGGACGCCGGCATGAGAGGCATGGAGGGCTTCCTGGACGTTGCAGAGTTCCTTGTGCACCACTTCCCCGTTCTCAATCTCTTTGATCTTACACCAAACTTCATGTTCGGTGAGATCATCTTGAGACATGGTCGCGTGATTCCGGCGAAACTTATCCAGCCCGTAGTCGAAGAGCGTGACAAACTCTTCGTAGTTCGACCGGAACGGGTGGTCGGAAGGAAGATTTTGGGGCGCAGAGCGGCTGAGTAGGGCATGCGGTTTCTCGAGGGCCCGCGGTTTCACCACCAGCATGGTATAGGTGTAACTCGGAAGGGAGATAATCTCCCTCCGGATAGCCGAGAACTCACGGCTGAAGTATATAGGAGGAGATGAAGCCGTAGAAGAAGACGCACGCTCCATTAGGGCTTTAAGAAGTTTTTCTCTAAGGATCAAAGGCAGAAGGGTTTGGATGAAGACGCACTCCAGGCAAGTGATCCTATTTATAGATAAAGGCCAAGGAACGGTTCGTCCCACGATGCCGAGTATCCGCCCACGACCTTCCGACGATCGAGGCAGTAAAAGTTAGTGGACGGTTATCGAGGCGAGAAGGTATATCGCGATTGGTGAAACACGTAAGTAACCATAATGATGCGAGTAGCGGGTTTCCCGCTGGCTATTAACCACGACGAACCGTCATGACGATTTGAATTTAGAGGGAGAATCGGAAACGACGTCTTTCATTAAATGCCGCATGGAAAAAGGATGATCCCGAGAATATCATGTCATGTGAACTTTGGAGAATTAACACTAAGACCGGCAGTTCAATGATAGAATAAGACGATAAGGACATGTGGCATTAATGTGGAACTAGCAACAACGGACTACAATACGTGCTGTTCAAGACTCAAGACGAAACTATGAAGTTGCATTTCATCGTTGCGGTTGGCGTCAACAATTGCCTCCTTTCGATGACCGGCTTGCATCATATCAAGGTGCAGTGATTCGCAAATTGCCTCTTGCTGTTTGATTGCCTTCAATTGTGCAGATAGTACTTGCAGGGTGGTACAACCGTCACTTTCCAGGGTATCAAGAACACTATGTTGATAAGCCGGCTCATTGTCGGCAAGAAGGGAATCTGTTTCCAACTTGTCGATAATCGCTAGTTCACGCCGCCTTGTCCTGAAGGACCTTAGAGTCGAGCCAAATGTGAGGAAGAGTTCATTAACGGCGAATCCAAGGGCACGACATTGGACCGGATAGGGCAAATGGGCCAGAAAAGCAAGGAGAGCTTTGATCTCGTCCTCAACAGATGCTTGGTTACATATGTAGGCATATCCTCCTCCTAGTAAGTCATGCAAGTGTGACCACTTGCCGCGAAGGTATAGATAGTCGCAGCGAAGAGTATTCGATGGGCCAACCGAGGCACTCGCCATGTTCATATGAACAACCCACGATTTGTCGGGTAAGTCGTCCGTGCGGCCATCAGAAGCCAGTGAATCATCCGGGAAGAAAGTCAGATCAATAATTACATCAAGCAAGAATGCGGGGAAGTACCCACTTTCATTATCAGATTGTTTATATCAACAAAGAGTTTACCTTCATTGACTGGTTGCTCAAGTATAATGCTCGGAATAACGAAAGAAGCGGGTCTTCTTAGAGGATGCAATAAGCCCAATGAGTGTCGACGGACTTTCGAGAGAACGTCTATTGCACCGGTTGAGAACAAAGAGGAGCGATAGGAGAGCCACCACTTGTCGAAAAATGAGGTGCTACAAGGATGGTCAGAGAAGCCGACAAATACAAAGCGCCCGAGAACGGCATGAACAACTTCGATATGGCCCATCATGTCGGTTACCTCTTTCTTGCGACCAGAGAAAGGGAAATTCATGGAATACACCACCGGCATTGGAATCCCCCGAGTAAGCCCGAATTGGCGAGCACAATAATGAGGATTATAAATCTCAAATCCCGATGAGAATTTGCCGCCACCGGACAAATTCATGGCTAAGTCATTTGGGGCTAACACGCTCATCCGTAAAAGACAAGAATCGGGATCTGCACCGGAGGAGCTATAGATATCATTATCGACGGGCAGCCTTGAGAAATCAAAGCTGGTGAGAGACAACAGTTCAATAAGGAAGTCGTCGAAAGCGGTAAGATTGTCAGGGGCACAGCGAAGGGTCCGATTGAACACCATGGGTACATCATCCCTTTTAATTTTCGATGATTCGGTTGTCGAAGTGAGCGCTTGATCAAAAAACATATGAGGAAAGTACACTCGGACCCAATAGTGCAGAATCCATAAAGGACCCGAAAAGGGGGCGGGATGATTGTCCATCGGCGAAGATTGAGCATCCGATAATCCCCGATATAATGCAGCCAGGAACATCCGGCCTAGGCCAATATCAACACCACATGCCAGTTCATATGCCATATCAAGGAATTCTCAAGAAATTCGACATGTGGGGAGACAAAAGACATATTTGTAAAGCCAACATAAAAGGAAGGCTGTATGTTCCCCGAGAAGGATGGGTCCTGAAGATTTAGCATGGCGATCCATGAATTCACCATATGGCGGGTCAAGGCGGTAAGACATATCAAGGAAAACCGGGTCGTCTGGAGGCCGAGAGTCACCGTCGATAAATGGAGAAAGACCGGTCAGAAACCAAATATCAAGAAGGGTAGGGGTCACTGGACCAATAGGCAAAAAGAAACAGTTCGATGACGGTGACCAAAAGCAACACAAACTACCGACGAGGCCATACTCCGAGGAGTCAATAGATGTACCACAAAAGGACAGTAGGACATCTATCCCGGCTTGTGCCCATATGGTAGCTGTTTTTCCTTCTAGTCGTTTGTACCGGTTGTAAAACTGGTGGTCGAAGGATGGGTATGAAGAAAATCTATAGTTACTCGACGACCAAGCAGAGGTACAAATAATAGATTGCTAAAAGGGTAAGACTTCTTCAGAGCAGCGGGGAAAGCAAGTAATCAGTGAAGAAGGGGGTGGCAAACTTGTGAGATGTGGACCCAAAATTGTGTGACCATTGCTGGGTTGGTGATCCATGAAGGATAAGGAAAGTTTCCTTTTGGCATCGTTGTGAGAAAAAGCGTCGAAGCGCGACAAGCAGGGAGTTGCGCGAGTACTCATGTGAACTCGATAGCAAAGTTCGTATGAAATTGGCGTTTGGAGGCAATCATTATTTATAAAGGATTTTGAAGTAACCGACTCGGAATTGAGATGGCAGTTACTCGGACGTGGGCAATTACATGGATCGTGGCAGAATGCAATACGGAAAATAAGGAGAAAGAAATGGAGATTTTATTGACGAAAATCGGGATACTGAGCCGTCTTGATCCCCTCAAGCGGTTCACAGAGTAAACGTTCAAACTTCTTATTTTTATCTATGTACATATTCCTAGTATGACGTCGGTCTACTTCTGCCCGCATAACCCGAGTGCAATCGGCTCGTTTCCTCTCTTCTAAGGAAGTCGCGAGCGTTTTCGGTTGATCTTCTATAGAGGATCGACGAGAAAGTACTGTCGATCGCCGACTTCGAGTCTCCTCTAGTTCTCTCTCTATCGCCAGCCTTTATTGCTCCGGGGTAGCCTCCTTCTTATCTAAAGCAGCAAGCTCGTCGACAGCGGATTGAAGGGACTGTTCTCCTTGAGTTACAAGTTGCCTCGCCTTTTGGGTCTCGGAGCTAGGAGAAAAGAGCTTACCGGGAAAATTCGACAGAGCAAGCACCTTGTCCCGACACCGTCGAAAATGCATAAAGGGAGTAGGAAAGTGCTCCAAGAATGCTTTCAGGCGGCGGACTAAGCCTTCAGGAAGCTTCGCTCCGATTTCCTCTTTGACCGACCATTCCATCACGGATTGGATGTTTCGAATAGTCGATGGGTTGTCAACAAAAGAGGCTACCCCCGAATGAACAAGGTCGAGGGAGCAAGATAGCATGATTCCCGGCTTGCTGAAAATCTCTGAGTCGGGTGAGCTGTTTGATTCGTGCATACTCGGGTGATCCGAAGAGCGAGAAGATCCAGCGGGATGAGCTTGAACGTCTTCGATGGACGACGTAAGAAGAGAAGCAGCAGGAAGATCCCGGATAATATCCGCAGATGAAGGGTCTTCGGGTGTTGAGAGACCTTTAGCTATTAAAGGAGCTTCGACCATCGGGGTCGGGACAATGGCAAGGGTCATCGAAGAAGGTTCCCCTTGAGGTTCAGTAGGCGAAGGAGCCGCGGGTTCGGACGGATCCTCAGCAATGGCAATATTGCTAGACCCTCCAATGGGTGGATCAAGATCTACCAAAGAATCTTCAGGACAAACGGTTGGAGACGCTTCGACAAGCCGAGGGACTATTGGAGATTCCACCGGAGATTTGCTCTTCTTCGCTATCATCTTTCGCCGTTTAAGAGAAGTGAGCGTCTCCTCATCGGCTCCGTCGTCAGAATCATCACCTAACAGCGAACATAAAGCAAAAATCACCTCGGGCTGGTAATACTGCGAAAATCGGGAAGAAAGAGACCCACCTAAAACGGTCGTCGGACGTTTGCAACCACCAATCGAGAGGGCTCCGGTGGCACCCTTTTTCCCAGTTTTCTTCAAAGCGGGACCAAAGGGTCAGATCCGGCTACTCTGGAGGATGGAGGAGATGGCATCTTCGAAAGGGCTTTCAAAGGCAAAGGACGTCCACCAGGTCGTAAACTCGGAAGTCACGCCTGGGCTAGAATGAAGTATTGTTGGGATATCTCCCGAAAATCGCTGGTACATCATGGTGGTAATCTCGGCACAAGAGGTGAACGGTTCGTCAATCTTGATATTATACATCTTCTTGTCCATCGATGGGAAATCCATGAGATAAGGGATAGGCATAGGCACCGCCCGTCGAAGACCGAATTGCCTGGCGCAAGAATGAGGAGAATATGGTTCGAAGCCTGGATAGAACCTACCCTTAAGACATAGCCGGATTGGAAGGTCTCTAGGGAATAGGACAAAGGTCCAAAAATCACGGTGGTTGAACCGTTTCAAGGTTCGAGAGTTGAAACAAGAATTGAACTCGCCTGAGCGGTAAGGAAAGAAATCTATTCGATCAGCCTCGTGAGATAGAAGCTGTCGAAGGAAGAACCGAAAAGGCTGAACATCACCGGGGACCTTTGAGGGGACGGTTTGGAGTAGTCGTATACCAAGCTTCAAAGGAACCATGTTGGGATTGAAGGAAGGGACGCTCTCAAACATGAAAAAGAAGTACAATGCAATCTAAGATTGAAGAATCCAGAGCGGCCCCGACAGTACACCATCCTCTTCGGAATTTGACATTAGCCGAGCGGCATAAGAAACACTCCCGTACGCAGACGCAAGAGCAAGAGGGCCAAGGGCAACAAGATTCCCTTTTGCTAGAAGTAGGGCGAGATCGTAATAGTCCTTGGACACTTTGAGTGTTGGGCTAAAGAATAGATATTTCGACAGCCAAAAAAGAAGGAAGGCTGTTCGTTCCTCGAGGGAAACATCCCCGGACGTTTTACTATGGGCATCGATGAACTTCCCATAAGCAAGAGAATCGTCAGAAATGGGGCAATCCTTAGTTTTTCCTAGATTTTTGACCGAGGCCCCATAAGGAGAGAGACCAGCTATGGCGAAAGTATCTAGAAGGGTTACAGACATGGGACCCCACGGGAAGAAAAAGCAATTAGTGGAGGAGGACCAAAAGCTTGTAAATGACCCCAGCAGACCTCTATTCAAATCATGGGACAACATGCCGACCTCAAGTGCTGTCCCGATTTGCGCTGTTTCCCAGAGGCCAACCGTTGGAGTATCCTCTTGAAGCCTTTGGAACCAAGTATAAGCCCTGTCGTTAAATGACGGAAAACTCCTAAATCGCTGAGCCGGCATGGACCAAATGTCCTTTAGCGAAGAAGCTTGAATGGGAAGCTGCTCATCGGCCCGCATTGGAAAGCAAGACCGAAGAGATGATGGAATGTGGTGGTGATCATGGAGACTAGGCCCGAGAATGAGACCGGCGTGCTCTCGTCGAGAGTTCAACAACTTGAGGAAACAGTGATCAGCGTCATCACTATTGATGATCCCATCGAAGCGGGCGATGAATTGGTGAAGAAGGAACTCGGGAGTTTCGGTCGCCATGAAAGCTTGGAATGCTTAGAGAAAAGGGTTTAGGGTTTAAGGGAAAACCGCTGATGAAGAAAGACGACAATTTGGAGCTTTTTTAAGATCCTTAAAAAGCAAGATGAAAAAAGGCCGGTGCACGGTACGAAGTCGAAAAGGTTGCGCTTTGGAAAAAGAGATCAAAGGGAAAACGTAATCATCATTTGTACAGCTGGAGATCACCAAACCAGAGGAAGATATTTTAAAAGAGGTAAATCTTCGATTTACATCTTTTAAGGGGGCATATGTTGACACTTAAAATAATCCAAGAGAGACTCGTGACAAGCACGTGAGGAAGCGATAATCAGCTACGAAAAGGGACACTGAAGCAAGGAACGTATCAATCGGAAAGATGCCACGTGTCGGGATAAATTCTGGCGCCATTTCCTTCTAGAGCAAGAAAAGCGCGCGGAGGGAGGCCACGATCGAAGCGGTTGGCGGTAATCCCCACGAGGTAAAAAGAAAAGGCGCGAAGACTGGGAAACCGTCATCCACGTGGCTTATGAAAAAGAGCAAAGCGTGGGGCCAAAGGAAGAAACCGCTCGGCGGTTACTAAAGAGCTTGCCTATAAATACCTCGCAATAGCAAGATACAAACACACAACAACAAATCCAAAACACTTGCATTTTCAAACTAGCTCTTAGCTCTTAATCTTTAGCCTTTAGCCTAGCCTAGCTGTAGTTTTCGGATCCCCGTTGTCGATTCAATTCCGGCGAGTATCATATCCAGAGTTAGGTGTCGTCGATTAGATTCCGGTGTCTACTCGTTAGGTTCAGCATCGTCGATTAAATTCCGGTGTTGCACCCTTCACCCATCTTGTCCAAGACCGTCGATTCAATTCCGGTATTGTGTCCTATAATTCCCCGTCCAGTCTTGTCGATTGAATTCTAGCATTGTGTCCTACGTTATCTCCCGATCCCGTCGATTCAATTCCAGGGTCACGTCGAAGTCTGTCACATACTGTTACTATTGCACATTGGGCCGTCGAAGTTGTCGAAAACCCGTTTGTAATGTGCCCTTTTGTGTAGATCTATTGCATTTGACACTCTCTGTCCAAAACCGACCCAAAACCCCTTTTCGGAAAACGAACGGATTAAGTTCGATAAAAGATTCTCGCGTAAGCAACCTTCTTTGGGCTATAGTTAATCCGGGCTTAGAACCCATAACCAGCAAAGCCTTGTCGAGGGATTTTAACGCGCAACACAGTCTAAGGGGTATTTTGGTCTTTTCGAGTCTAGCATTGCTTGGGTGATTTTCGTGAAAAATGATCTTCTTGGTTCTAGCCAGCCCGGCCTCGGCCGGGGACCTATCGAGCCATGCCCGAAAACCGGCCTTGTTGGCGGGCCCACGACCGGGTCATGTTTACGCAATGACAAGGGCATGATGAGGCCATAGCCCCTCCATGACGAGGGCCTATCCCTACCACGTCTTGGCTATGGCCAGATTTGGGCGTAACCATGATATGATGAGCAATGACGATGAACATTGCCTTTATGAAATCAGCTGCAATGTTTACGAGGATTTTTTTGTCGAAAGAGATGATGTCGGCCTTTTAAAAAAATGCAAGAGCTATGGAGTAGAATGATGATGATGCTAGAGGCCTGTTGGACGAAGTTGGATGCCAACAGAGCACATGAGTATGTGGCGGACGAATGGGGTTGGGTGGAGGAGGAGATCTCCCTACATGCCCTCCCCCGTGTTTTCCTTGGTGTTAATCTCCTCCTCCTTCGTATAGACGTAGTATGATCTTCTTGTAACTTTCATTTTCGCCAAACGACGCTTAATAATGGTCATTTTAGTTTCATGGTCATCGTTGTACTCTTCTTCCGTTAGTTCTTTGCTAGAAGTCTTTCGTGTATAGGACATGCACAACACGAGCACGACGCATGCACGGCGTTACCGGAAGAATTGCACCACCGGTAGCCCCAAATCTGCCCAAAAAAGATGCCTCGACAAGAAGCTCTCCAAGGCGTGATCACCTTATACACCGATAAGTGTGTCATCGATAACACAACTCACCAAGTATTTCATAGCAATGCTGATTGCGTAACCTTGGGCATGCAAACTCAGCGGGTAGAATGCCATGTAGGAAAACACAAAGGCCATCGCCTACATGAGCTTCGTGTGGATGTGGTAGGAGGATAGCGAGAAGATCATCTCGTCAACGCTCCTCAACAGGAATGGCTGTCGTCCCACCCCGTTAAGGAGGAAGGCGGCGACGAGGATGAACACGGTATTTAAATTCGTGTGACGAGTTCTTCTCTTCGCCACATGCTCATTTGCGCCGTTGAGATGCACTTCGTCTAATAGGCCTCTAGAGTCGGCATCATACTACTCTATAGTCCTCACATTTTCGAGAAGGCTAGCATAATCTCCTCCAATAAAAAGCTCCTCGCGAGCATCGCGGTCAACTTCATAAAGACAGTTTTCATCCTCGTTGTCGCCTTCCTCCTTGATCGGGTCAAACGGCGGCCATTGCTATTAAGTAGCATCGACGGGATGATCTTCCCATTTGTCTCCCTTAGACTATATCTCAACATCATATGCCATAGTCACACGAAGCTCATGTGGGCAATGGGCTCTATGTTTTCCTACGTGGTCTCCAGGATGGGGCCGAATGCATCGGTGTGCAGTTTAGGGGTGTCAATAGTTCGGTTCGGTTTAGTTTTTCCAAAAACTAAACCGAACTGAACCATTAAGGTGAAAAGTTTGAACCGAATCGAACTCGCCCCGAACTGAATATGAACCGAACCAAATATCCAATTCGGTTCGGTTCGGTTCAAGACGGTTTTCGGTTTTTCTTTTTTGATTTTTGGTTTTAATTTTCCCCTTTTTTTTTGCACAATTGATTCGCTGGCCCATCACCACCGCCCCCAAAATTCAGAGCCCCCACAGCCTCGGGCTTGGTTCAGAGCAAAGAAAACCACTCCACCAGTTCTACCCCGACGCGCCTCCCCACGGTGTTCGCAGCCTCACCGGACGCGAGCAGCGACCGGCACTGCGGGCAGTTGAAGTTCAAGTGCTGGAGCCACCCGTTGAGGCACTCGAGCTCTCGCAACTGCTCACCCTCCTCCCTCGGCGTAGAGAGGCACACCACGCAGTCGGGCACCTCGAAGCCCCTCGCGGACGAAGGCGAAGGCGTCGCAAGCCCTCGCGGCCCCGACCCACCCTTGCGGAAGCGGGACTCGAGGTTAGAGGGCAAGAGGGAGTCGTCGGCGGCGAAGGAGGAGCAGTTGATGGCAGCGATCTGCTCGAGCACGCACAGCTCCTTCTCGCTGGGAAATGAGGTCTTCCACGGCGGAGTCGTCGGTGTCGGACAAGTACGAGAAATCGGCCATGCCTTCCTCCTCCTCCTCCTCCTCCTCCTCCTCCGTCTTCTTTTTCTGGGTATGTGATGTTTCCTCGTGATTTCTGAATTTGCCACTCTGGTTGTGATGATTTTGTTTGGGTTTCTTTGCACAGTTTCTACTCACCACCGACCCTGTTTTTGCTCTGTTTAGACGGAGCGTGCTCTTCTCTACCCAACGGCTACTTCTATGTCAACAGGCGACGGCGGCGGCGGCGTCGTGGTGGAGGCGGCGAGGAAACGCGGGCGATGGGTAGGATGGGGGCGGGGACGATGGCAGTGGTGGCATTGGTCGTGGTGGCACGGGTGGCCGTGGGTAGGAGTGTGAGGAGCAGGAGGAGGTGGAGGTTTTTGGCGTGTTGAGGGAGCTCGAGGCTTGCGAAGCGCCGGTGGGGAGGCTGAATTAAAAGAAAAAAAAAAGATTTTCGGTTCAGTTCGGTTAACCGAACCAAACCAAAATAAACCGAACCAAAAGAAATAAATGGTTATATTTCAATTAATCGAACCAAAACTGAACCGAACCAAAAATGCACAAATTTTTGGTTCGGTTTAGTTCGGTTAATAGATCGAGTCAGTTTTTTGGTTAGTTTTGATACCCCTAGTGCAGTTCAATGATCTTCTCACAAAGGCTGCAAGCGCAAGGGTATGCAATCCACGTCGTCATGAAATAGGTGGTAAGTATGATGCTATCGATGACATACTTATCGATATGCAAGACGATCGTTCTTTGAGTGGATTTTCAAACACTCTGCATGCAAAAGCTCAGTACACGTGTTGTGCATGTTCCATACACATTTTCTAGAAAAAACTTATGGTAAAGGACTAAGAGAAGAAAAGTACAAGGACGATCATGAAACCTAGGGGTGTCAAAATCGAACCGAAAAATCAAATCAAACCGCTAACCGAACTGAATCAAACCGAAAATTTCGCACATTTCGGTTTGGTTCGATTTTCGGTTCGGATAATGAAAAATAACCATTCTTTCTTTTCAGTTTGGATTATTTAGGTTTGGTTCGGTTAACCGAACCGCGAACCGAAATATCTTCTTTCTTGTTAAAAGTTAACATTAGCGATTCGAAAGAAATAACCATTTTTTTTTTAATTTTTCCTTTATTTTTCCATCTTTTGGTGCAAAGGGCCAGGTTCCGCCGGCCACACTGGCTGAAATTTCAAATTTCGTGATTTTTGTGATATCATTGAGATGTCAGTATTTAATGCCCATCTGATTCCAATTTCGTGCTCATGCAAATGCTAGTAGTATCCTCAATTTTGTGCATCTCGGAACTGACCGCGCATTTCCCGTCAACCTTTCCATCATGTATCCAATGTAAGGACCAATAACGAATGAAATTAAGCAGGGGCTTGATTAAATGAAAAAAGTTCAAAGATGATACTAAATAACAATAAGAAAAGCTCAGAGATTTTTGAAATAAGAAGGAAAGTGATTTGCAGAGAGACCAGGTCTCCGCCGAGCAGTAGAACTTGGAAAGCGCAGCGCTCATATCGGAGCTCGCGGTTCCGTCGTCCGTCGACCTCAAATGGGGACAACGATGGAGGCGCAGAGTACGAGTGGAACGGGGCGATCCCGTGGCAAATCCATCTCCACGAATCCGAAGTCAACACAAAAAAAAAAAAATCATTTTTGTGCCCATTTTCGAAAATCAAGATCTTGCTTTGGGATGTGTGAAGATGAATTGGACTTGGGGGCAACGAAGGGCTTTTCGAAGGATTTAGCATATGCAACTCGGACCTCCACAGGCGACGACGCCGGATCTGAAACGGAAAAGGAAAAAAAAAAATAGAAAGGAAAACCGAAAAATCGAACCGGACAGAACTGAATTTTCAGTTCGGTTTGTATTCGGTTTGGTTTGGGATTCGGTTCGATTTTGCTGCTCATCCTAATGGTTCGGTTCAGATTTTCTGAAAAATCCAACCAAACCGAACCGAACCGTTGACGCCCCTAATGAAACCAAAATGACGATTGTCAAGTGTCGTTTGGCAAAAATGAAAGTTTTTGCTGTGTCTATACAAAGAAGGGGGAGAAGAACACTAAGTAGAGCGCTTTTGTTTCTTATCCTCTTCTCCTTTCTTGGCTCAAGAGACACCGTGTTTGCTCATACTATCTATACTTTTTAGACCCAAAAAAAAAAAAAAATCAGTCCTTTTTCGATACACATTCAATCCCTTTCGTTTATATCTTGGTGAGGGAGTCACACAGGAATACATAAAAAAAAAATTGAGTTTTTATCTGTTAGGACGAGTTACACAAAAGCTTTTGGAGGTTTGTCTTAACCAAGAACACAATGTCGTAAAACCAATTTGTTTTTCTTAAGAAGATTTACGAAGGATTATGACAATATGTTGTGTCTAAGAATAAAAACGTCAATACTATTTTTTTTTTTGTAACACTTTGCAAAGATTTGAGACGGTACGTTGTTGCTATGAGTAAATCGGCATAACATTAATGTTCTATCTCTTGTGGCAATTTATGAATGTTTATGTTAGTCCCTCATAAATTTGAACAAAATCTCTTAAAATCGAATTCTTTTTTCTACCTTATGATAAATTACTATAAAAGTTTTCGATGGTTCGTCGTACCAAGGACAACATAATATGGTAATGGAAACTTTTTTCTTATAACGGTTTACAATGGTATGGTTTTTCGTACTCATAAACAAAAAGAAAAGGAATGAACTCATGAACTTGTTATGGTTTAACAAGGAAAAAGTGTCCAAAAAGTTCTAAATTTATTGCATTAGTTCTAATTTTGTCCTAAATTTTTTTGTGCTAATTCAGTTCTAAACTTTTTACATTGATGCCAATTCAATCCTAAATTTTTTATTGGTTCTAATTGAGTCATAAACCTTTAGGATTGGTGCCAATTTAGTCCTACGACTTTTTATATTTGTACAAATTGAGTCAATCAGGTCAATTTTGACCCAAAATCGCTAACATGGACGTCAATTATCCTACATGGCACGGTCGGCGCCGACGTGGATATTTTTTAATTTATTTTTACTAATTTAAAATAATTTTTAATTAAAAAATTATATAAGATATTTTAAAATATTAAAAAAATATCCATGTTAGCGCCGGCCGTTTCACGTAAGACTACCGGCCTCCACGTCAGCGATTTTCGATCAAAATTGACCGAATTGACTCAATTTGTACAAATGCAAAAAGTCTTAGGACTGAATTGACATCATTCCGAAAGGTTGAAAACTTAATTGATACCAATAAAAAGTTTAGAACTGAATTGACACCGATGTAAAAAGTTTAAGATTAAATTGACACTAAAGCAATAGGTTTAGGACTTTTTTGATACTTTTCCCCGTTTAACAATATTTGCGACAATACTTACTTAAAATATTGTCACAAATAGAAAGAAGTGAAAACAAATAAAGCTAGTATAAATTAAATAGGCCGATTTATGATAGTTTGTTAATAAGGCCGACATGACACATGTGATAGAAATGGGTTAGACAACATCCATTTCGGGTTACATAATATGAAATTTGAGACTACGGTCCATGTATTAATCATGTCGAACGTATTGGAGACGTTTATTACACCAACCTCTCAATATAAACCATAATCACAAAAATCGTCCCGTCTCATTTTACACATGTTTACCTGCGGCGTGCTATTTAATTCGCTCTATAAATATACGATGGTCGATTTGATTTGGATTTTTCATAGCAAATCGCGGCACAAAAGATATGACAAAAGCTAATGACATTCCGTCGTAATTACGAAGCTGCCCCCACTAGTTATTATGACGCCGCTTTCTTCTCTCTTTTATAAGGTAACAAAAAGGAAAAAAACAAAGGCGGTTTCGAGTCGCCGCGCGAGGCGGACAAACCTACTGCAGACGTTTTACACGTGGCTCTGGATAAAGAGGCGTCCACAACACAACCACAGTCTCCGGCGGCGGAATCTCGCCGGCAAGCACCGCCGGTGGAGAATGCGAGGTGGGGCGAATACGTGATCCATCAACTTCTCTGCTTTATTCTCCACTCAGAACTGAATTAACAATGTCTCGTTTGCGCAATAAAGGTCACGCGCACTAATCCAGCTTCTTACTCCTGCTTTGATTCTGCCTCTACTTTTCTTTCCCTTTTCAATCTGCGAGCAACAAGAACAATTCCTCCTCTTTAATTTGCGTTTTGATTAGGTCTGATGGTGGTTCAAGGCTTGGTGGTGATTAATCAATTTTATCTGGGGATGAAGAGAACCCGTTCTCATCTCAATTCCTCTCCAAAAAAGATATACATTTCCCGATTAGCCAAGACATAAAAAAAAAGAGTGGGGGAAAAAGGAAGAAACTTCAAAGCCAAAATCGAAACAAAACTTCGTTTTTCTCGCTCTCCTCGGAAGCAATCAGAGACTGCTCGCTAATTCTGTTGCTGGGTTTGATCTTCTGCGGCTGCTCTGTTTTCTTCAGCAGCTGCTGAATGAAGACCAGGAACAACGTGACCTCCAACGTCATCATCGTTAACGTTATTAGGCTCCTTGGTCTTGTCGAAATTCTCATCCTTCTCCTCCTTCTTCGCATCGAAGCTCTCGCCATCGTCGCCATTGCTTTTGCCTAGGGAATCGCCAAAAGAAGGGCCTCTGCTGCCCACAGGCGTGGCGAGGAAAGTCGGCTGCTCGTCCCCGGCCATTATCACCACTATCTTCTCTTCGTACACCGTCACGGCCTTGTTGCACCCTTCTCCGTCGACCGTCTTTGCTTCGCCCCCGTTCTCTTCGTCTCCACGGGGGTTGCTCGAGCTGCCGGAGAGCTTCCAGTAGGAACAGGCCAGGATCAAGAGAGCGAACCCTATGAGCCCCAGCATAGCCGCCAGGCCTCCGAACAGGTACGGCACAGGAGAGTGCCACGGCGACCGCTGAGACGCCGTCGGCCCTGCAGGCGGGGTCGAGACCGTCGCCGCCGATGGGGGTGTGACGGCGTATGTTGTGTCCACGAGGATTCTCATATCTCTCGCGTTTTTTGTCCTTTTTTCAGGTTGAAAGTTTAGGTTTTGCAGTGGGTGTGTGAGGTAGGAGAAGAAGAGGTAAAGAACGTGAAGTTGGAGGAATGCAGAGCGCCGACAGTGCGCCCCTTGTATAAATAGCAGGGGAAGAGAGAGAGAGAGAGAGAGAAGTGGAGAGGTTGTGACACGATGACGACATCAGCACTGAGAGCTTTGATCCTTTGCACTGCATGCCCTGGTGGGCTATGCACTGCGGACATGTATCCTCAAGGTTTAGGAATTTATCCTGAAATTCTCAAAATCATAGCGTTGACAATTAGGAGCTCCAAATCTTTGTCCTTCTCATAACGATGGAGGCATCTAATTGTATTTCCAATAGATGTGATAGTCCAATCCCCTATCTCGTGCAAATTACGTCAAAACTAGAGGACTCAAGTGGGCAGTTCTTTGAGTGGTTTGAGAAAATTCACCAACGAGGTGATTCAAAACGAGGTTTTCAATGACATACACGAATGTGCCTAGATAGTTTTGCGGTATTTCTGACGAGTTTTTACATTTGAGATCATGATTGAACATGTCAACGGATTCAAAATGAGCAAAGCTTAGGCTAACCCTAATGAAATTTTAGGCAAAAACGATTTGGGAATGCACGAGCTTTAAGAGGCCATTAGTAGCTTGTCTATCCCATAAAGAACCTAGAGAATTCACAAGTGAAAGTATCGCAATCTAATAGATTGAGCAGATCATTTTGTCCTAGCTCGTTTGTCGAAACACCAACCAACTAGGGATGGCCAATTAGACGAGCTTGGGTCGAGCTCAGATTATAGTCTACCTAACTTTGCTACCAAAATAACAGCTAGGGATAAAATCCTAAACACGCCAGGTACAAGCAAAGCAATGACGAGTCAAGTTTTTCTATGCAACATACTTATCCAAACCCCACCAATTTTTTCCTTGACGAGTCAAGGCATACCACCAAGTTTTTCTATTACCATTGAATTCAAGTCCATACAAAATCTCCAGCAGGTCGGCGAGGGCCGTCGGATCATTGCGCCCCTAAACATCTCCCTTCGCAAATAGGTGAGTGATGGAGATGCAATTTACAAAAGACCACTTCATGGCCACGAGGCAGGGGGACATATTAACAAACTAATCGACAACATCCTAATGTAAACAAAATATAGCTGCAATCTCGGACCTCATTCAGATTTGATTGTGGTTTAGGTTGTTGGTTAAGATATTTGTGAGAGATATTCTCCTCTCCTAGTAGAATAAGCTTGAGATGATATGGAGCTATGGAGGCGATGCCTAATTAGGGGGAGCAAACTAGACCGGACCAACCCGGACCGGCCTAGGACCGGACCGGACCGGGCGGGTTGGTCCGGTCCTTGAGGGGGGTGGTCCGGTTCTCAGGTCCAGGTGGATGGAACCAGCCCGGATCGCTCGAACGGAACTACTCATAATATATATAATTAAAAAAATGAAGCTTTCATTTGTTTTCAATGTTCATTTCTCGAGCCATTTCTATTGTTAAACTGTACATTCTTGAAACCGGGACAGCCCCTCAATGTTTTAAATGCGGTATATCCTATTTATTACGGTTTTTTCCAGCGCATTGTGTGGTGAGTGTACGCTGGCATGTTTTTTCCGAAAAGAAATGATTTAATCGGTTCATTTAATATAGTGGTAGCAATTTCTTATTGTTCATGCGTTTCGGTTGGTCATTTGAATGAATAATCCTGTATTTTGTTTTTGTACATTACTTGGATGTGGAATCCGTTTAGTAAACAACATCATTATTAGTATGTTTTCACCAGCTAAGTTTTTTTGATTCCGTCATTTATATATCTCTATCTTGTCGGCGGTTAGACCAATATCATTGTTAAAACTACCATTATGTGAAGACATGCATTCATTATGAATGTGAGCAAATTGGACCAGCATGTTTTTTTATTCAACCGGGGATGTAGATTGCAAATTAACATGCAATCGAAGCATATTATATTTCAATGGTTAGATTTTAGCGGTCTCATTGGGTTGAGACCGGGATCGGACCGCCGGTCCCGGTCCGGTCCTTAATCTCAAAAATTTGGGGACCGAGACTACTAATCCGGTCCCCAGTTCTATACCGGGACCGGACCGGCCCGAACCATGCACACCCCTATGCCTAACCCCAGCTGAGATGCACACACACAAATGGTAGGGGATCAAATCACTCCAAAGGAGGATTTGGTGCTTTGTGAACCAAAGCTTTTCCCTATTAAGTGTATCCATCTAAGCATGGAATTCCAACATCTGCGACGGTTCTCTCCCTTTCACCCATCGAAACTCTATCCAGAATAGCAAAAATGCAATAGTGAAGCAGCACTTGGCGAATCAGCTATGGCGCACTGGCACCCCGCATCGCAAGTAGAATGACACCATCGCCAACATCGCCAATTCCCAAATGAAGCGTGAAAACGATAAGGAATAGCAACCATTTCAGGTAAAGTGGGAACAACGCGTTCCATCTTTCATTGCAACTTCTTCATCATTTCTCCTCTTTTGCGTCATCCCAAATGGACAGGAATCGGATCTTGACTTTGGTCGAGCTTCTTAAGAAAGACTCTTTGTATTCGTTGTTCTAGATGATTCCCATTGTCCTCTCCCTTCTGTTCTGACGAACTTTCCAAGTCAATTCTTTAACCACTAACAAGCACAAACTTGACAGTCATATATATTTCCGTTTAGAAAACTCTCGCCATCTTTCATTGTGGGAATGTTTTGGAAGTCAAATCACCATCCTAATGTGCTATCTTAATCTATGAGTCTTTCACATGTGTGAACAAATGTAGCAATCAGATTTCGACAATAGCTTGGGTTGCCTCAAGTGAGGGAATCGGGTTCTACATCGTCAGTTCGCCTCCACCTTTTTGCCGAACCAACCTTTTTGCCACCGTATTTTGCCCTATTGCATGCGGCGATTCAGGTGGAAACTCACGTCACTGAAAATGAAACCGCGCACCAAAACATGACTACGAATCCTTCCATACGTGATATAGTGAATAGAACTATCGATCTCGATGCATGAGAAATTGCTTTGTTAAACGCCTTCCAATATAGCAAGTCCTGTAGATTTGTTCTTAAAACCTGATGGAATGAGTCATCACAATATTTAATCGGTGGCAATCACCAATGGCAACCTCTATGAGACTCATATCTTAACTCGATCGCACCCAATTATTGATGTTATATATTTTTGATACGTAATGATCCAAGAAGTGCCCTTTGCATCCAAACAATATAATATTTCTCCCTTCATAGAGAGAGTCCGTCCACAAAACGAGTCCCAAAACATTTCATCACCCTCCATCCAGACATCTTACCTCCACATGAGAGAGAGAGAGATATCTTTTTTTGAACAAGCAGTCATGGGTCGTGACTAAGAAAGCCACTTACGTTAATGCGCTATATCCTTCACATGTTGCGCCAACGTCATTATTCGATGCTCTTATATTAACATCGGTCTGTCACGCCACATATGTCCCTTGAGCTGAGACCATTTGCGCTTGCCGCTCCTTCCGTTTCTTTTTCTTGTTATATTACTCCTCCTCAACGAATTGATTCGTCCCTACAGGCGTTAAATTTGTATTCTTTCAACATATTGGTATTAGTGTCTCTGCACGGTGATGGTGATGGTGATGTCGAACCTACATGCGCACCAAAAGCTTGCAAATGAAGTGGGAGATCTCGACGTGTGCTTGTCACTATTAGTGATTGGCCGCCGAGGTTTTACATAAAGGGTTGAGAGTGTGCTTTTAGTTTTAGATTGTGCTCTGTTATTTGCTTTCTAGATTTTGTTTTGTTTAATAGTTGATTAAAATATGCTAGACTTGAAAGATGTAATTCTCAAACTATTATTATGATATGAATGACATCTTTCTTTCGTAAAAAAAATCGTGCTTTTTGGTTCTATTCACGAGCCGATACGCGCCAAATTCGATCCTTTTTTATTTATTATAAAATCCTGATATAAAAACCATTGATTTTCTTAGTTTTCTTTGAAGGGCGTGATGCTATTGCTTGTTGCTTTACAGATGCGAGCACCCAGAGTTTCTTCAATCATGAAGAGAACTGTGCCGGACCTTGTTTCGGTTCTCGTGACGTCCGTTTTAAGATTTTAGATGCCAATTGAATCTTCTTGCTTTATTTCGTGTGTTTTATTAGTGTCCACACGGTTCTGCTCCGCTTTGCGTAGGCCCTGAGAGCCACTTGGAGCTGAAATTCTCCCTCATCTTTTTGATTCTACATAGGTCCCATCAATCTTCTTTCAATTAGACGTCTGATCATGTTGGTTTGGCCCCCCATACATCCAATCCAATCTGAGGGAATCGTTTGCCGGCTGATGTCCCCCTCGTCATTGTCAGGTCATCATGAGACTTTAGAATGTTCATTTTCGAAAAATTATGCAAACGAACCTCACCTAAGTTGAGTTTTTCGGTTTTGTATCCAGGGAAAAAAAAAAACAAAACAAAACAAAGAACCAGATGCGCGATCGACGGGTTGCTCCTCACGATTCGTGACTTCGTCCTGCGGATTTTTAACATCGCAAGATCGGATTAAAGCCAAAGCCACTTTTGTTCATGGGAAATAAAAGAAGAAGAAGAAGGAGGAGGAGGGAATAATATCTTAATTGCGTCATTATGGGGATTGTTTGATGTGATGGCAACAGCACGCATTTCAATCATAGAGAAGTTAGATTACGGAAGAGACATAAGAAAGTGTTAATCGTGGATATAGCACTCAGCCCAGGCCAAATCCATGTCCTGATAAAACAATCAGATGGGTGCTGGAATCTTGTGTCACCTTGCGTGATAGAAAGAGAGAGCCTCTGTTCCCTCGCCCTTTCTCCTGTTCTTGTCTACGCTTTTCCATTATTGTAGCACTTGAGGTACGCACAGTCGCAATTAAGTAATCGAGCTGGGCGTGCCTTGTATTCAATTTCTCGATCGATAGAGGGTCGTACAAAAGCCAAATAACCTGCATCCTAGAAAAGAGATCTCTTTTCTAGAGTAGCCATAGATTTATCAGTTGGGGCATTCACAGATAAGGATAAGCGATTTCAGGTTTCGTACAGGTTTTATCAGAAACCTGAATGCTTCTATGTCACGGATTCTGGAGTCGGTTTGAGGATCTACCAAGTTCCATATATATTCTTAATTTAACGATTGTAGTGAACCGTAGCTTTTAATGACCATCACTTGCTGCTACAATCCACTGACCACAACTTATATTTAGACACGTGAACAAATATAAAGTATTAACAAAATAAAAATCTTAATCATAAATATAGCCGGAATGAAAGTTCAGTCTAGTGGTTCCAAATTGGGCACTCATTATTGGATACTATGGAGTACCACATGATTGCACAAAGATATATATCAAGAAAAACACAAAAACTTGTTCTAAGTTCTAGGAACATACCCGTCGGAATAGTTTTTCTAATTTTTGGAATCTAAAACCTACCACGCATACTGTAAAATCTGGAATCGGACCCGTTCCCAACCGGCTTGATTTCAGGTTCCAGGTTCTACCATGCTCACCCCTGCCCGCAGACCCAACTATCGGCTGCAATTGAGAGATCAAAATGATCGGTTCCTTTCATTGGTGATAGGATTTGTTAAAGATAGGAGAATCTGGGAAATCTCTGAAAGTGTTGTTCTCTGAAGAAGGTTTGAGATTTAGAAGCATTAAGATGTTACAGATGCACCGGTAGCTTTTCACAAGAAGTTATTGGGGAGGGTAGAGATCCAAATGCTCGGGGACGTGAACTAGCCCAGCTGAGACGGATTACCAAAGTCACGAGTTATCGAAGCTCGACAAAGAGAAGTCGTGAAACTTTTCTCACTGCAAAAGAAGTTAGGAGAAACGTTCCAGGCGCAATGGAGACAACACAAGCCTCCTCGTCCTGATGGCTAGAGAGCTAAGTTCGAGCCTGAAGATGACGATTAATTTACCAAACGAATTGCGAAGACAAAGAAGGTTCATGGTGGTGGTCATGTCAACAGAAGAAAAATAAAGAAAGAAGGGTTCATGGTGGTGGCTTTGAGTGCTAATATGTTTGATAATGAAGAGAGAGACTGCAATTCCACGTAGTGTAAAAGTCAATTTTATTGATCAAGTTCACACTCTCCACTGCACTCCAATTTTCAGGAACCCATTAACACTTCCCTTTTGGAAGTTTTTGGTTTTTAATCTTTGGATGTTGATCACCTCCGGATCTGAGTAGGTAATCCCAGGTCTTTCGTTTACAACATGGTGAATAAATTCATTTTCCTCCTCTAAACTTGCAGAAAAAGACTGGTTGTCATTGCTACTCAGAAGCTTGTTGCAGATGTTGCCACTGATGCAAATGTAACCACAACGATCTCTTTATCACTTGATTATCTGGACAATGCGTTCATCTTAGGGGTTATTCATGTAAGTAGTAACTCTTTTCATATGCAAAAGAAAATGTCCTTATACGTCTAGTATTTGACGTTTTACGTCATTGTCGAGAAATTGAGATGAATGCATAAGCTGTAGAAGGCCTTTCGTGCAGTTGTCGGGTTTCTTGCATTTCACTAGCCTTTGTTGCAGTTCATAGATCCTTTTGGCCTAAGAAGCTTTGAAGGGACAAGACTTCATGAACGTGGAGAAGATCTGTGTTTATACATTGTATAGAAATTGATAGTGCACCTAGTCTGACTAATCAGACTTCCTGAAATCCTTTTATGGGTCCAATCGTAAAACAGGCTGCAAAAGGCGACTAAGGCTGCAGTTGTTAAAGATGAATGGGTTAAGAAGCAGCAGGGTCTAACGTTCCTGGTCCCAATTTGATTATAATCTCGTCTTACTTTAGGATAAACAGCTAATTGTGATGATGGAGGATTTGTCAAAAGTTGTGCATGAAGATTTGGCTAAAAAACCTAACAATCTTTCACTTCAAGTGTCTGGAAATGCCTGTGCTACTCACTAATACGGATATTGACAAGAGCTTAACATGCACCACCCTTATGATTTTTCCAGCATCACTTCTCTTCTTTTGTCTTTTTCACACCTTCCAAGCAACGAGGAACGGAGGAGGACTGGATACCAGTAGGGTTGAGCTGTATGGTTGCAACGTGGAGCACTAGGAATGCTTCACTGGATAGGACACTGCCTGGAGACATGAATGACGGACAATGATGTCGGATAAAAAACTCTTGATCAAGAGAAGGAAAGAAATTTTACTTCGAAGGCCTTCCCGGAGTGTGTAGCCTTGTAGAGTATTGCAGAGATGGCTAGTGTTTCTTGTAGCAACTGCCGCTTGAATAGCTGTTTTCCCAATATTGTTAATGAGAAGAGACCATCTTTGTCTCATCATATTCTTAAAATCTCGTCTTATGTGGAAATTTCGATATTCTCTTTCTTTAGCGCTAATATCCCCGAATCAATTCCAGTAACTTGAAGGGGTAAACAGATATGTTTCTTCCTCAAACATTTGCCTGTTTTGGTTTTGACATTTATGGTGGGAACATCCTCTAGAGTGCTACATAGTGCAGATGCAATTGTATGAACCAGCGGATGCAGGCTTATCTGTTCTTAAAGGAAGATGGATACAAAACCCTGTTCTAGGAAAGTTTCTCGACGCTGCGACCAGAGATTATATTGGTTCACCATGATCAATAAAGATTTTCGCGCTCTCTCTCTCTCTCTTCTCTTTCTCTCGGGTGTATTGTGAAATGATTATGCTCTGGCTTCATTATGGATTAGTATGGGACTTCTGGTTCTATGTGTTGCCCTGTTCAATCTTTCTTGGAATGGGAAAAGAAGAGGAAAGGAATGATTCTACTCTACAATTGGCCGAGGAATACTTTACATTGATTGCAAAACTTTCCTATATGTAAGTCACACATTCAGAGGGATAATATACAGGGGAATTACATCAAGTACTGCTCCAGACACTGTTTTAGTTTCTGAAAAGTGACAGGTTTCGACACGAATGAGTCCATACCATTTGCAAAACATTCGTCTGCGCTCTCTGCCAATGCATTCGCTGTCATCTGCCAATGTGAAAAAAGTTTCATAATCAGCAAAGCAAGCAAAATCAACCCAAATTGCACAACATCTTCGATATACTGTTATATGGTACTGAACTGGTTAGGCTCTTGTAACTCATACAATCTGTTGCTTTAGGCCATCCATTACAGGCATGCAGTTAAATCAAGTCGGTGCCTCTAACAGAAACCGTTATAAGGGTATTAACTAGCATCATATGAAGGGAAAGCAAGAGAACATTAATAAAATGCGCGAGTGCAACTCTGATGCAAGTGCTAACCGCAATAATGGGAACTCGTTCTTTCGATTCTGTAGGACTGTGACTGTTGCATGATAAGTCTGAAGAGACTTGCTCTATCCCAGCCCTTACTGCAGCATCCCAGTTTCCCGTTTCCTCAAAGGATCGGATTATTCTGGTTGCTTGAAGGCCATCCATTACAGGCATGCAGACATCCTGAAAAAGATGTATGAATCATCATCAAAATCACGAAACAAGTACCACGTGACATGTTATGGACTCATTTTATGAATAAGCTGGAAAAGTTGAGATGCAATAGAAAGCTAATGTAGACCGCATGTAGACAGAATACAGAATGCCGAGTGATCAGCCGAATACGTTCTTGTCTTAGCACAGAAATTAACATGAGTAGAAGTTATAAATACCAGTAGAAGCTGACGTTACAAAAGAAAAGGTAGGTACAAGTATTTGTTATTACCATCAGAATGAGATCATAAGTATGTCGCTGAACAGCACGGACAGCTTCAACTCCATCGTTCACGACATCCATATTATGCCCTAGCTGCTTCATCATGGATTGGGTCACCATGACATTGATCTTATTATCTTCCACAAGAAGGATCTTAGGCTTTGGTTGGGGTTTTGGTCCTTCCACAATGCCACTGGACGTGCTTTCTGAACTTGCACAAGATTTCTCCAACCCTTGACATGACCCTGGGGGTTCACTTATGGTAAGCTTATCAACTTGTCCTTTTTCCTCTTCAAGGCGAGAAATATTTGAGCTTGAACTTTGTGATCTGCATTCTGTACCCTGTGGGTTCACTTTGCCGTTCTCCACGTCAACCTCGCACTCATAATGTAAACTGGGACTCACTGAGCATTCTGTTTCTGCCGAGGTCTCAGCAGCATCAGCTGTAGAACAGGCATCCTCAGGTGAAGCTAACTCTTTAACTCTGAGGTTGTTAGTTGGAAATGCATAAGAATCCTCCGCAACCCTGTTGAGCTTGTTTATACTAGTGTACACAACATTAGGTGATAATAGTTTCTGTGTCCTGCTGGAACCATTAGAAGAGAAGAGAGAACCCCGAGTGTGTGGCTGGAATTGGAAAAAGCCATCGGTGATGTCATCAACAGCGGAATCATGATTAGCCATAATCGCAAGATCGTCGGAGTCATCGGAGTTGTCACATATTGGTGAGACCTTGTAAGGTAGCACAAATGTGAATGTAGATCCAATATGCTCGCGACTAGACACGGTGAGACGGCCTCCCATTAACTCAACCTATGTCAATGCAAAGAAACCTGTGAGAGAGGTCTTATAGAGCAAGCTGTAACAATAGATGTATTACTCAGCAAGTGGTTGCAATTCTCTGACCAAAAATAGAAAATGTGGTTGCAATTCATGAAAAAAAAAAAAAGTGATTGAAATATCTTTAGTGGTTCTCCATCAGACAGAAAGGTGAACGTTTTAGACTTTCTAATAGCAGAAACCAGGGATAGCGGTTTTTCTTTTTGTTCCATAGCAAGTTGTGGATCTTCACAAAAGTTGTCGGGAAAAAAAAATGCCCATAGCTCAGAGATTCACCAGTTGTTTGCATATGGCTAGGCCAAGTCCCGTCCCACCGTACTTTCGAGCATGATCAGCACTGACTTGCATGTACTTTTTAAATAAAGTAGGCAAAGCGTTCTCTGTTAGATGATAATAGAGGCTATGATCAGCATTACTTGTTAAAGGAATGAAATTGAACATCAATGATGTTCCTGATGCCTGGAGTAATAACAGAAGCTAGAAAAAACAAATCAGCTTAATAGGAACCTGGGATTCCAATTCCTGTGTCATACACATCGCAGCAGATCCATACTGTTGTCTCCCGCGTGTCTTCTTCCTCATTATCTCTATCTGCAGATGCTTCGCTCTCACACATGTTTCGAGTTTTATCATGCAGAGCATGATTTTGGCAGAAATGGCCATTCTGACTCTTCACTTGAACTGGCTGTTGGTCAGAACTTGCTTGAGACACTGAAGAACTTTTCTCTCCCTTCATTTTGCTCTCCAGTGAGGTTGACTGATCTACTTTTGACTTTTCAGGAGATTCTTCTATTTTCTCCAGAGATGGTTCTGGAACCACATACAGATTTATGCCAACCTTCCCTTCATGTGTAAATTTGATGGCATTGCTGCAGCAGATAATGGAAAGCGTAAGGCCGCTATAGATTACATAATCTAAATTTATTCTAACCATATATCCAGCACATATTAAAATTCAAGTCTTTGACATCATCTCCAAGTTTACTGGGATCTTCCCATTTATCATGATGCAGCTGCATCTCCCTTCTAACTTCGTCTTGTCATTTCTTTGAATGCATGCTAACTGAAATCTTCTACAGATACAATATACAGGATTGAGCTGTAAATATTTTATGAATCATATCAATGTGTGCTGCTTGGCATGTGACTCTCTGGAACTTGTCTTCCGATCATTAAATCTATCATGAACCCTGAAATACAACAGAGATACAACATATCGAGCACAAAAATTATGCCTAAAGAGCTCACTGCTGATGACAAGTTTCTTTAGATATGCAGTCAGGGGAGATGGAACTCTAGCAAAATGCTTAACAAGAGAGAATGCCTTGACAGTGTGCTAGAATGATTATTAATCGGCCTCTCTAACCTACATTTCCTCTAGGCCTTCACACTGTTTAGATATTGACATGTTCGAGTAGATCCAATGGCCATTATGCATCACAAATTACTTTAGAAAACATAGAGGAAATGGTCAACTAGGAATTGCATTTTACCAGAAAAATAGAGCTACCTATCTAGAATAACAACATAAACACAGTACAACTGGTACCTTATCAAGTTGGTGAGAATTTGTCTAATTCTCAGAACATCTCCAATGACCTGAAAAGGTTGCGACAAATACTTGGATTAATCAATTGGACAGCCAATATGAATTAGTGATGACCCCATGCTTCAGCAACATTAGTTTAAGAAACAAAACGCAACTCTTTCCATCAACTGAATATCAAGACTTTGTCCAACAGCTCATCTAGAATCCAGAACTGATAACCCACTTTGATACGCTATTAAAAGAATCAAACGACAGATTTCACCTATCGAACAAGTTAAATAGGACCGAAGAACTTAGATTATGGTCAAGCAGAAATAAACAAATTATGTAAAGTATAGGGAGAGATGTAGCATCCTGCCATAAGCGAGAGAGAAACTGTATGGAGGAAGACAATATATCATGATTTTAACAGACTGACCTCAATAGGAACATCATCTGCTACATGTCCTTCCAATGTTAATATCTTCCGCAATGATGCCGCGGCAGTCTGTAGCACGTGCTTTACTACCTCCCTAGGCCGGAATTTTGTAGCTTCCAACTTCATTACCCCTATACAAGAATGAACGGAATGTGTTTGTATGGCTTCTTTCAGTTATGAGGAGGAAAGTCTGACAATGGTAGGAATGATACAACACTATTTCTTTACGTATATAAGATTGATGCCATACCTGACTCGACCTTCGAAAGGTCAAGAATGTCATTTATTAGTTGAAGGACCAAATCTCCCGAAGAAAGCATGACCTCTAACAATTGCCGCTGCTCCCGATCAAGTCTAGTTTGTGCTAGAATCTCAGCCATGCTAACAACCCCAGCGAGGGGGGACCTTATCTCATGGGACATTGTTGCCAGCATTTGTTTTGCTCGCATTGTCTCCTCTGCAAGATTAGAGGGCTCATAAGTATTGGAACATGGATAATGCTGAAGCTATAAAAAACCATCTGAAACAATCGGAAGTGAACAAAGTAAGTTAACCTGTTATATACATAGTTTTGTTCATCTCGGTTTCCTTGGCATTCCGTACCGCCATCTCCTCTCGAAGTCTTGCCATTTTCTCTCTTATTCTTACCTGACAAGAGATCAGAAGCACTATCACCATTTCCTGTTGATTGTAGAAAGACCTACTATGAACCAATGAGAAAACCCTACCTAACTCACCTGATCAGTAACATCCATTCCCATGTAGTTAATTCCAATTGTTTCCCCATCCTTGCTAAAGACAGGTGCAACGTGTATCAGAAACGTTTTTGCACCAAATAATTCTGTATCGAATGTAATTTCTCTCTTTGCAGGTAAACCTTTCTCCAGGACTTCCCTCTTAAATTCTTGAGACTCCTTCACGCCAGCACCAGTGAAGATATCGATATCTGTTTTTCCTATAACATCCTGAAATAAATCTGACGACTTGAGACTTCTTCTTTGCTCTTTGGAAATCGAGGATATGATAAGAAGTAAAGAAAAAATATTGCCGGTGCTAAATGCTTGACTAGTCCGTCATAGAGATTAAACAATACCAGATACTTGCAAAAACAGAAATTTGCTGCAATTTTATGAAATGAGTAACTTCGTTGACATGATCTCACCTCCTCATGCAAAGTAGGATAAGGGTTGTAGATGAACCGATATTTCAGATCTTTATCCTGGAAAAAAGAGAGAGAGGCTAAGTTTCCTGGAACATCCTTCCTAAGTAACCAACTGATTTGGAGCATCAAATGTTCCATAACTTCCATTGAAGTTAATAGAAAATAAGATGGAAGTAAAACAAGCAGAATACAATAAAACTTCTTTACAAATTAACCCATCCATAAAAGATAAGATAGTTCAGGCTTTTCTAGAATGTTAGATCTTGATATTATTTCTGCTTGCAAATATGTGCCTGTAAAACATCTCTAGCCTGAGGATGTAGCACAATTCCAGCGTGAAGGCATCTTTGTGAGTCAAGAAGCAGAAACAATTCTTTTCTTACCTGGTGTCCAATCACAACAGGTGCATTCTGAAGTATAAAATGCAAAAAGTTGTCAGCTCTTTTTAGGATCTGAGACAGCTCTTCCACAGGAGAGGACTGCTTTTCCATATTGTTTATGCTTTCCTGCAACTTTTCCATGAGCGCCTGCTCTCTGTGGATACTCGCCTCCAACAGTTTCTCCAGGTGCATCGCGCGCTGCTTCCAGTAAATGACAGTATCGTACTCAGCATCAATCTCAACCCTCTTATTTTGGATGACTACATCGCTTTTCCTTCGAGGAACATCTTGCCATATATCGTAGGCATCATCAAGTATAGATATCGGGCGCTTGTCACCACCATATCGTTCTTCCTCGAAACGATGCTCCTCGAGTATCTCCAATTTCTTAAGCTCAACTTCCTGCCTCTGTCTGCTCAGTATGTCAAGTTCCTCTTTCAGAAGGCGTACTGCATTGGCCTGCCTGTACTCCCAGTGCTTTACCAGGTATGCCAACTGAGAAGCGCCCTGGTCTGTGTAGTTGGTTAGCTCTAAAAGCCGCTTAAAATCGAGTATCTTGTGCTCCCCTGGAATCGTGACATCTTTCAACATATCTTCATCCCCTCCAGGCTTTTCGATGTTGAACTGCTTTCCAGCATCATCTCTGATATCTTCAGGCCACATCGAAGGCAGAACTTCGATGTCCATATCCTCGATAGGATCTTTTTCCATCTCACACACCATGTTGGCTCTTCACGCGTGGGTTCAAAATGTCTCCAAATATGAGTTCGAATACCTTGCTTCAGTCTATGCAACCAGTTCAATGCAGCTCCTACATTTAACTCAGTCAACGATGAGCAATATTGGTGAATAAATCTAAAACCAGGCTAAGGGGCCAAGAAGGGTCAATTTGACCTGCAAGACAACCATAAGTTGAAAAATGTAAGGTATGAATTTGGCTCTAGAATAGCCAAAAACTAAAGGAAACTTGGCGATGTTATATTCTGATAGGAATATCCAGAAAGAGAACATTATGCAGGATTGATCTTATTTCAAAACTGGTATCTCCTATTTGACAATAGCTCTCCCGGTTCTAATATCCCCCTTGATATATCTACTCCAAGGTCAAAGTAAAATTCATGCGTGACAAGGTGGTGAACGCTATGAAAGCTTCTGTTTCCTCGTGGGATAAAAAGCATGTCATGTTACTTTACTTAGAAAAGCTTGGAGCCGTACATAGTCTCTCTTGTCTAAACATTCTCAATGAGAACCCCTGGATTGATAGGTAGGACTATCCAATACTGAAGCTCCTGATACACAGTCAAATTTTACTTGAGAAGAGCAGTGCCGTATGACTGCTTCACATGATGCACAGTAGGAATCTGTAAAATCAAATTGGACCCAATCCAGAATTTTTCTGAAGGCAACCCTGTTCCCAATTTTCTTCTGTTCTCTTCATGGAAGCTTATCAGACAAGGAACATATATTGCTCAAAAGTTTCCCGGAGCCACAGTGTTGAAGGATACTGGCACCGATATTAGATGTTGTGTATATTATACTTGTGAAATGACAGAGCTACGGATGTTTTTTTTATATTAATAATGAGACGAACAGATTCACAATTATGGCCTGTTCAAGCAAAATCAGACTCGTGCCAGAGAAAATAAACGAGGAAGCATGTTATGTAATTTTTACACCAACAGAAAAGTAATCTTTGGTTATACAGAGCTCGAAAAGGAACTCATCTTTTGATCCCATCCCTTATGCTGACTAAAGGAAGATACTGACAGTAGCAATACGATGAGCAACTCATTGACAAGTAGAGAAATTAAACCAGATAACACAGATTGATGAACAGAGGGTAAAATTAAGCTGACATTCATCCGCCAAACGATTGAAAAGATGGTCAAAAGTCAAATGGGTCATCACTACTCACCAACCAGGCTCCATCAGTGCTTGATTCAACGTCATGACTTGCTTCCCAAAATTCAGAGAAGAGAAGCTGACAGAATGCAGCAGGAAGAGCCTATCGAGAGAAGCGGACCTTTCCACAATGGAGTTTGAGCCTTCCGCCAAAGAAACGGCCTCCCAAGTGAGAATTGAGGTTGGAATCAGCAAGAAGCCTCGCACTTTAGATCTGAAACGTGCCCAGTCGAAGAATAATCAAATGCATTGAAAAGGAATAACTAAAAGTATTAGTGGAGCAATGAGCTTTCAGAGAGATGGAAGGAGGAGAGCATGTGAGGGGGGAAATAAGAAAACCAGAAGAGAGGAGGAAAAAAACAATGAAAGCAGAGAAGAGAAGAAGCCCAAGAAGCCATGTGCGCTTGGAGGTCAAAAATATTAGAGAATTCTTGGACGGTTCTTGTTACCAAGTTCACTTATAAAAACAGAGTCCAGCTTATTAAAATCCGGATTCCTTGCTACATCTCTCGGTGCCTTCGTTCGTTTCGTCTCAGCTTTCCTCTGTTACCAACAAGAAAGAGAACAAAAGAAAAGAAGAAGACTTTCAATCTCCACCTACACAAATCGACGTAGCTCGCCATGTTCCACCATTCGCAAACACTCTGTTTCTTGATTTCATCCCTTAACGGGAGCAGGATTCAACCCACCAGCCGTTTTTGCCAACTTTTTTCTTGGGGCAGAGACAGAGACAGAGACAGAGAGCGACAGAGACGCAGAAAGAGAGTTATTGAGGAGCGTTACTTAAAGGGAAGTCCCCGCCATTACCAAGAAGGTGACGTGGTCGGACGGCGCGTGCGGGGGACGCGCGGAGCAAGAAGAGTTAGCTTGAACACTGCTATGTGCTGACTCGCCGCACCTCGTTCGTCAGGAGTTTCGTGGGGGGAGTGGAATCCTATATTTGAGGAAAGCAGCGGAAAGGTGGTGAAGTAAATCTTATTTATAAGCAACGAGCCGTGAACAAGAATTAAAATTTTAGTTTAACGGAACGAGATTAACTGATGGTTGAGCTCGAGTTAATCATGGACCATGGTTAAGCAAGATTTAACTGTGCAGAATGGTAGATGACAGCGGCATGACGTCACTTAAACTGCCGGGCCAACCATTCAGATTTACATGATGCGCGATTGAAAATATATTCTAAAATCCAGCATCCTCGATCGGTAGCCCTGATGGTTCGAAACACGTTATCCTATTTGAAGCCGCGCCAAACTTGTCCATAGGTGAAACAATTGAGATTCAGGTGATGTGAGATCAAATGCATATTGAAATTTAGTGGAATCGATCATTTGTAGCCTATTATATGCTTTTTTTTTCAATTATCTGGTTAGAAATATCTCTTGGGAACAGAATGGTTATCATTCGTGCCCTTAGAACACGTGGCTTTCGATAAAATTAGCTAAGTTGTATGTTTGTTACGAGAAAAATACGAACTCCCATAAATAAGGTTTAACAAGTATTTTAAGGACACTTTCTCAATATATTCTATTTTTGAATATGAAACCAATGTTGGGGCGTGATTCATACTCCCCAACGACGGGAAAGTACATGGGTCTTGCTCTGGTGGGGTCTCATGGGAGCAGCGCCTTTGGACACCATAGGATTTGCACTATTTAAATCCATAATATTTCATCGGTACTTTGGACTTGGGCTCATGAATAGCTACTACTATATATACTCTTTTTCGCCTTATAATTGAGTGACGTAATGAGAGGTGCAATGTGCTAATTACGGTGGAATCATTTGCTAGACGTAACCCTAATTTAAGGGTGAACCACAATAAAATCTCGTGTCTCGATTTTTTTTTCTCGCTTCACATTTTACTTCGATTTGATTGTGTGCCGAATTCTAACAACTAACAAACTCACAAAGACAGATTTCATTAGTGAAGGTTAAGAGGAAAATGAACCAATTGAGAAATTAAGAGCATCGAAATAACATAAAGTAGATGCAATTTCGATGGATGTATAAAATCGAGAGAATTGTATGTCTCGTAATACTTTGGTAAATAAGATGATGTGGGCTATTTCCCTTCAGTCGTGGGAGTTCGTACATTTCATTAGGTGTTGCTACCTTAATCATTCCAACTAATCATTGAGAACTTATCTTTGTTTGATTAGTACTAGTACTGTAGTTTAATAACAATTCGAACCCAACTTGACAGGGGACAACTTAGCAATAATCAATAATTGACTTAAGTTCCATTCGATACTATACTTGAATACATTTGTACATGCATGTACGTTTATGTGCAGCACATGATCTAGGGACTCGCGGTGATATCGCAAAAAAAAACAAATTGTGGTTCCACAATTAACTGTTCTAAGCATATAATCTGTTGGATTAAGGTGTTTTTTTTATTATGTGAACATTTTAACACTTCCCCTCACATGTAGGTTGCACTCCGACCTCGGACTAGCGCATACAAAAAATTTACAAGGACGGAAATAAGGAGAAAAAAGATTAGAACTCGACATCTCTTGCTCCGATAATATGTTTAACTTTGTGAAACCGCGGTTAATTGTCCTGGAATTTAAACTATTAGGTGAACTGATGATTTAACATCCTGCCTACCTTAAGTTCCAAACTTTTCTTTGGTATTAACTAATTTTTCCTAAACAAACTGATATGCTTGAAAGAATCATGTAACATAGTTGAAAGTATTGTCTCCCCCTTCAAATTTTTTAGTTCTCCATCTACCATATGGAGTTTGTACAAACATTTACTCAAATCGAACTAAAGAGGATTATTTGAATCTACTTTGCAAATGCTAAATCAAGATCTAACTTGGCATTAAATCGACATTCAACTTGAAGTTGACTCGTACACAAGTTAAGCTCGCTTAGCGGGCAAGTAGCTTGAAAGCTAGAGCCGTGAACTTAGTATATATCATGAATGTGCATAGACTTGTGATTAATTTATAGGGTACATCCTGGAAAAAGAATAATAAGCCACAAAGAGATTCCATAAGTTATTAATCAAAAATAAAATCAAATTAAAAATAATAATGTCAACTTAATGATATGAGATGGAACCAATTACATTAAGGAAAATTTTCAAATAAGAATCTAAAAAGGGGCCATTTTCTTAAAAGATGGTCTAAGTGACATATATTTCAAATAAATACATGAAGCGGTCAAATTAGTCTCAAATAAAAGCCTGTGTCGCTTCACATGGGATCCACCCGATCCGATGGTGCCCGTGAATTGAGCTCACACGTAGGTATGACTTTCACGAAAGCCTTGCTTGTACGATAGGGATTCGCTAAACGTTCAAAAGCTAATGTGGCAAAGCAACATAAGTTTTATCAGTTTCGAAGGTATTCTCCTATCAGTCAAATCTCAATGAAATTATACTTTTTTAATAAGACATATATGTTCCCAAAAAAAAAAAAAAAAACCTCAAGAAAAAACATCAATCATCAAAGAAGTAATAGGTCGAACTTCTATATCTATCATGCTTCTGATTATCCTCGTAAACGTATTCATCGTGCATAAATAAGATTAAAAAAATATGGAAAATAATTGGATGTAGGTTTGGCTCAAACGATGTTATTTTTCTGATGCTTCAACAATCAACATGATTGGGGTCAACTCTAAGGAAAGAGAATAAATTGATAAATAAACACAATCGAGGATGAGTTATATCGTAATTATATATAGTTTAATGAAGAGGTGGGACTGTTTGTCCATCGATGCTAATGCTGTATATAAAATCTGCTAAACGAAGGATCAAAGCCACGACCGGACGATGTCGTCTCACGTTAGCAAGGCTGTCCTTTCGTTGCTGGAAGCGAGTTGCACGAGAGGTCGGATGCGACGGCTTGCGTCAACGAGGCCTTGGTCTAAGAACCAAGCCCGGCGCTCTTTCGGTGCTACAACTAATCAAGATTATTTTTTTGTTAATTTTTTTGATTTTTTTCACTTTTGTTTTTGTTTTTCTTTTTTTTCCCTTCTTCCTCTACCTGTTCACGGGCATCGACAATGGTCGGTGATTGGAAATAGACTAGGGTTGGCTATCCGATGAGTCGAGATTGCCCTGGTCAGTTGTATTGAGGGTAGCTGCCCTTCCTTTGATCAAGGAGTCCTCGAACCAACCTGCCCTTATCAGCGAAGGAAGAAGGAAATAGAAAAAGAAGAAAAAATATATTAAAAAAAAACGTTCACATCAACGTTGGCAGTGCTAAGTTGGACGGCTAGCGTTCAAATTAGCGATTTCCAATCAAATTGGGCTGGAATGACTATATTGGCAAATCGTCAAAAAATTGAAAAGCTTAGGACTAAATTAGTATACGTACAAAATGTTTATGACTTTTTCAGTAATTTTTCTCCTTGAAATTCAGATAGTTTATTAGGTGGACATATGGTGTGACTAGTACGTAGGTATTACAGAGCTGAGAAGAGTTATCTTAAGGATAATCTACTTCTGGCTTAAGACAATAGTTTATCGTGCAGAAAGAGGCAATTCTTTAAAAGATAACACTTTCGTTGGGTCTGTCCGTGGGATTCCTCATAACCAGAAAGCTACTTACTTTAATCAATCTCATTAATCTTGATTATCCCCCACGTTGCGCATCCAACACAAGGTGGATGAATCAACCCCCAAGTAACCACAAAGCCACACCTTAAAGTAAAGCCTTTCCCTTCTTACCTATTAAACAATGACTTGGGTCAAAGAGACAGAAAGATGGGCTTGATATAAAATCGTATTTGGTAACTTTAACTAGTGGTAGTGATGGCGAGGGACGGATCTGATTGGGCAGACAACTTCCCTAATACACGGTTTTGTAGGGCTTTAAGTATCATCGGCGAATGTGATGGGGTCCCCCTTTTTTACTAGGTTTTCGATGGGGACAGCTTCAATGAACTCTGCTACGTAATCTAGAAATTGATTACGTCATAAGAAATTGTCCCAAATTGGCCTTTACAGTGTGTCAAATGTGGATCGGGATCAACTCTACTTCCATTGGATTAGGACACGAAAGTTAGTGGGAGGAATCTATCATACGTCTCCAAACCCTCTTGCCTATCATTCTATAATTACACATGTACTCCATATAATTGCCCAAACCTGTATAATATAACATCATATCATATAATATATTATATGTTTGTAAGTGTGGGTGAGTGCAATTAAGTCTCTTTTTTAATGGGTATCCGGTTCATTGTAAATTGAGCGATCCAATTTCTTATTTTTGATGTGTTTTCTCCTACTTGACACCGGATGATTGGTTGAGACGACGTGATGCATTACTGGATTTATGAGTTAAATTTGAAGAGTTAGACTCATGTGTGCAAGTTTTACCTAAATAGCCAATGTAAACGACGATGTATGAATCTTCACACGCAGTTTTGATGAAGAACCGTGATTTAAGTAAAGCTAAACATGCTAAAATCTAACCAATTTCGCTAATGATATTGTATTTTCCATTATATTGATGTAAGAAGTTGGGTTGGGTAGTGTCCTAAGGCGCTTGCTATGCGACACGAATAAGAAAGAGATTTCTAGGTCGGTGGGGGCAAAAAGTGATGGTGGGGCCCCGATTGCGCCACCATCACTCGGCACCGTTCCCAGTACACAGCTCATTCCAATCATCATCCCTCAATCATCAAAGCCCAACTCATGCATAGGAATGTCGTAATTACTTCCTGTTTTCCCTTGCCCTTTTCCAGAAAGAAAATGATTTAGTGCTATCATGCGTGAGTTTCTGCCAAAGATATCGATTTTTTAACCGGTTCGATTATCTAAAACTTGTTTGAGAACCTTAATTAGCATTCACTTAATATAATCAATTAATAGAATACAAAAATCTAATAATGTGGTAAGTGCAAGAGGAATTACTCATAGCGAAAGAGAAAAATGATGGCGACTAAGAATATGCCAAATTCAGTGCTTAAACCTATTGGCAATCGTAATTGTAATATCTTTGGTAGGAAATCAATAAAATTTAAGGGAAATGATTAAGTGACAATCGTAATCGTAATTATAATATTTGCTGTGAGAATAACATTCTGTTTTGGACCACAAAAAAAAAAAATAACGAATAATTATAAATTGTTGTGAGGTTCGCTCGTTTAAGAATTCATGGCTCATAATATGCTATTTTTCTCACGGTGGCCCACTTACTGTTATGCTAGCGAAACTTCGATATTACTCAATTATCATCAAACAATTTGTTTCCTCTATTTTCAACTATTGAAATTCAATGCTTAATTTTTCAACGATTAATATTCTCTATTTATCAAATAAGCCCTTACTTGATACTGTATAAGTTATAACAAGAAAAACTATCCATTAAAAAAAAATTTAAAAGGGAATCATATATATGTATATGCACACATTGTTATATGAAGGTCAACGAAACGAATTTGTGCACGTGTAACGAGGTATTATTCATCATATTTCATGTGGTGAACTAAAGAGCTACGTCTGCCCCACCCCCCACCCCCCAAAAAAAAAAAATAGAAAACTAAAGGGCTACATGCTTTCGTGACGAGACATTGGCAAAGCGTGACCAGGTCCAGAATTATTGATTGATCTCTTCGTTGGCTCTCTTTTGCTTCTTCTCCCTGAGTTTCAGGGCTTATTGAAACTCTTCGTCTAGTCACCTCCCCCTGTGGCAATTTACGAGAAGGAAGTGGATTGCACAACGCATAATTTATTCCTGTTTTTATTTTCTTGATGGTAAACTCACCGTAGCGTACATGGGAATTCCAATTCTCTAGTGTTCAAAAACCAGTTTGATGCATTCATAAGCTAATTTTATATAATATGGTATGGTGAACACTAGCTCTTTGCTCTAATAAGTTCATTTTTGGGAGGTACTATATTGAAGTGAGACCAAATGTACGTTCCATTTATATTTTCCCATAATCCATAAGTTTTTTTTTTTTTTTTTGTGGGGGGGTGTCTAAGTCTAATTGATTGTTGGAGGATCAAGATCTCCATCTAGCATGTAGACCCCAATCCATGTTTAGAAAGAATAGATATGTTAAGTGCAATTTTCATCAATGGCGTTCATGTTCTTTAGAGCTTTTCTTTAACTTAGGTTGTGAATGTATAGCCACCATATACCAAGTGTTGATTAAGTGAAAAAAAATTTAGGAAATACTTCGTTTTTTTTTTTTTTTTGGTCAGAAGGAAATACTTCGTTTGAGGTACTACTATAGTTGGATAATACTGTTGGCAAAGTGGAACCAAGGAAAGGGCTAGTCTCATGGATTCAACCCACAAAGGTTAAAAGACCCAACATCACTACCAGAAACACCGGAAGCACCAAAGGGACAGCTTGGTGACAAAAATGTGTATGGACCCAACATCGCCCCCACTCGAGTCCTCTCCATCTCTCTTCTCAACCTAGTTTTCAACTAGTACCTTCTGCAACTTTTTACATGCCAATCTATGTAATCTCCCTTCTTTGCCTACTTCAATCATCGGGTTTCGACATGTTCATGAAAATTTTCATGACGAGGCGCAAATATAGACCACGTGACGGGAGGACTAGTGTTTCAAACTCAAGCGTTCGATACCATATGTTTCGAATTCTATGGCCAAAGATGGGTTCACTGATTATTTCTCTTTGACACTCCCTTATGTTGAAGATGGTTTGACAAGATTTCCGTTCGTCGCCAAAACCAGTCCACGGATTTGCTTCTCTTGCTTGAGGTGTGCATCCCATCAGCGGTCGATCGTTGAGCAGTTCTTGGTTTTCTGAAAGAGACTGAGAAAGAAAAGATAAACAAAGAGGGAAGTGGGTAGCATCACTCCGTGTTTTCTTGCTCGTTACCATCTACCTCGGCCTCCTCTATTTTGGAAACACATTAGTACTTAATATAATATAATGGTACGCTAATTATCGATCCAGACAAATAAGATAAAAGTCACTTTCATCACTTCACGGGTCGCTTTCGATCCCCAGTAACATGTAAAGGACAGTAATTCGACTGTCCCTAGGTATAACAGAAAAGAAACTTCAGCTCATTCCCAAAGAGAATGGCTTGATTCATCATCTCTATTATTGGCACACATTTTTATTATGGTTTGAAAAAAATTCCTGTGACTCTTCTTTTCAATTATAAACGATAGAATCGCTTATTCCAATACGTAAAAAATAACCAATTTGAAAATGCCGTCCATCTTGATTATTAACAATCAATCATGATTGATGGCGGCCTTTTCTCCCTTCTCGAAAAGGAAAACTGGTAGTGCCTTCTACATTCAGGTTGTCAACTACATAGCTAAAGGAACAGAACTCATCGAGGGCAACTAGTTGTCTGATTCGGGCAGGACAGAGAAGCATAGAGCAAAGGGACATACATTTTGGTTGTTTAGAAAGCAAAATATGTGGTCTTCATGGAGTGTATCTGTAGAGGATAATTGTCCAAAATGTTCCAAACCTGTTGTTGGCCAATTCAATCCTAAACTTTTCGATTGTACTAATTTAGCCATAATATTTTGATAATTCACCAATTTAATTCTAAACCTTTCAAATATGTTGGTTTAGTCATAAATCTCTAAAGGTTTGTCACTTTAGTCATAACCCTATTTTTTGGATAATTGTCTGGAATGATTACATTGAAAAAACTGTTTTGGACTAAATTGGTAAATAATAAAAAAATTTAGGATTAAATTGGCACAATTAAAAGATTTTTAGGACTAAATTGGCAGTCATTTAAAAGGTGTAGGAATTCTTGGACAATTTTTCCGAATATGTAGCCCGAGAGAGAGAGAGAGAGAGAGAGAGAGAGAGAGAGAGAGAATGTGCCAATTGATTGATAGATTCTTCCTTACCCTGGGACAAATAATGATCCTTAAAAGGTGAAGCAACGATGTTTGCCGATGAACTATCAACAACCCCATTAAGAAGTCTTCTGAATCCACTTGAACAAAAACTAATCGCTTCGCAATTTGCTTTACAGATGGACACGGCAGTTAAGCTTCGTGTATTAGCTGTTTTTAATGAGCACTCCAAGCGTGATGTCTGAACTTATAGTATAAGAGCTTGGCATGTGAAGAAAGAAGGGAGAGTGGGAATGGGCTTTTGCCTTTCCAAGTGCTTTGAACATAGAAAAGATTAGTAGGACTCAAAATAAAGATGTTGCATTTTCCTCCAAAAGAAAGAATTAGGTGAAGATTACCGAATAATAATGAACTTCAAAAAAGCATCTTTTTTCCCTCAATAAGACACATGTGAGTTAAGAATAGTACCGGATGATCATGGCAATGAGAAAAGGTTGTATTAAAAACTTATTTCAAAGGTATTCTTTACATTGTGCATGAAATTTAATAATATCTAGGCATTGCTAATGAATGTGTCTCACTTATTCAAATTAATAGTGTATTGACGAGTTTATAGCACATCCCTCTGTAAATAAAGAAATCGCTCAAGCAATGGACATAGGCTGTGTTTGGGAAGGGCATTCCCAAGGGATTTTGGGTGTCCAAAGCCCCTTGGGCCAAAATTTTGGTGTTTGGGAAGTTTTTTGAAAACATCTTTAAGCCAATGATAGCATTCAAAAGCCGCCGCTTTTTGGCATGCTGCCGAGAACGTAACAATTTTTATTTTGCGTTTTGTTATATTTTTTGATTCCAGTTTGCCTTCATAGAACCTGATCTTTTTTTTACTAGATAGCTGTCGTGTTCTTTTTGTGCCTGCCCTCTCATTGTCGTTCGTTAATCCTTCCGATCCTTCGTTCGCCTTTTTGGTGGTTTGTTTGCGCTTACTTCTTTTGTTCGTTTTTTTGATTTTTGGGTGTCTGGTGTTGGTTTTTTCCCTGCTTTCGCGCTTGGGCGAGACTGGAAGACTGTCGTGTCCAACCCCACCCCCCCCCAGCCCTTCCCACTTCCCCCCCACACTTCCTGCTCTATTGAATCCGATCGTGTCCCACAATCTACAAGCGGCTTCGTTCTTCTCCTTTCTTAATTTAAACTTTCATTGGAAGTATCTATTAGTGGATTTGAATTTTTTAGTAGGTTTTTTTTTGTTTTTCGTTCCTGTTAGTGTTGTTTGATGTTTTTTGTTTCGACGAATTGGGATTTCTTTTTAACTAATCGTGCATTGTTGTATTAGTATTGGTTGTGGATGTTGGTTTTTTTTTAGGTGTTTGCCTGCAATTTTTTTTTTGCGATTTTTTTGTTTAAGTTTAGTTTCGTTTTTGATATGGGAAAGAAGGAAGAAGTCTGTTCCTCACTGTTCCCTAAAAAAATAAATGGGAAAATAGGTAATTACTATATATCTTGAAGATTAGACGATATCCTGCAAGATTTTGGGAATTGAACAATAATGATGGTACTGCTTCCTCGTTTTGGTGTTGTTGATTGCGAGGGCCGGCATGTGTTTCTATTTCTGCATTAGTAAACAAATGCCTTGTGTGACTAATGATCGCTCCCCACAGTTCTCTTCCTCTGTTCATATTGAGCATGTCCCCGAGCCGCAGTAGATGTGTGACTGTTTAGAGATATCCGAGTTGGTTGTGATCTTAAGTTACTCTTTGAGGTAACAATTGTTATCAATTTGTGGAAATCCTTTTGAATACAAAAGGGAACACTGGTCGGAGGTTTGGTTCTTGACCAATGCGGCAAATATTGTTGGACTGATTTGGGGAGAATTTTTTTTATAATATTAAGTTTTTGATTATTGCCCTTGGGGGTTTTGAGTATTTTTTTAAATATAAAGAAAAAAAATTTTTTTTAAGGTATATTTTTGGTTTTTATAGGTGATTGTTTTTTTTCAGGTAACAAGTTTGGAGTTCAACTTAGGTTCTTTTTGTTGTTTGATTGTTTTTTTATTATTTTACTTAAGCTGTTGGTTTGCTTGTGTTTGTTTTTATTTTTTAATCTCGGCCAGCCTAGGGCTTGGAGGATGTCGCGTGAGTATCCCACTCATGATACACATTTTGAGAGCTATTTGGATCTTGATTTGGATATTTAGTTAACCTTAATGATGTAATGAGGGTGGTGCTAATGGTAATTTATCTTCGGATGGAAGATTACGTGATCGAATAGCCATGAGTTTAGTATATTTTAGAATGTTGTATTTTTATAACGTAAATTGTGATATGTGACTATGTTTATTATAATGAAGTCTTTTTTAAAAAACATTGATTTTTTTTTTTTTTTTATTTCATGCATGATGTGCAATTTTTTTTTTTTTTTTTTTTTTTAAAAATAAAAAAAAAAAAATTTAAAGGTTATTAATATTCAATATTATTTTCCAAGCCTTCTAGTTTTTAATTTGTTTGTTTTTGTTTGGCTTTTACCATAGTAAGGCGAATTCGTAAATTTTTCTTTCTTTGCCTTGGTAAACGGCTTGTTTTGCCTAGACTCGATCTACCATTTATCGAGTGACATGGACCAAGTATTGGGAAGGACTTTACTACATTCAAAATTTCCAAGGCCGGTCTCACGGCATCCGAGTTGAGGGAAGTCCCGGCCATTCACAGAACGTGAGAAGGAAGTGGGCGCACCAGACAACTCTCTTGAAGGAACTCAGCAAAATAGCGGTGGTCACGTAGGCCCATGATGTCCATAGAAATAAGCAGCTTCCAGATTCTAACATCTTGGCTTGGCCTAACAGAAAGAGCTTCCCTTGGGCGTGTCCTGTCGGTCCACAAAGGTCACATGTCGTACTAACACACACACACACACACTAGTTTTTTCTTCTTCTCGGATTTTTGTGCGGACAAAGATCCAAGGAAATAGATCATGGGCCTAGCCCAGTTAAGATATAGCACTAATGGGTAGGCTTGGTTGAGCTCCATACTATACTTCTGAGTTTTGATTCCACTTTTCTTTGAAATCGGAAGCGGCTTCATATGTAAATGGCAAAAGACATAGCCAAAAAGGGGAAGGATTGGAGGTCCGGCTAACCTACATGATCCCTGTTTAGTGAATGATCTGATAAATCAGGAGACTCATCAATGGGACTTTCGGCTAGTTTCAAACACCTTGGGGGCTATAACAGGCTTTGCGCTCACGCTACACAACAGACTACAACATACGCCTCCGTCTCACGCCTCCCCTGCAGAAGCCTATGGACTAAAAAATGGCAGATGGACTCCTACCCAAAGATCAAATTCTTTCTATGGAGTGCCTGCAACAACGCCTTAGCCACCATGGAAAACCTTCACCGGAGAAAGCTAGCCCCAGATCCCCCCCATGTCCTCTATGCCGCCAAGCAGCAGAAACAATTGAACACGTGCTTCTCCTTTGTACCTGGACAAAACAAATATGGGCTGATCAGTGCTTGATTATTGACATCAACCCCACCAAAATTACAAGACTCGACACCTGGCCACTTGGAAACCCCACCAGCAAACGTCCTCTGGTTCATCTGGAAAGCCAGGAACGAGGTGGTGGTCTTCCAAAGACGAGATCCAAGCCCCTCGAGCATCATAGAAGCAGCAGCATACACGTTAAAAACCTACGCAAGATGGAATCAGGAAAAAAAAAACCACAACAGAAAAACAACCTCTTACCGGGCCACTGGATCCCCTCAGCTGTGAACTGTTCCAAACTGAATGTCGATGCCTCGTGGTGCTGCGAAACCATGGAAACTGCAGCAGCTGGTATTCACCGAGACCACAAAGGATCTGTCTTCACCGGCTTCGCTTCGAGCTTCAAGGCACCCTCAGCACAGATCGCCGAAACCCTTGCAGTAACAGAAGGTCTACTGTGCTTGAAGAAGACTCGACTCGACTACTGCTGGATCAGCGAAGTACAAAGGGAAAGCAGATTCCGCAATCTATCTTCAGGCTGACTGTTTGTCCGTTTGCAACTGGATAATGGGCCGCGGAGAAGCTCCTTGGTCTGCGCAAGGCGTGGCGGAGGAGTGCAAATCCCTGCTGGCCCAACTTAGAAGAGTTTCTTTAGCCTTTTGCCCGAGGATCGCAGCAAACTCAGTTGCGGATTGGTGTAGCGCGTGCCCAACGCACGAACTCTCTCCGCCCGCATTGGCTTTCTAAGCCTCCTGCTCAGTTATCTATTTTGCTAAGCTTAGACTTTGATTTCCCTTGTAACTCGGTTTCGTTCTATTAATATTATACCCTCTAATTTTGATCCCAAAAAAAAAAAAAAAAACTTTGGTATTCCGGTTCATTTGGTTTGTGACAAGGAGACCAACCCAAAACGCACAAAGAGAAAAATCTTATTGACTCCAACCATTAGAGACGAAGAAATCGGTTTGTTATGATTGAAATCAATAATATGATCTCCTAAAAATTAGTCCTAAAGTATTTGTTAGGGAAATGTACATTGTGAGCCCTAAAATTTATCGCGAAAGTGCAAAAAGTCCTAAAACTTGCAAAAAGTGCAATTAAGTATTAAAACTTGTCAACTTGATATAATTAAGTCATTCCGTTAATTTCATTCATTTTCGCTGACAAGAAAAGGCTGACTTGGCTTTTTTTTTTACAAAAAAATATTTCTATCGTATGTAGCAATGATGTAGCTAAAATGACGTTACTTTGGTCCAAATTTAAATTTTTGCAAAATTTTATTCTAATTAAATTAAAAACGAGCTTTTATTTTTTTTTATAAAAAAAAGAGTTAATAAACACTCAGCGAGGGTTGCCCTCTCTGCCCACCATCGGTGGGCCCTTCCCAACTACAATGGGGCGGCAATGGCAACCCTCGCTACCTAGTTTTTATTTTTATTTTTTAATTTAGCTTTATTTATATTTTTATTTAAATATAATTTGTATAAAAATTTAAATTTGGATTAAAACGACGTCGTTTTAGCCTTATATTTCATATTTTACCCACATCATCACCGCGTAGAGGGAGAAAATATTTAAAACGTTCACATTAGCATTTTTCGTTAGCTAAATTGGACAAACGAAAAGACTTGATTATAATAATTTAATAAATTTTAGGATTTAATTGTTAATTTTTTTTTGTAAGTTTTAAGACTCAATTACACTGTCGTGATAAATTTTATAGCTTTCAATGAACTTATTTTTATTTTTTTAATACATTTCATATTAAGGTAATATTACGTAAAAAGCCCTTGTGTAATTCTTCCGTTCCTTCCATCGGTAAAAAACCTACACGTCGAGTGAATAGATCGCCCGATCAATGCACGACTCGTGATAGAAAGGAGAAAGGAAGCCGCAGTTTCTAGAGGCACAAGTTCAGAAGCAAATGATATGCCATCGTTACTCCACCTACCCCACCAGACCACCACCACCACTTTCCGCGACTCGCTCACCTTAAAATTTCTGTCCGATTCTTTCTCCAGTCACGCGGTTCCGGACATGCTCCTCGGCAACGCGAAACTCTCACGATTCCCCGAGGCAATCATGAGTTCGACATAAATGAAATGAACAGATTTGATTGGTTTCGTGTCTAAAACCTCTTTCCTGGTCGTAATAATAACATCAAAAGAAGTTGCATGTCATCATAATCGCGATAGTTCAACGAAGCATCGTCCCACTCTTTCTGGAAAAACCCACCAATGATTTGACCTTTTTTTTTTTTTTAACTCGGCAAGTCCATCTTTTCACTGTTGGTCATTGTACTTACCCTTCGGTTAAAGTCACTCGTGATTTCATGCATGGTTAAACTTTCTATATTGTGATGTTAAATTTCTACAGTATATTGTGTCAATTTGCTTACTTATTGCTTTTTGACCCAGTAACATTTACAAATGTCTATGCAAAACCTCACATCGAGAAGAAAAAAAAAAAAAACAATTTCCTCTCCCTTGCGGCTCGTTCTAACATGTTGCTAACTTTCATTTGATATTTGATTGTGTCGGGCGAGCTAGGAGAATTTGGGATCGTTGGGACGGGCACTATTTTTTTTTTAAAGAGGAAATGATATTTTCATAAATTGAGATATGATGAAAATCGATGTGAAATAATGTGAACGTGCACAATTTCCTCCGAAGGTGAAAACTTACATAATAGTCACTTATCTTCGTATGTAAGCGATCGTTGAGCGGAAAGCAAGGCTATTTTTAGTACTCTTCTTGTTTCTACCGTGCCTGTAATGGGATTGATTCCACTATTGTAAAATATTTCCACTAGTTACAATATAAGAAACATATTACGATATTGGCCATGGAATCATAAAAAAAGAAAAGAAAAATCCGATTATTACCAAAGGTAAAGAAAAAAGTTTCCAAAAGGAGGTAAAATGAGAAACAACACCCGCACGACAGTGTTGCCTTCTAAAGAAGCCGCAAAAGGCCTTCTTACGCTACCCCCTCCTACTTTTCATCGAAAATTCCCGCTCCCAAAAAAAAAGAAAAAGAAAAATGGAAACACACACAACCCCCACGCATAACACAACAGGAAGGGAAAGTGCAGAGCAATTGAAATTCCCCAAGTTGTTGCTCAATTAAAAAAAAAAAAAAACTTTTCTTCCCCAATTCAAATCATCGCCGATTAACCCTAATCCCCTCTTTCTCTGCATTGATCTCCATCTCCGTCTCCAAGGTCTAGCTCGATTCCGTTCGAGGAGCCACTGTCCGAAGCAGCCTGATTCCCCAGCTTGCGTCGCTATCCATTTCGATTCCATCGCCCCGTGGGAATTGGCTGTCGATACGCTCCCCCGTGATCGATGAAAAACCCTAAGACCGGGGCGAGAGTTGCATAGCATGCATGTTTTGGGATTCACGCTGGATCTGTATTGGTTCCTCCAGTTCATCTTCACCGCATTCTTGATCTCCTTCGGCCTGATCCAGCTCTTGAAGAGCACCGCCTCCAAGTACTTCGAAGTCGACGCCAGTTTCGAGGGCGGACCCAGTTTCCACACCGACCGCGGGAGGATCATGCCCCGCGCTCCCGTCGAGCCCGCTGTCTGCGTCGTTTGTGGCAATGATGGCCCCAAGAAGTGCTCCCGCTGCAAGGCCGTTCGCTATTGGTGAGTTCTTCGCGGTCGATTTGGTTTTGATTACGCTGTGCTTCTTGTAATTTGCGTTAAAGATAGGGCCGTCTTGCTCGTTTCCAAATACTGTCCACCTTATTCAGCGGTTGCAATTCCAATCAAAGGTTGCTAAGTTGGGATTTTTGTCCGTAAAGATTATATTGCTATATCTTTTGCGAGATTGCAATGAGCATATGAAGCGTGTCGTACATGTTGCTAGGTAATTGATGGATTTGTGGAGTTGATTGGCAATACTAATAGCAAAGTGCTTGTTTTCTTTTTCTTCTTTTATTTTTTATTTTATTTTTTGTTGCTGCAGTCCTTATACTTATGTGTTCAGATGGAAGGAATTATGAGTAGAATGACAGTACGATTGCTAGTTGGTGTATTATTTGTGGGATATTTGTTCCCACAAATTCTGAGACGTAGTAGCTTTTAGTCTTGCCAGGGAGCTTGTGTGATGATACGTGCTGTTGGTTTAGGAGGTATATATGACAAGTCAGAGCAGTCAGTCGGAATCTAGTCATGTAGTGAGGATAGTTTCCTCGCTTCTTCGTTAAGATTCCATTGGAGTTGGTATTTTGATGCTGGGGACTCATTGTTAATCGAGATGCTAGCCTTGTTCACTCCAACTTGTCATGCTAGTTTTAGGTACTGTTGACTATATCGAGCTTTATCAATTTTGCTATCATAAAGAGATTAATAGGTGGGAGGTCCAAATTCATTAAATTGGTTTATGGTGAAGCTGACGATTGAATGCCCATATCTGGTGTGCCCAAAGCTTTTGTTGCATATTATCATGGTGGGCCTTTGTGTATGTAGGTGTGATGGATGCTAGTTCTGATGTCTATTCCTTGTATTCCATTATTGCCAAATTTGTTAGTTCTGGGTTTGTTGGATGGGCTTTGATACTAATGGCATTGAGATGATCCAAACAGTTTTGCTGTCATTCTTCATGCAGCTCCCAAAAATGCCAAGCAGCTCATTGGAAAGAGCATAAGCCAAAGTGCGAAGTTTACCAGTCATCATCTGATGTAGTTTCTTCAGAAGCTTCCCTGATCACCCAGAATGGAACTCCCAAGCCAATTAAACAGCTAAAAAAGGTGAATTTTTGGTAAAGTCCTTTTAATTCATGCCTCGGCAATAAAGGTTATTCCTTTTTAGCTGAATATTTTTTATTGGCTCTTTAATTACAGATACTCTTCCCATATGAGGAATTTGTGGATCTTTACAACTTGGAAAAATCGGGATTTCCTCCATGTGGACTGATAAATTGTGGAAACAGGTTCACATATGGCATGTGATTTCATTTTGTTAGAGCTTTAAATCCAAGATATTAATTTCACCAACCAGCATTCGTAAAGCAAAAAATTAATCTGTGTCCGTGTCATACTAATTATCCTCAAACTTTCCTTGGACAGTTGCTTTGCTAATGTGGTTCTACAATGTCTTGCATCCACACGGCCACTTGTTGCCTACCTTTTGAATAAGGGCCACAGGAAAGAATGTAGGTTTCTGAATTTTATTGGTGATATATTCTCTGTTTACAGTATTTTAGCCGAGGTCAATTGTTGATGTCACGATTGCTGGTACTTGTCAGGCCGACGTAATGATTGGTGCTTCCTATGCGAATTGCAGAACCATCTTGAAAGAGCCAGCCAGTCTATTCATCCTTTTTCGCCAATCAATATTTTGTCACGGTTGCCGAATATTGGTGGTAATCTTGGTTATGGAAGGCAGGAGGATGCTCATGAATTTATGAGGTTTCCTGCTATGTTACTTCTAGTTAATTTTATTTTATGGTTTGAACCAATGAGAACATGAGAGATACATTGCCTCTCAGCATCATTGGTACATCTGATTCTTAGCTAAGGTAAAAGTATGCCCTCTTTATGCAGGTTTGCCATTGATACAATGCAGTCAGTCTGCCTAGATGACTTTGGTGGTGAAAGAGCTGTCCATCCAAGTGCTCAAGAAACAACCATTATCCAGCATATATTTGGCGGTCACTTGCAATCTCAGGTAATGCATTTAAATCCAAGGCAGGCTGTTTTGTTTCTTATTGCTTGATACTGTAAGTATATTTTAATTTGGTCCAGTTCATACTAAGATTTGTGAAATTTAGAAAAAAAAAAAAAAAAAAAAAAAAAAAAAAAAAAAAAAAAAAAAAAAAAAAAAAAAAAAAAAAAAAAAAAAAAAAAAAAACCCTATAATTACCAAAGACGTATATCTTAATGGCATCCACTTCCCAAGCATGCTGATGCTTTTATTCCTGCTATCAGTCTTACACAGAATTAAGCCTTTTGTATTTCTTGAAATGAGACTGATGTATTACTTCTGAAATTGTTTCTTCAGAAAGTTTGGATGAGTTCTGTGCATGCTTTTTTATAGGTCATAGGTGATGATATCTAGTAATAATCAAAAGAAACCATTTTTATTCTGGTTAGTTTTCTGGAAATGGCTCACTGTAAATCTCACCTACATATGTTGTGAGACTTTTCTTTTGGATGAGTAAAGGGACATTTACTGTGTACCTGGCATACTCTTTTCTCGTGACGATGCTTTCATGAAATCTAACTTGGCCTTTGTTATGGTTTGTATTTTCATTTTCTTTTGATTGTTTTGACTTTGTGTTGTCATTGTTTATTTCCAGGTTATCTGCGCCAACTGCAATAAAGTCTCGAACCAGTATGAGAATATGATGGATTTGACCGTTGAAATTCACGGTGATGCTGGGTCTTTGGAAGAATGCCTAGAGCAATTTACTGTCAAAGAATGGCTCCATGGGGATAATATGTATAAATGTGACGGGTATGGTTGTTTTCTGTCTTCTCGGATACTTTTTGTCCTGCCAATTATCTCCATTTAAGTTTGCGTCCCAAATGAACTAATAGGTGGAGATTAATGGCTTTTACTGGCTATTCTCTCTCTATGGTAACCTGTTGAGGCTTTTCCTTGCTTGGTTATGCCTCTCCATTTTTGCAGATGTAATGACTATGTGAAGGCATGGAAGCGTCTAACTGTACGACATGCTCCAAACATTCTAACAATTGCCTTAAAAAGATTTCAGGTCTGTATTGTTGCTTCTTGTTCAACTATGCAGATCTGATTATGTAATGTTCAGTGTGGACATCTTGGCTGAATTTTTAACCTGTTTAGATGATTTCCTTGGCCATGACACATTCAGGTTATAATGAATGTGTTGCATAGGTTATGGAAGGTTGCTAACTTTGATTTCCATCTCGAATATATTTTTGAATTTTGACAAATATTGATCAGAAGATATGGGGAGCAGGGGATGCTAGTTTTAAGCTTTATTTTCTTCCAGACAAAATTTTGAGTGGTTCTCATAGTTTTTCTCCCCAGATTTTAAGTTGACCATTGTTTTGGTCCTCATAATTCACACCCAAAGATTTCTTTTCTAGCTAGCTGAAGAGAGAGATTACATTTCTGCATGTCATGATGCACTAAATGCAAAATTTAAAGAGTCAATACGTACATACAGCATTCAAAGAGTCTCTCAGAAATGTGCTGTCTGGGGTCTCACAAACACATTCCTAGTTTCAAATAGTTTGCATGTAATGCTATGGTTCTTGGCTCAGTTTATCTGTTGAAAGTCAAGCATTTAAACTCTTGTTGCTTAACCCTGCTTCATGGAGGCTCTTGACTATATTTGTTTCCCATAATGCTAAACAAAGTTTTTAAATTCTTGTATAAATCGATTTGCTCTAATGTTAGAGATGGATTGTATGAATTCTCAAATGAGCAATGTCCTTTTTGCCTGCTTGTATGAGAATGCATATGTTCTGTTATTGTGAAATTGTAGGTATCAGTAAAACTGAACGAATAATTACAGTTATAGATGGGCAATACTTTTAATCAACCAAAATTCTACTTTAAGCTATGAGGTTTGAAATCCAAATAAAAAAGGAGTTTAAAGAATCTAATTGCAACCAAGTACAAGATTAAAATATGCAATGGCATTCAATAGGTAATGATATGTTGGGAAATTTGAAAATCTTATATTTTCGATAATTTGAACTTTTAATAATTCTGTGGAGGGGCATTTATATATTGTAATTACCAGGAGTGAACGATTTTTTATTGATATCAAAATGCACAATTTCAAGGCAAGTGACTTCATTTTAGCCATTGACAAAATTTAACTAAATACCTAAGTGAAACACATATTGCACTTAATGGCCACTGTCTCCATTATATTTTCTGAAAAGTAGAGAAATTTCATGGATTTATGTGGTTGAAAAAGTTTTGTCGGAGAACTTTAAAGGTTGCACTTGCTCTTTTCACAATTACACGGGCTTGGGTTTATTTATTTACTGGAAAAATACCTGACTATGCAGCTGGACAAAAATAACCAAAGTACTGCATCAATTAATGGAAAAGAACAATTTTACATGTTTGTCATCTATCCTCAAATAATAAAATGACTGCTTGAAGATAGACAAATGACATTTCATCTCTCCTCATAGTTTTGACTTTTCCAATGGTTTTAACAGTTTTGTACATAGTAAGCAAGGTCGGCTAAATCATAATTTATTTCAGCCAACAAAATAAGAAAATAACGTATGCAATGCAATTTTAAGATGATTGATAATGACAAAATTAATGTTATAAGCATTGAAGTAGTGAAGAATTTTTTGGGTCTAAGTTATAATTATCCTTGAGTTTGATTTTTGAAAAATATAACAAAAGTACAATCCTAGCGCAAAAGATAATTTGGGATAAGAAAAAAAGGAAAGATAAATTTGTCTTTCAATAGATTGTAAATATAATAAACAAAGAGGAGAACAAAAATAATGAAAGAAGGAAATAGTGGATGACCATATTGCTTTTTGGTCACGTTATCTGATGTTTGTTGAGAAAAAAAGAATTGAGCAATATTGAAAAAGAAAATGAAAAGGCAAAAAAAGAACGAAATAAAGGGTTGGGGGCACCTCTAGCAATATTAATTTTTCAAAAAAAGAAGAAAGAAAAATGACATTGAGGAGGCCAAAAAGATTCAAACCTGCGGCCTCCATATTATAAACATGGCCTAGCTTCTTCCCTTTCCTTTTATTATTGCAATCTTATAAACATGGACCGCATAGGACCAAACGGACCAATCACAAAATGACGTAATGAATTCTGGTGCACACCTGGGATTTCTCTCTTGGAGCTCCACTTTAGTGTTTTTAAAGATTTTACATGGACTAGATATTAGATGTTTCTGGATATTTATCTTTAGGAGTTTTATCAAGAAGATTGTTGAGAACTTATGCGACTTAAATATGCTTATTCTTTTCGGTTCTTCAGTTAGATTAGCAAGCTTTACCTGTGATATTAAAGTTGTTGGTGAACTTATGCAGAGTGGTAGGTTTGGGAAACTCAATAAGAAAGTAAATTTCCCTGAGACTCTAGATCTTAGCCCTTACATGAGTGAAGGAGGAGATGGCGCTGATGTCTACAAGCTTTATGCGGTTGTTGTCCACGTGGATATGCTGAATGCATCCTTCTTTGGTCACTATATTTGCTACACAAAGGATTTTTCTGGAAATTGGTATAGAATAGATGACTGTAAGGTGGGACATCTCTTCTCTCTCTCTCTCTCTCTCTCAGTTATGCTAAGGAATTTTACTGGAAGATTTTTGAGTCACTGCTCAATCATCCAAAGCCAACAAGTTTTTCTGGACAAAGATTTGATACTAGTTCCAAATTTCGCTGATTTCTTGTGTTCTAGTAAATGGCTAAAGGCTTGATAACATGATGGATTTAAAATTGTTGTCCTACTACACATTTACTTGGTGAAATACTGGTCAATCAATTGGGCTTTCTTGATATAATTGTGTAGAGGACATGTTATAGTGGTCATCTACGTGTTCTGGGCCAATGTACCTATTGCAAGTTCCCCTACCTGATAATATATTCAAATTTATTTTAGTTTTAACTCTGCAACTTTGGCAGGTTACGAGTGTTGGATTCGATGAGGTGCTTTCACAGGGTGCATATATGCTCTTATACAGTCGGTAGGCCTCTCTTTAGCAAAATCATATCTACGAATCATTTTTCAGTCATTAGAGTGATGCCTGCCATCCGGTGGGGTTGATTATCCTAGATTGAGCGGTTACCCTAATTGAGCAGCTTATTCTGCAGTGATAAGGTCAGATCTTAGAATGGAAGAGTAATATCCAGATGCCCTGCTTATTTAGCCGATAATTTGTTCCCAATTGGTTATTTTCATCCTTTAGATGTTCTTGATAGCATTATTTGACTTGAGTCTAACAATCTCATGTCGATTACTTGCTGGCTTGATTCTTTCATTTCTGTAGTTTCCAGAAGCTAGTCACATGTCCACTTTCAAGCTCTTTTATGTGCAGCGCTAGACAAACCTTATCTTTTACATACAGTAATTAAGTGATCCACGTGGAAACAAACTACTTGGTTAGCCTTCATAACTGATTTTGTGTTTGAACCAGTTCATACATGCAAGTGGAGGCACAATATCTTCCAGGGCTTAAGTATATGACTCTAAATTGGGTTGCATGTCTTGTCTGCGTTGCAGGGTTTCTCCCAGACCCTCATGTCTGATGACTGCTGAAATCTCAGCAGAGGAGAATCATCAAAAGGCAGGTGGGGAAATAGCATGTTGCTCTCAAGGTCAATTTGAAGGTTTGACATCTGTTGAAGGCAATTCAGTTTCCAGACATTCTAGTTGTGAAGCCGTATCCATTGAAAAGGGTTCTCAAGATGATGGAGCAGAGCTGATGGATATTGATGTTGAGATGAGTTCTGTTTCACAGAAAATTCCTAACGGTGAGATAGAGTCATTGGTTGGCCAGAGGGTGAGAGCCGTGACACACGGGGATGTTGAGGATCCAGATGACATCAGCCTTAAGATACCTTTATGCAGCCCAAAGATCTCCTGTTCTGAAAACGGGCAATCTACTGCAAACAATTCTAATGTTGCAGTAGAAGATGGAGAAGTGGATGTGGAAAATCTGGAGTCGCGGCCGTTCATTGCAAAGGATAGTGCGGTTTATTGCAACGGACATAAGGATTTACGAGTAGTTTCTGCTGCTGCTGATCTTGACAACAATCTGACAGCTGAATGTTCTAGCGGTATAAGTAGATACCGAGAGGATCCTCGGAGCAATGGCAAAATGGCTTGAGTCCAGTCCTAAAGAATAGGAGGAAAAAAAAAATAAATTGCCGATGGTTCACGTCATAATCAGGTTTTGGTGTTCCGTCTTGTAAGCTATGTCTCCCCAACTTCATGGTAAAAGGAAGTTGGGTATTTTTTTTTTCTTCTCATTTCCGGGATTTAATTATTTTCGAAAATCTCGGGTCTTTACGATCATTTTTAGTTCACTCATGGAAGTGAATGTCAGTCTAGTGGCTTAACAATCACAGGCAATTCATTGTTCACTCCATGGTTGGTGATGGTAGTAGCGGCGATTCACTGATTCTGCCATGTGTCGTATCATGTATCCATATCTGGTCATGCCATTAGTTTTCTGTTGTTGGGCCCCGTCCTTGTGGCCGTGGAGAAAATATCGGTCTGCCCGCGACAGATGCTAGTAGGGTCTAGGTTGGCTGGGCAGCATGACTTTGGTGTAATGGGCCCAGCAGCTTATTGGGCCTTGTTGATTGGGCTATCATGTCTTCTGGCTTAGTGGGCCTGCATTGTCACAGTTCTGGTGCACTTGCTATTCTCGGCCTTGGTGGTTGGGGTGACTGCATTTTTTGTCTTAGTGGGCCCACAATTTGAGCCGAGCAAAGGTTCAATATGGGTCCACATATGCCTAAACTGAGGCCCAATTAGGACCCACTTGAGGACCAGCCATGGTTGGGCCTTAAATGGACCCAATGTGGCCGAAGTTCGGGCACATTTCAGCCCAAAACTGGGCCTAGGTAAGCCGAAACATGGGCCAGAAAACTCGACCTTAGGCCCAAATTCCAAAAAGAATGGGTCCACCCCATTGAAGGCCCATTTTCCAAATCCTGAGAAGGCCCAACATCTTGCCCAGATCAATCCCAACCTGGGCCTCATTGGGCCCAAGTTTGGCTCCAGATCGGCCCTAAAAGACTCAGATACAGCCCATCTCCCATGTGCAACATTGGGCCTAGATGAATGCAAACGTTGGCCCAGATAGGGCCTTCGAGGCCTGCCTTGGGCCCAATCTGGGCTTGCCAAAACTTGGACTAATAATGGCTGGACTGCTGGAGCCCATTTATTGAGTCTAGGTGGGCTGGGTCATTGGCTTGGTGGGCCTGGGCAGGCCCATTTTGGCCCTAATTACTATCTTGGGTTAGTGGTCCGGGCGAGCATTCTTCTGGGGCTTATTGGGCCTTCCTGAAACCTTTTCTCGCTTTGGGCCTGTTATATGGGGCCTGAATGTACCCTTATATCTGAGCCATCTCGGGCCCAACAATATCATATTTAGGTAAGATCGACTGCAAGTCTTTGGGCTAAATAGACACGGTTTGGGCCATTTGCGGCCCAAGTCACTGTTTTGGCGGTCATGCGGCCCGCGCTTGCTTGTCCTTAGTCCTTCGCGGGTCTGTACTGATCGAATTTTGACCGGATTGCTACTTCGTGCCTTGGTGGGCCGAGCTACCTAGTCTTTTGGGCTTAGCTTGTCTTTGTTTAATGGGTCCGCAAAATTTGAGCACAAATCACTCGTTTTCTGTGTCGCGTCACGACAGCGCCAATTTTTTTAATAATATGCTGCTGTCCTGTCAATGTGCTTTTTCGACTTTTTCCCCCAAACAGCTACAACGTTCTACTCGTATAACTTAAAAACAAAATTTAAGGCCTCTACTTTCGAATGACGAGCTCACTATCTGCATCACTAACATCACCCCTCCCTAATATGCAGGAATAAAACATAGTCTAGTTAAACATTGCATTTCATACTTACGGCTAAGCATCGAGCGACTGACGAGCTCACTATCTGGCTGTAGGAAAATTTATGACTGATAAGCTGCGGATGAACTGAGCTTCAACATTTGATTCAGACCAGGTTCCTTGATCTTCACAGTAAGCATGATGGGTCCCAATAAGCAGAAACAGGCTTACATGACATGCCTCGTGTATTGCCTGCCTTCCCCAGGAGAGCTTTCACACCCAGTTACCCTAGCCAACTGATTATCTAAAGTGTCCAGTCAACTTGGGGTACTCTTAACCCATTTTCTATGAAATGGATGCTTCAAACCAACAACACTGAACAACAAAAGCAAGACCACTGCAAATCAAGACAATTAAAAAAAAGAAACAATAATCAGTAGCCTAGACTGACTCACATGGGTGCTCTGGAAACGAACCTAAGCAGAATGACGGAGTGTAGTAGATGCACCACCTTTTTATATGCACCGGGCATAATGCATCATGATAGTACGCTGCAATCAAATCATAGTTGCCACTAACGGCGTTCTGTGTGCAAGCTCCCAGGTCGATTCTGCAAAGCAACAGCACGGTGACAAATACATACAATTGCTAGTTGGACCTCTTGTACTAAAAGCATGCCATTAAAAAGGATCCCTAGGTTGACACTGGACACAGAAGTTGATGTCTGGCTGCAGACTTCCAGACTTGACATCTCTTTTGTAGTCGTATCTATTTTTTGTGGGCCTCAAGATCTGTCATCGTCTTTAGTTGCTTGCCCTTCTTTTGCTGATATTTCGCATAGGAGTACCACACACCCCCAGCGGTGTTAATCATCAAGCCAGTCACATTTAGGGCATGTACTTGCACACCACCCAGCAAGACAAAACCAAGAGTCTGCAATAAAAAGTAAATTCTTTATATCGTGCATAAGCAAACTTATATCAGGGGTAGGAATTCTATTAAATTGGAAGGAAGAAAATGTAAAAGTGAAGAATTTCTTTTCATCAAATAATAGCATTGGAACCAAAGATGTTTTACATACCGTGGAACCAACACCTTTGAGGACTCCAACTATTGTTGTTGTGAGGGCAGAGTTGACAATTGTACACAAGAACATGGTGAAGTTGAGAACAATCCCCATGATAAGTGAAAGAACGACCAGCATAAAAAATGATAGCGAATTACTCTGTTTGTAAGACAAATAGTTCCATTAGTCAAAGCAATCACAATCCTCATAGAGGTAGTTCCCATTAAGTCACCTAGATAACCATCTCAATAGTGATAAATATGGAAATGAGATATTAGTTTCATCAACATATCTAGAATACACTTGCATAGATTGCGCTTTTAATTTTCGTTGGAAGTCTTTCCGAGACTTGCTCCTCATTTTCCTTCCACTTGCTTCACATAATGTCTTCATTACACACGTTTGTTTTCTCACATCTAGCCAAACAGCACATGCATGTGTATGTGAAAAAGAAATTGTGGAGAGACAATGTTTAGAGATTCAGAGAAGTTTAGGAAATAAATTTAAAACATTGCACGATGAAGGAGATGGTTTGCAAAATTAAGGATTTGTGAACTATGCACGTTAAATTCTTGTGCACTATGCACATTAGAAGGCCACCAGTGTCTAGAACCTTGATTACTTCTAATTTGTCAGACTCGAAATGTAGCTAAATTAATTCAGGATACAGCCACGTTCTGCTAAAATAAAGTGAATTCGAGATAAAAGAGCGAGGCAAGGGAAAAGCAAAGAGAAAGAAATGAGGAGGTCCTAACCTTTGCAATCAACAACGATAGGGAACTTGGAAACTCCCCAGTGGCAATGATAAGAAAAAGCAGGACTGGAAGAGAGAGAAAACTGTTGTAAAACATTATCTCGACAGATGAAAGTCCATCTTCTGCACCAGACCTCTCCACTAACACAAGGTACATAGTCTGCATTAAGTATAAGTTGTCATTAATGGGCTCAAATTCCCAAATGAATGTATTCAAACACATCTTTATAAAATTGAACATCATCCCTTTTCTGATTCTGAGATCTAAAGCAAAATAAGAGTATCGAGATAGCCTTATAAAGATGGAAACTCAATTTCAAACCTGGAAAAACACAGAAGTGAAAGCCATGCTATATCCATAAAGATCAAAAGAAAAGTCTCCGATGGCTGCAATGAGACATCCAGCAGCAATCAAAAGAACAGAGAGAGTAACCTGAATTATGACACAAGAGGCCCAGTTAAAGCATTAAAGCACTTAAATATAGGTTGAAAAGGCAAATGCCAAACTGTTCAAGCCCAAAACTGAAAAACCACACCTGTGTAGCAGGAGTTCCCTTTCCCCGAAAAAATCCAGCTATCAGTACAGCGAGCGGTGTCAGTCTCTTTATTGCAATATACATAGGGATATTAACTCCTTTCAAACTTGCTAGAGCAAATGCAACATTTGCATTATAAAATAGTGACACCAGGAGGAGCTTTTTCGCAGTTTCCAAGTTCAATCCTCGTGCTTTTGTGTATCCTGTGACTCTTCCGAAGTGAATAAGCAATGTTGTAGCCAATTGCTGAGGCACCACAAATTAGAAAGTTACAACGTTGTCCATCACAAAAAGAAATTACAAATGTGCTGAAACTCCCTTTCAAGAATTACCTGTAAAGTAAGAAGGGTCATCGAGTGCGCATATTGCATTAGAACTGCCTTATTAATGAAGACCATGGCCATTGAAGCAATCCCATAAGAGAATGCAGCAAAAATACTGCATTGACATATTCACAAGGAGTTAACGTGAGACATTGCTCAAAGGTACCAAAACTCAAGACAGTTTACGATTTTTTTTTTTCTAAATACAGGAAAGGGTCATGGGATATCATTAACTCCAGATGATCACTCCAACTTGAATTACAAGATTCGCGAGGACAAGCAAGCACAAAGGTATTGCCGGAAATCATCTCAATGACAGCTAAAACTCCAAGCCTGAAACAAGCAATGACGAAGGACGTACCATGCAATGCATCGAATAGGCGACATCATATCAACACACAAAACTAACACAGCGAGTTGTTTTTGGAAAGCCAACACAGATCGATTCTATAGAACCCGGTGAAAAGGCAACAACTCAAAATGCAAAACCACGGCAGAAGCAGCATCGGGTGAATCGAATGGGTGATCAATTCAAAATGGAGCAAATTCTTAACAGATGCGAAGACGATCTGGAGGTCAAAGGCATGGCTCGATTCATTCCGAAAGCAGCAACAGATCAATCGGCAGAGAGAAATATCTGATTTACACGAGAGAGAGAGAGAGAGAGAGAGAGAGACCTTAAGAATGGAGTTGCGTCGGCGTCGCCACGATTATCCATGGCAGAGACGGAGACGAAAAGCGCGCGATGCACTTGTCTTCAAAACGAATCAAAGCAGCTGCGCGCCTCGATTACAGCCGATTCCCCATGGGACTCCACACACCGAACATGCAATGCAGAGATCTAGGGATCGACAAAATCTTGCGAACTACGGAGAAGAAACATCGCAGCGAATTCCAGAATCGATCGAGTGGAGAAGAAATTACAGGGGTGGAAATCTCGTGTTCGAAGCACGAACCGATCCGAAAGAGTGAGCGTGAAGCACAAGGAAGAGGAGAGAACTTTCTAGGGTTCTTCGATCCCGAGCTCCAGGCGAAGTAAGTTGGGAATGATTTGAGAGAAGGAAGAGATCTGGCGACTCTTTCAGGGGACTGAACGACTGGCGTCACAGTAAGCAAGTACCGCTCTGTCAAAATTGTTAGCTTCTCAAAATCTTCTTCGCCATGCATTCCATTTCCTCTTCTTCTTTTTTGCCTATTTCCTTTAATACGTGTCGATTCGTATCGCACAAATTCAAATTCCTCTCTGTAATTTACAATTTTTTTTTATTTTATACAAATAAATAATTTAAAAAACATTTTTCTGAAAATGATATGCATATATCATTCGAAATAGCTAGTCAATAAAAAAATATTTTTATTACTGATAATAATTTATGCCTAAATATTTTTATGGATGATACATTCATTTTTGTAGGCGATACAAGAGATTTTTAGGAATTTTTTTTAAATCTTTATTTTTTTTCGCAAAACAAACTGAGCCTTAGAATCATGTTCGGGTGGTTAATTCGTGTGGTGCCAATATGGGTCCATAATCTATTTCTAACTCATATTTTATGTAAAATGGATCTTATATGGATCGAAAATGGGTCTTATATGAAACCCATTTTGGGACTCATCAAAATGCATCCACACAAGCAACAAGCTAGTGGTGGCCCACCCAACCCGCTTCGCATCACCTCTTGCCTGGGCACAAGTGGCGCCGTGCCTCCTCCGCCGGTTGGCCCCCTCTGCCTTATCCTCTCCTTCCCCATTCATGTTCGATCGCCACCGTCGTCAACCCCCGAATCACCTTCTCTTTCCCCGACACCTCCCCTTCTGCACCCACCAGAGGCAAGCCGTCGTCCTACTTCCTTGAAGTCAACCAGTGATTTTAGACGCCCTTTTTTGGTTATTTTTTTTGGAAGAATTCGTCGACCCCTTGTTGAGTGGGGAAGTTTGTATTGATTCTACAATTGCAACTCTGGAAATGCTAGAATATAATCGCGTTGATCTGCCTGCTTCCCGGCTTCCTTGGGTGAAACGCGAATTGGTGGGTGACTTCGACTCATGTAGCGTAGTTTCAGGCTAAGTGGATGAGTTTTGCTGCTGGAGCTTCTGTTATATGAGGATGCCGCCTTGTCGAGAGAGAGGATGTGCCTCTATATGAAATCCACTTTGATGCTCTATTTACTTTACTTTCTATCATGATCTTTCAAGTGATTCACATTTTCTAGCACCTGAATAAGTCAGTCGATGCACACTGTATCTTGACAATGAACTGAATTGCATAACTTAATTTCAGCCAACTTTGTTGATGAGCCAATGTAGTTGTGCAGAGATTTAGGAAAGGTAATCTAATTCCTCCATGATTTTTTAGAACTTGGCATTCTCATTTGCAATTGTTAAAAAGTTTGATGACTGAAATTGATTTTAGGCATTTCTTGGTCATAGGGGTTTGTTTTGGAGATGTCGGACCCACTAGATCCATTCGAGAGGCCTTTTGAGTAGTACAATTCTTACAATTTTCAAGTTCCAGTTTAATGTCTTTTGTTAAGAGTTGCATGCTTGCATAATTTCCTACAACTCTGTCTGTCGACAAGATTAGAGATGAGGAGGACATCCTCTTGATAAAATGTTGCCTTTCAAAAGCATTCTTGCTATTTGCATATTCAAATTTTGCATGAAAATTTTGAACCTGTTTAATTTCCAGCTTTGGTTTGACCCCCAATCACACAAAACAACCAAAAAAAAAAAACATTCCAACTTTGCAACTTCAACTAACCCTTGTCTGGGTCCCATTAGTTGTTCTCCCTTTCTTAAGATGCATGATTATCAGTAAATTACCTTGTCCCTAGCGTCAGAAAAAGATTCTTACCATCAATGAAGGGCATAGGCTTATAAAATGCTGCATATTTTTCTGGCTATAGTTTGGGAAGATTTCTTTAATTGAAAATTAAAAGGGAATGGAAATTGTGGATGTTATATTTCTTTCAGTTTTTACAACTTGTTCTAATTCATGTTTTCTCTAACTAATTAGTTGACATGTCAAGATCTAACAAGGATCCAAAAGATTTTGTTTTTTTCAACTTTGCAAAATGATCCAAGATGAATCGTAACCAGTACAGACGAAAGATTCTTAGCATCATTAGCACGTGAGGATGAGGAAAATAACCCTATTTGCTATAAACGATTGAAGAGATTCACTTCCACTATATGGTATGAATTCGAAGATTCACGGATGAGGATGGCAAGGAAAACGCCAAGTGTAAGTGGTGCGAACAAACTTAAATGGCTATCCATAGGACAACAAAGTATGTTGCGTCATTTAGATAATTGTCGCAATCGAGAGGCCGATGTTGGTGGTTCCACGAAACGATTTGATCAAGTCATGTTTAGAGGGAAGTTAGCAAAAGCAATAATCAAGCACAATTACACCTACTCTTTTGTATATCATGAGGCTACTAAAGAGTTGCTTAGTTACCTCAACCCCCATGTGAAGCACATATCAATAAATACAGCAAGAAGTGATGTCATAAAAGTTTATGAGAAAGAGAAGAGAAACTTGAAATCAAATTTAGTCACTTTCAAGCAGAATATGTTTGACTTATGATTTGTGGACTTCTATTACAACTGATCATTATATGACTATCATGGCCCATTACATTGACGAGAATTGGGAATTACATGCGAAGGTTTTGTGCTTCTCCTATGTGCCACCTCCATATAGTGGCAACATACTAGAAAAATTGCATACTTTGTTAAGAGAGTGGGGGCATTGAGAGGAGGATTTTCAGTATTACATTAGATAATGCTTCATACAATGACAGTATGATTGATATTTGAAAAAATACACTTATGGGATTGTCTTTGTAATGTGGTGGTCAGTTTTTTCTTGTGCGTTGTAGTGCACATATTATGAATCTCATTGTACAATAAGGTCTAAAGGTGATTGATGGATCATTGCAAAATATCGGAGAATCTGTGAAATACGTGAGAGCTACACAAGAGAGGATAGTAAAATTTGCTGAATGTATATCACAATCATCCGTGAAGATGGGTAAAAAGGTACGTCAAGATGTGGCTACTAGATGTAACTCTACGTACCTAATGCTTGAAGGTGCTTTGGTCTTTAAACAAGCATTTTCCCATTTGAAGTTAATTGATAGTAACTTTCTCACTTGCCCGTCATCTAAGGATTAGGTCAAAGCCAAGAAAATTGCATTCTTATTACAACCTTTTTATGATATTTCTCCTCTCTTCTATAAAGTTAAATATCCCATGGGGAATTTATATTTCTATGGAGTATGGCAGATCCAGTTTCGTTTGATAAAGGCAAGTAGTAGTGAGGATGTGGCTATTAAAACTATGGCTAAGGCAATGCTAAAAAAGTTTGAAAAATATTGGAAGTGTTATAGTGTTGTCTTATCTTTTACGGATATATTAGATCCTCACTATAAGTTACACTTGTTAGAGTTTTGCTATTCGAAGTTGGACATGGATGATCATGTGGAGTTTGTACGAAGCATTCGGGAAAAGCTCTATATGATTTTTGATGAATATGTAACATCTACATCGAGAGGTGATCGCTTTACATCATCAAGTAGTTGAGGTAAAATTTTAGTTGAGGAAATTGTCGAGGACATCGTGGACGATCTTGATGAGTATGATGCATTCAAGAGTGAGTACTTTGGCTCACAATCTAGTAAGTCACAATTGGATTTGTATTTGGAGGAGAATAGGCTTGATAAAAAAAATATCTGGATATCAATATCCTTGATTATTGGAAAGCTCATTCACAACGGTATCCCGAGTTGTCTCTTATGGCACATGATATATTGAGCATTCTTATCACTTCCGTTGCCTCAAAGCCGGCCTTTAGCATTGGATGATGCATTCTAAATAAATATCATAGTTCTCTTTCGCCTGAAAATTGTAGAGGCCGAGTTGTGCACTAGAGATTGGTTATTTGGCGTTCTGCCTGAGGAAGATTTCGATGATGAGTCCGTTGGCGTGAGATGTATTTCCTATAAATTAGGGATTTTTCCTTTTTCTTTTCTTTATTATAGTTTTTTCCTAATTTATTGAGATGCTAGGGATATCACCCGTATTGTATATAAGAACAATTGTAATGCCGTAAAGATTCATTTTTTTTTATATAGAGGAAAACATTCTTCTACATGGTATCAGAGCCTAGGGTTTGCTCCTTGTGAGTACTGTACGTTAATTCTCGATTACGGTGGTCCCGCTCGTTTTCTTCACTGCGCCGTTGTCTCATGTCGGCCGACTTCGTTTCACCCGATCGCACTCGACATCGGATCCATGGCGGATGAAAACCCTAGAAGAGAAGTGATTCCCCACCAAAATCAAGGGGGGAATTCGACCACGGAAGCGTTTTTGGAGAATCTGACCACAAGATTGACTCAGATTCTGACTCAGAACCAAACTCCTCCTCCTCCTCCTCCAGCACCATGTTGACACCTGATTTTAATCAATCATTTTTTGATTTATTTTTGAAAATTCATAAAAAATTCAAAAAAAAAATTAGAAAATTGTAAAATCAACTTTGGTAGCCTTGGCCAAGCTCAAGGAACCATTTTTGAACAAAAAATAATTTTTCATATTTTTCGCATTTTTTGATATTTTTCAGAAAATAAGAAAATACCCAAAAAAATCAAGAAAAATACCATTTGAGGTCACAAAAATACAGAAAAATAGTCAGTATTTTTCTTTTAATTTCCTTTTCATTTTTACTTCTTAAAGTTTGAAAATTCCACTTCGGATTTGTGTGTTCCTTCACAAATGCACCCACAAATTAGACGTGAAAATACCATTCGGAGTCATTTTATTTTTCTTTCTTTACTTTTGAGGGTTGTGACATGGTTCTCTAGCATTACATTTCACATTTTGATCCAATTGCATGTTAATTTGCTCAATTTTGGCATTAGGGACTTAATTGCACAAAAAATTCTTCCATTTTAGTCCCTAGAAGGCCAAATTCAAAATTAAATCTCACTAAGAGGCACCCATGGAACCCCAAGACGCCTATCCTATAGTTTTTGACCTCTTGAATCTAAGGGTAGGCTCAATTGATGCTAATTCTTTCATTAAGGGTTCCAATTTTGAAAAAATCATTTTCGGATCCTAACTAACATTTGGGGTTTTCACTCAATTTGTAGAGTACTTTTCATAGAAACCACATTTCCAAAGGGAATCCATGTTGGGAAAATGAATTTTGGCATCAATTTTACGAAAAAGTGCTAATTACTACCTCAATTTTGCCTTTTTGCACGAACCGGGTCTGCCGGGTCGGGCGGATCCGACCCGGTGACCCGGAACTATTCATCATCTTCTCCAAAGGGTTCACCGGCGCAAGTTAGAGGGCGGGAGTCCGTTTTTTTTAGCGGTGATCGTCGACGAAGAGGCTTCGAGAAGGATCTAGAAGGAGGAGCAGTTAGGGGAGAGCACGGGAAAAACGAACAAAAAGAAAAGTGCTCGCAACAGTGGAGGGGGATTGAGATTCAAAGAAAAGGGAGGAGAACACAGCAGAGGCGAAAAAAAAACTTGAGAGAAGAGAACGCGAGTTCTGGAACGAGGAGCGAGTGGAAGATCAAGAGAGAGCTCGTGATCGTTGCATCTCGGATCGGGAGCTCATCGCCGTCGCATCTCAAATCACCTTCAACGTAAAATGTGAGTTCTATTCCCTCTGCTAGTATTCCGGCGAGCACTGTACACTTACGATTTCAATCGATTTCGCCTGCGTTGAGTTGGATTGACATGTTATTTTGGATAATCTGAGTTAGAGAAGTGCAGTGGTAGGCTTGGTTTCGGGTGATTTGGTCCTGGATAGGATCACATTCAGCTTCGATAGTCGTAGAACACTTGTTCGATAGAATGCATCTGAGAACAAATGAATACCGATCTGGATTATAAACCTGCAAGCTCGCTTAATCGTATTTCACACACTTCATGTCGCATCCGAAACACTTCCTGCACTTTATTCTTTCTTTTTATGCATTGATTTGGTCAAAAAACGTCTATCCGAACCTATGTTTACACCTCGCCGGAGTCTCGTGTTGGAAGTCGCTAATGGAGGATTCTGAATCTGCGAGGATGATCAGGTAAGTTTCGTGAGCTGTTATGGATGTGAATTATGTGCTTAAGCCTCAGTTTGTATGATCGGTAGTCGATATATGTTCGCTCACCGGAAGTTGCAGGTTTGGCCGGAAGTTCAACCTCGGTCTAGGTTAGTCCGGGCTAATCATTCGCGCTAAACTTTAGGTATGTTGTTATAGGATAGTTGAGGAGTCGTTTGAGAGGAAAATCGCGAAGTTTGGAGGTGGTTTAGGCGTCGGAATCGAATTCCGGCGAGGCGCCGGCGAGGTCCGCTGGCGCCGATCATCTTCTCCGGCGAATACGTTGACCGGTCAACGAAAGTTGACGCGGTCAACGTCCAGGTGTCGCCGACGTGGCGGCCACGTGGCTGCCACGTCGGCAAGTTCGTATAATCGAAAATAAAAAAAATAAAAATGATCCGACGGCTCATAGGAACGCCACGTGTCGAAATCTCGAATTTTTGAAAAATAAAATTCATTTTTTTCAGATATATTCCAATTTTCGAAAAAAAAATAATAAAAAAAATATATTTTGTGATCGCGTGGCCCAGGTTTGGCCACGCGTCACCATTCCGATCGTTGGATCAAATTTTCGGAAATTCAAGTAATAAATAAAATCATTTTCAGAAATAAAAAAAAATAGTTTGATCGAACGGTTGAGATTTGATTTTGCCTTTGATCTGAACCGCTGATCTTGGTATTTAAAATGTGCGGTGGAGATCAAGTCTCCCTTTAATCTGAGCCGTCGATTCCAGTCAACGGATCCGGCCGTCGTCGTCGCGCCACGTGGCACAATCTTAAGCGTCAATTATTTTAGGCGGGAATTTTCAAATATTTGAGCGCGCTTTGTTTTGGAACGGCGCCGTTTTGGGAATTCCGGTCCGGACGTGGGTCCGGACCGGGCGGACCGGTCCGTGGACCGGGTTGACTCGGTCCATTGACCGGGTTGACCCGGTCCGAAAAAAAAAAAAAAAAAATCTAAAAGTCATTAAAAAATCGAAAAAAAAATTAGGAAAAATTGTAGAAAATTCCCAAAAAAATTCCAAAAATTCTCAAAAATTGAGGAATGGCCACAATCAACTGGCCAATCCTATTTTTGAGATTTCTCCTCCCGATCTTTCCAAAAATGACGGTTTTACCCCTTAAGGGCAAATTGTCCCAAAAAATTCATAGAAAATTCCAGAAAATTCCAAAAAAATGTTGGAAATTAGGAAATGGGTCAGTATAGGTGGCCAATCCTATTTCCAACATTTCTCACTCCAAATCTCTTCTGAAATGACGATTTTTCCCTTCTCGGCAAATCGTCTCCAAATTTTCTCAAAATTATGATTTTGCCCCTCATGGGCGAATCGCTTCCAAATCACTCCCGATCCCCTCCTATGCTTTAAATGTCCCTTCTCTAAGCCAATAGGGCTATACTAGGAATGCCACGCCGATTTGATGCGATTTATCCGCACGTTATGGATTCCTTGATTTGCGCATTTACTTCGATTGATTGTGATTGCTAGGATAGTCACTCCCATCCGCATGAACTCCTAGATTTAGGATTCGTACCCCACTCATCTGCATGAAATTCGAGATTAGAAAATTCAATCAACTTAGGTACCGAAAGGGCGTCAATTAAGATAATTGACGTAACTAAGTCCCCGATCCCATTTCTCTGGTTCTCGCAGAATCGAATAGAAACTCCCAACTATTCGATAGGGTTTCCAATCGTATCTTCCACGAAACGATTGGTGGCGACTCCTTGGCATGCACACGTAGCACATGTCACTAGACCACACCGAAGGTCGACTCGATTTTATCCTCCGTTGCGATTTGGGTAATGGGCCTTGGGAGAGGCCCGCTTCCGAAGGTCCACACGCAATCAGGCGGGAAGGGCGACCCATTAGCCCTCTTCCTCTCACTTCCCGATTCGAGGAGGGTCGCGACACACCAACATCGCATAATGATTCGGCTTCATCTCAGATTGCGATTAAATTGGATGGAACCAACTATGGCTTATGGTCTCGGGTTGTCGAGATGTACATCACGAGCAAAGACAAGTTGGGGTATATCAATGGAGACCTTCCCCAGCCTTTGCCTACAGATCCTGTTTTTAGGAAGTGGAAAACCGAGGACTCGATTGTGAAAGGATGGCTCATCAATTCCATGGATCCGGCGTTGATTGGCAATTTTATCAGATTCCCCACCGCTAAAGCCGTGTGGGATTCCGTAGCTACCACCTTTTTTGATGGCACCGATACTTCCCGGGTGTATGATTTAAAGCACCGGGTATCACGACTCAAGCAAGTTGGAGGACCAATCGAAAAATACTACAACGATCTTCAAGGACTTTGGCGTGAAATTGATTTCCGTAGGCCTAATCCTATGGTGTGTCCCGAGATATTGAGCGCTATAATAATGCTGTTCAAGAGGATAGGGTTTACCTTTTTCTGGATGGACTTGATGATCGTCTCGACAAGGTTCGTGCAGATGTCTTGCAAATGCAGCCTTTCCCCACCGTTGAGCAAGCCTATGCACGCGTCCGTAGGGAAGATGTGCGCCAAATCGTGATGTCGACCAATGCCGATGGTTTGCCTACGGGTACAGCAATGGTCTCACGGGGCAATCGAGGAGTCCCGTCTCTGCAGTTGATGGCGAGCGGTTCGATGGGTAGAGGTGGGCGCTCGATCGTCATTGTTAAGGCCAAGTCTTAGGTGCCTCGGTGGTACGTTCTCACCGTGGCAATCCCAAACACACTAGGGACACTTGTTTTAAGCTACATGGATTCCCGGATTGGTGGGATGATTTTCAAGCGAAGAAGAATAAATCGGAAGCTGAACCGGGCAAGAGTTCGGGCCAGGCATCCTTAGTGACCGGGAGTTCATCTCTTTCCTTAGTTCCGATGGTACCTTCAACTAATTCTTCCACCTTTCCTCTTGAAGGTAATTGTGGTTCTGTTTTTTTCACTACTCGTCATGGTGGAAACAATGGTTGGATTATCGACTCGGGCGCCCACCGATCACATGACACCCGACCCCAATGATCTAGTCAACCATACCTCACCGCGGCGAGACAGTGTGTATAATGCTAATGGACATCGCCATCCTGTCACCGGGGCTGGGAGTGTGGCTCTCACGCCATCTATTTCTCTATCTCATACATTACTTGTGCCCTCTTTGTCCAACCGTTTATTGTCCGTTGGACAAATTACCGATGAGTTGAATTGCCGTATTCTTATGTACCCGGATTTCTGTTTGTTTCAGGACATTCTCACGAAGGAGATTATTGGGCGTGGTACTAAGAAGGAGGGGCTATATATTGTGGATGATCTCGGCTCTAGCTATGCCTATCACACTTCCGGTCGACTCCGTTAGTAAGGAGAATGATGTTTGGTTGTGGCACCGTCGGTTAGGGCATCCATCATTTAGATATTTGAAGTATTTGTTTCCTGAGTTGTTTCGTGGTTTATCGAATTCCGCTTTTCAATGTGAAACATGCATTATGGCAAAGAGTCACCGTGTTTCTTTTCCTTTGAGCTCTAATAAAAGTAGCAAGCCTTTTTGTTTGGTTCATTCGATGTGTGGGTGCATCTCCAATTACTACAATATCCGGAATGAGATGGTTTATAACCTTTGTTGATGATTGCACACGTATGACATGGTTGTATCCGATGAAGCATAAAGATGAGGCTCCTAACATATTCCGCATGTTTCATAAAATGGTTGCCACTCAATTTGGAGCTCGTATTCAGATTTTTCGCACGGATAATGGTGGAGAATATATCAATCAACACCTTACCTCTTATTTTAAGGAACATGGTCTCATTCATGAGACCTCTTGCACTCAAACTCCTCGGCAGAACGGTGTGGCTGAACGAAAGAATCGCCACATTCTAGAGACGGTGAGAGCTCTTCCGGTCGGCGGTAATGTTCCAAAAAGGTTCTGGAATGCGGTGGTGGTCACAGCCGTTCACTTGATGAATCGTATGCCCTCTCGTGTGTTGCAATTTCAAACTCCATTACAAGCTCTATCCTAGTTTGTGCCTCTCCCTTCGGTCTTGACAATACCTCCTAAAGTGTTTGGGTGTGTGGCTTTTGTGCATCTTCACAAGAACCAACGCACCAAACTTGACCCGTGTGCGGTACGATGTGTATTTATTGGTTACTGAGCTCACCAAAAGGGGTATTGTTGTTATGATCCAACGACCAAGAAGACACATGTTACCATGGACGTGACTTTTCGGGAGTCTGAGTCCTATTTTTCTCCACCTCATTGTTCCTTTCGTGGGGAAAATTATAGTGAAAGGAAAAATTGGTGGGACATTGGCATGGAAGGTGTGGAGTCGGGAGGACATGTGGAGTCCAGGGTGCAACTGGGTGGGGCTGGACCATTAACCAACTCACAGAAAGTTCCATCGATGCGGTTTAATGAGCACCTAGGCCATGGTTCGATGACAGGCAATGAGGGGGAGGGGGCGATGGTAGATGATGAAGGGGAGGGTAATCGTTGTTTAGTTGAAAGTGGAGATGACCAGCAGCTTATATCTACACCTAATGAGCAAAATCAACCAGCTTCTTCACAAATTGCCCCTTCTTCAGATGCCGACCACTCTCTTGAGAATGATCCCGAGGTAAGCTCTCTTTCTGATCTTGAGGTTTCTGATGATCCTGATTTGGTTGTTAGATATAAACTCCCCGACAGGCATAACCGGGGCAAGCCTCCTAGTCGGTACTCACCGGATGTGGAGGAAAGAAGGTCTACATATCCCATTGCTGATTTTGTGTCAACAAGAAGATTGTCGGAATTTTGTAAGGCTTTTGTGTCAAATGTATCAGCTGTTCGAATTCCGAATGGGGTGGGAGAGGCCTTGAAGGATCCAAAATGGGTCCAAGCTATGAAGGAGGAGATGGAAGCATTAGAAAAAAAATCAAACTTGGAGGCTTGTAGAGTTGCCGGAAGGAATGAAGGCAGTGGGGTGTAAGTGGGTGTTCACCATTAAACACAAGGCGGATGGTACCATTGAGAGGTACAAGGCTCGATTGGTCGCAAAAGGATACACACAGACTTATGGTGTGGATTATCAAGAGACTTTCTCTCCGGTTGCAAAATTGAATACTGTGCGGGTTTTGCTGTCACTTGCTGCAAATCTGGATTGGCCATTGCATCGGTTTGATGTGAAGAATGCATTTCTTCATGGAGATTTGGAGGAAGAGATTTACATGGAGGTTCCACCTGGATATGGGTGTATTGATAAGCCAAATGTTGTTTGTAGATCGAAGAGATCGTTATATGGTTTGAAGCAGTCACCTCGTGCCTGGTTTGGTCGGTTCGGCTCAACCATAAGAAAGTACGGTTATTCCCAGAGCAATTCGGATCACACTTTATTTTTGAAGCAAAGCCAAGGTAAGGTGATTGCTCCGATAATATATGTTGATGATATGATCATCACGGGGGATGATACTGAAGAAATTTCGAGGCTTCAAGAGAAGTTGGCGGAAGAATTTGAGATGAAGGACTTGGGAGGACTGAAGTATTTCTTAGGTATTGAGGTAGCTAGGTCTAAGAAAGGAATTTTTTTGTCACGGAGAAAATACGTACTTGATTTGTTGGCAGAAGTGGGAATGTTGGGTTGTAAGCCCTCCGATACTCCTATGGTGTAGAATCATAAACTTGGAGAGTATCCCGATCAAGTGCCGACTAATAAGGAGAGGTATCAAAGGTTAGTATGAAGATTAATTTATTTATCTCACACTCGCCCGGACATTGCTTATGCAGTAAGTGTTGTGAGTCAATTTATGCATGCTCCTAGTGAAGAACATATGAATGCAGTATATCGTATCCTTCGATATTTAAAGTCGGCTCCAGGGAGGGGGATAATGTTTGCAAAGAATGGTCACCTTGCGGTAGAAGGATATACGGATGCGGATTGGGCGGGGAACGCAACAGATAGAAGGTCCACGTCAAGTTATCTCACATTTGTAGGAGGTAACTTGGTAACGTGGAGAAGCAAAAAGCAAAAAGTTGTAGCCTTATCCGGTGAGGCAGGAGTCGGAGGAGTAGCAAAGGGATTGTGTGAGTTATTATGGCTTAAAAAGCTGTTGTCCGAACTTGGGTATCCACCAGAGTCCGGGATGAAGTTGTTTTGTGATAATAAAGCTGCTATAGCTATCTCTCATAACCCGGTTTAGCATGATCGAACCAAACATGTTGAAGTTGATAGACACTTTGTCAAGGAGAACTTGGATGCTAAAATAATTCGGTTGCCCTTTGTCAAATCTGAAGATCGGTTGGCCGATGTTTTGACCAAAGCCGTGTCAAGTAGAGCGTTTGAGAGCTCACTCATCAAGATGGGTATCGAAGACATCTTCTCACCCACTTGAGGGGGAGTGTTGGCGTGAGCTGTATTTCCTATAAATTAGGGATTTTTTCTTTTTCTTTTCTTTATTATAGTTTTTTCCTAATTTATTGAGATGCTAGGGATATCACCTGTATTGTATATAAGAACAATTGTAATGCTATAAAGATTCATTTTTTTTATATAGAGGAAAACATTCTTCTACGGAGTCTCTCATTGTCGGCTTTCAAGACTACTTGCGTTAGGTACTTTCCTTTTAAAATTTTGTATTCATCTAACATTTTGTTGTTTTAATGAATTGTGCGTGATTTCATATTTGGTATTGGTGCATAGGCATTTTGTGAAGTCGAGTCAAGGGCAGACTAGTCACTCCGCGATGGTTATCGCATGTATGAAGTATCTCTCGTCTCATTACTTTTTGATCCATTTCATATGCAAGTCGTGTCAATCTTTCGTGGTTGTAGTAGAAAACTATGGTATGGTCTTGGTTAGTCTTTTGCTGACAGAAGAGAACTGACTATAGTTTAGAGATCTTATCAACCCAGGTGCTTTTCCTGGGATGAAATGCAGGATAGGTAAAAATCTACTATGATTCTCCGATACGCTGAAACATACTGGGATAACTATACTGCTGAATACAGACGCCCAAGAAAAACTACACTGCTGAAAGTTGCATTCTTTTCTTTTTTATTACTACATGACTTTACTATTGCAGATCTCAAATTTAAAACTTGGTCATTTTGATTGATTTGATTCTAATTCTATAGCATGTACGGTTTATTCTCTCTCTTTTTTTCCACTTTGTAGCAGCCAAAGAATCAATCTTCTTGACAGCCCATTCGCACCAGCAACAGGGACTGGAATTTCAATGGTTACATAGACAGCCAGGAAAAAAAAAAGCCAACTATAGAGGACCGAAGAACTCAAATACTAGCTGGCAAGTTAGACATACATCCCGACTTTTCTCTCTTTTCTGTTAGAGGAGAAGTTTAGTAATAGTAGTCTTTGCTGTTATAGTTGAAGAAAGGGAGTAAAGAAATTGTGCAGAGAAAGAAGAAGGTGAGAAAGCTGTTGTTTTTAAGTAAATATTTGCCAATAGAGAATTGAAAGAAAGGATGTTTCTGCTTCGAAGAATTTTGAAAGACAGTACCTGATTTATTCAATTCAAGCAGAGTTGGGTTTGTCTTAATCTTGCGTTTTTCTTTTTTCTTGGTGAAATAAATTCGTGGTTCATGTTGTTGGGCATTTGATGTCAAATGAGTTCTTGTTGCTTGTCATAGATTGTGGTCTAATGACCAGATTGGATTGATTTTTAACAACTCCTAAAGATGGGGCGGGGCTTGATGCGTGATTTTTATCCGGGACATGAATTTTCGAGAACCGAGATTTGGAAAGCAAGTTAAGAAATTCGGGTCGAACATGCTTAACGGTCGATTAAGTTCATCAAACACATATATATCTGCTTTTAAAAAACAAATTACCCATACGAAATTGGGCTCATTAAATATGGGGTCACAATGGATTAAAAAAAAATATATGGGCCGCAATCTATTTTGTCAGCCATTGTTTTATAAGCATTTCAATTTATAGATTTTTTACATTTTTTTTATTTAGTTTATTAATTTTTTTATTGTTTAATTTGTTGTGAAGTTTTTATCCAAGCAACATATATATGTGAAAAGATTAAAGTAGGTTAAATGAGTTGTATAAGTTTTTCTATAATATTAGCGTGTTTTGATAACATTGGTTAAAACGGGTCGGGTTGGGTATGGGTCATTAAATATGGATCAAAACGAATCGGACGGGTCAACACGGGTCGGATCATATTCGACCCGGTCCAAACCCGATTCGACCCACTTATTTGACACCTCTAGGTGTCGGTAATTGCCGCTCCACTTAAGTCCATGGTCAGACTCGAATCTATATAAATATGGTAAGGTGGGCGTCGAAGGTTTAATTTGATACTGCCCATGTTTCAATAATAATAAGTGTAACATGTTGCTCAAGCATTGCACCTAGAGAGAGATACCTTAAATGCAATCTATAAATTATGATGGCTTCTTTAATTATAGATGTTAACAATATAAAAGGTCGCTAAGGTGATGAATACTTTATTTGGAGTAGTGACGCTTTTGACCCTTCAACTTTTATTGAATGCTCAACGTCTTCCTGGACATTTGACATATTCAATTAGATCGTGGAAATATTGTTTGATATGGAATACTATCCTCAAACTTTCAATTCGTTGACATCAAGTATCTGACTATATGGTCAAGGTCATTCTCGATTGATGGCTAATTCGAAAAAGTTGATTCTAAAAAAACAAAGAATCACTTTTCAGAAAATACAAAACAAGCTGAAGCTCTACATCTTTCACTTTTTCATTTCAATTCTCTCATCACTTTCCCACGATTGAAAATAGAACGAGGTCTCGGTGCGCTCCCTCGTGCGCCGCTCCTATGACCCTCCAACTCCATTGCCGTCCGCCGTCCTCGTCATACAACTCTAGTGAGTTTTGCACAACTTAGTTTTGTTCCTCATCTTCTTGGCCCCGCCCGACTAGGGTGGCCCTTGCTAGTCGACCTTGCCGATCTAGGTGTGGGTCGCCCTCATGCTCATGTTTGTCTGCCCTCATGCTTGTGTTGTTTTCCTTTTCGTTTGCGTTCTTTCCAAAACATTGTGGCTTGCCGGATCCTATTATTGAGCTCATACATTTGTGTTAGACCCCTTGAGTGGACATATCATTGCTTGATTTGTGTTATGTGGGAGGTAACGATTAAGTCACCCTCAAAGTTGCGGCTCCACACCTCTCACCGATTGATGGCTAATTCGAAATATAAGATGAAATTTCACCAAGTAACCATATAATTATTTGACTTAAATGGAAAAAATTGAGAAGAGAAATTGTTTCCAGGAGCAGAAATTTTATGCACTCATTAAACATGTTCTGATTTTCTAAAACTCATCCGGAGAACATAATAAAAAAAAACAATTCTTATCAGAATCATTTTTACGGATCAGGATTGCTGCGATGCAGGCCCGAAGTAATATGCACATCGGACCACAATGAAGGTGATCATTCACCTGGCGGCCCATTGGACCCAATTGAGCCTCATTGATCTGAAGAGCAAAATAAACTGGCGTCAAGAAGTAATTCCCTCATAAGGCTCGGCTAACCAATATCAGGAAAAAAATTAATAATCATGGTGCTGATCTGAATAAAGATTTTTAGGCCTGATACATTAGGCCCAGCCTGCTTGTTCCTTTGTTTTTAGACAATAATAAACTTCTGTTAAAAAAAAAAAATGGTGTCAACGACTTTTAACAAAAGTAGATGTATAATGGGACATACAAGCATCAGCTACTGCATTGAAGGTGGGCTGGACGAATTTTTTTTTTTTTTTTGGTTCCCTACACAGCATGTCACTATCTATCCCAATCAATCATGACATTATATTCTAAATCAAAACCATGTTCTTTGCACGAGTATGATGATGTGCCAGATTCGTACTGATTAGATTAGGTAGCAGTACTTGACCCACAATAATAAAAATAAAAAAAGGATTAGGTAGCACTAAACTTGTCACTTAGACTAGACCGAAGTTTAGGGGCAGAAGAAAAATCCCTCTTTGCTACTCTTGAGCAGATTAAAATTGTGTGTCTATATCGAAAGTCTCTGTCATGTCAAGGTTTACTGACGTAATCGATCACGTTATTAAGATTGTCCAAAGAGCAAGCTACTTGACATGAGTAAAGCTATTCGTAGCCCTCGGTCAGTAGCTGTCAGTAGCTATCAGTAGCTGGCATGGACCAACAGCTCTCGCCAAAGTCTTCCATCGGCCCTTAATAATGAAAAACAGAAAGGAAAAGAACTAAAAAAAATTAAAAATCTTCAAATAAATAAATAAATAAACCATCAACGTCGGTCATGCAACGTGAAATGACTGATAGCTACTCATTTATTTTCGATCGAATAGATCGAATAAACTATATTGACAAATTATTAAAAAATTTATGATTGGATTGATCAAATTGAAAAGTTTAAAACTAAATTAGTATAAATGTAATAGATTTATAGCTCTTTTTTTTTATATAATTTTCCCTCGAATTCAAGTGGACCAATGTTTAGTTGGCGAAGCAACTTTCCCCGCAACTTCCCTTCCATGGAAGAAAGCTTGTAAAAGTCAATTACGTCTTGGCAACAAATCATTCGAGTCAAAATTCATTTTCAAAAGTACCACACGTTGTCTGAACTCTGAAGGATAGCGAATGTAGTCAGTTTGCTTTTGTTTTATCGAGGCTGAATTGACATGTCGGAATAGTCCAAGAATAGAACAGCGAGGAATTTCGTGCAGCTTTCCTCGGTGTTAAGAGCACCAAATCTGGTGCTCGGACGCGAGAATTAGTCAGTCTTGTTCCGCTTGTATGTTCAAACCCAACCAGTGTAACTCAGCTTAATCAGTTTCACAGAGGAAGAGAGAGATACGCGCAAACATACACAGTACAGTACAGAGCTATGGATTCTTCTTTTAGCAATGAGTTCGACGTGATAGTGATCGGCGGAGGCATCATGGGCAGTTCCACCGCCTACCAAACTGCCAAAAGAGGTCACAAGACGCTCCTGCTCGAGCAGTTCGACTTTTTGCACCACCGCGGATCGTCGCACGGCGAGTCTCGCACCATGCGCGCCACTTACAAGAAGGACTACTACACCAAGATGGCCGTAGAGTCTTCGAAGCTGTGGAGAGAGGCCGAGTCGGAGGCTGGCTACAGCGTCTATACAGGCACCGACCACCTTAACATGGGGCCGGTGGGTAGTGCCAGTCTCAAAGCGGTCATAGCCAGCTGCGAAAAGAACTCTTTCCCTTATCAGATTCTCGACCACGGCCAATTCACCGACAGGTTCTCCGGAAGGCTCGGCATACCGGAGGATTGGATTGCGGTGTATACCGAGCTCGGCGGTGTCATTAAGCCAACTAAAGCGGTGTCCATGTTCCAAGCACTCGCATTTCAGAAGGGAGCTGTGCTGAGGGACAACATGGAAGTGAAGGACATTAGGAGAGATGAAGCGAGAGGAGGCATAGTGGTCTGTACCACCAAGGGCGACAAGTTCTGGTGCAGGAAATGTGTGGTCGCTGCCGGGGCTTGGACCAGGAAGCTGGTTCGTTCAATTGCTGGGATCGAATTGCCAATTCAACCCGAGGACATCACAGTGTGTTATTGGAAGATCAAGGAGGGTCACGAGGAGAAATATGCCGTTGGAGGCGATTTCCCGACATTCTCGAGCTACGGAGATGTGCACATATACGGTACGCCGTCCTTGGAATTCCCGGGGCTGATCAAGATCATACTGGACCATGGATGCCAGTGCGATCCAGATAAAAGGCAGTGGCGGCCGGAGCCAGACTTGGATTCCTTGAAAGAGTGGATCGAAGGGAGATTTCTGGGACTGGTGGATGGCTGCGCACCCGTGTCCATGCAATCCTGTATGTACTCGATGACGCCGGACGAGGATTATGTGATGGATTTCTTGGGAGGGGAGTTCGGGGAGGATGTGGTGATAGGCGGCGGGTTCTCAGGTCACGGGTTCAAGATGGCCCCGGCCGTAGGGAACATATTGGCGGACCTCGCGCTTGCTGGGCGTGCAGACGGGGTGGAGCTCAAGCATTTTAGGATTGGAAGGTTTGAAGAGAATCCCTAGTGAATGAAGGAAGAAAAGGCAGTTCCCTTTGTTGGACTAATAACCTTGTGATTTGGTCTTTGGTTTCGAATGATTTATTGCCTCAGTCAAGTCCCACCAAACATAAACAGCTAGATGTATATGTGAGTCGTTTGTGTACAACATCTACTATTGCTTTCTGCTTTTTCTTGGATAACCAAGCACCTTCACTGAGCCAAGTGAACTGAATTTTCAATACTAAGTAACGCTAGATAATCGATCATCGGCCTCCGTTATGCTCACCTAAACTCGTGACAGTGCCAGTGAACATCGCAATAACAGGAAATGAGCACGGAAGGCTAAGATTGAATGAGTTTGAGCCGTTTCCTGACCTGACCGATATTAAGTCATGTCGAGCATATGACCAAATCGACTGGCAAGTATCAAATAGTCTGTCCATTACAATGAAGTGTCACTTGATAATCTATGATTAAAGTTTAGGCATAGCTCAATCAAGGAGAAGAGACATAATTTATTTCGAGACTGTGTCAGCTTACAACTTTATTAAGGTAAAAGGACCTCAAAAGGAGTCGATGCTAAACTCCAGTGGGGTTTCATTATTTGGGGAGTGGTTCCATTCCCATGAGAAGTTACTGTAGCACAGGATCTTCCAGTGTCTGAACTCAGACCCTGCATAACATCAATTGAACCAGTTCAGATTTCCATCATGGCACTAATTGTATAAGAGCTTAGCAAATTTGTAGGGAACGAGGTTCAAGTACCGTTTTGATAATTTATGTTGATATCTCCGGCGTTTGGAATTTTGGATCCGCTATAGATGCAAATGCTTCTCGTGACAAATCAATAGTTCCTCGGCACACGTTGGCAGGGCAAAGGTCCACAATCTTCACCACCACCGAAGCGCCTTCACGGCATGGCTTTGGGACGCCGAGGTTCCTCGCGCTGATGCACTCGACTTGGTAGGATTGGCCGCAGGCGGCACCGCCATTCCAAATTGCTTTGCTGGCTGCTGCTATCATCACCCCTTGATCTCCAAATCCATAACAAGCCGGGGCTGCATTATTCCGACACACAGAAGAGAAAAGAAAAAAGAAGAACACCTTCTCACATCAGCCCAAATTTGCACAAGATACCGTTAATAGTAGAAACAAACACAACAGAATGCCTTACGCTGGTACGGTGCGAGTGTAAAAGGTAGCGATCCCGTTACTCTGAGCGGAGGCTCCAAAGAGCAAGATTGAAGCGAACCATAAGAATGCCCTGAGAGACAAAACCAGGTTGGTGGCTCGTGGCGCCATCGGCTCTATGGGTCGGTGTCGAGAATGTCTTAGCTGAGATGCCAAATTGAGCTACTGAAGACAACTTCCGGTGATCAGTGATGGGTCTGAAGTGATGAAGATATAAGCGAAGATCATGCTGCAGGCCGCATAGGTGACGTGGATGGCGCCCATCATAGTAAATGATTGCTATGTTGGACTTGCAAATAACAATAAAGAACTAGTGTTTTCCAATGACAGTTGGCCACGCAGGCCGTAAGGAGTTCTCGGTGAAGCATAATCTCTCTCAGATCCCTCGGCATCACAGACCTTTTGCTGCTGGTGCAACGTATAACCATGAGATTAACTTGCAATGAGGCTCTGTTCTAGCGTCAAAAATATGGAATTCAAAACAACATTCCTGACAATTTCCAGATTTGGGATTGATCAATGAACGATGGTATATTGAAAATATATGCTTCATGCAGTGACAGTTTAGAAACCGTTCCAAAACGTGGTGGTTCAGTTCCAGGATTGGAAGAATCATGCAGCCTGGTGATTGCAGACATGCTTCAGGTTCTAATTTTTTTAATTTTTTTTGGTGAATTATATTATTATATGATGATTCCAGGAGCTTAGGCCTCTATTTGACAAAGAGGAGATATTTTTCCTTCTTCTAAACTTGGTCTGTCATAGGGAATTGGGAAGAAGCTGTTTTGAGGCATTATTGTCCTCTGTCCCATTTGTACAATCGATCAGCGCCGACGACTTTCGGCATGAGAAACCAAGATGCAACTTACTGTAGATGAGGTGACCCCAACAAACGGCATTGTGTATCGATGATTTTGTGGAATCACATGAAATAATGTAACAAGATGAAGAAGAAGGAGAAGATTTTCAATGTATTACTGGAATTACAATTGTATGTCTACATTTATAATACAAAAGGTGTATATAAAAAAGGAAAGAATAATAAGATCAATTTAAATCAATTTTTGATTCACAATTCTTTCCCGGAATATCATGATTGATTCCTTGCAATCTGCTGCCTTTCCATGATTGACCGGGATTGGCAATCAATCCGCATATCCGTCAACAAATAACTCTCGGAATATACCCAGCAGCTACATTACAAGGGAAAGTCCAATTTCGCCGTGCTCTTCCAGACTCTTACCCCTTTGCTCTCGATCTGAAAGATGCCATCTTGATGTTACAGCATTTACTGGTGAGAAGTTCTGCTTTCGCACATGTTTGACCGTATGTAACTATGCATGGTGGGGAAGAGATCCGATGTTGTCTCTAGTGCTTGGTTTTTTACTTCCGATGGAACAAAATGACGGCGTTTGAGTAACCAATGTTGGCAACTCTACCGCGAGTGTTAATACATCAAGTCACGGAGTATGTCATTCGAACCATAAAAGCTGGCTCAGCGGATCTAGACCTTAAGAGAGAACCCCAAGAGCCTAAACTCTGGATGAGCGGGCATGTCATAGTAGTGCCACTGAAATGGTTGTGACATGTAAGCATAAAAAAGGACTACTGTTTCAAGTAGGTTCGAACTGGCAAGCCATAGGAGAGGACGATCCCTTAACCTTATCCAATAGGCTGACTACCTCGCTTATACTTTTCATATCAGCATCTCGAAAGGAGTATGTACATCGTTAGGCCTTAGTTCTTTAATCATAATGTCTCTTTTCGAGCTCTTGTCTTCTTCTTTTTTGGGTCGGGCTCTGTCGGATGCCACCTGAGCGCCCTACCAGACCTAGCTGGATGCCTAGAGCCACCACCGAATGCCCGAACCTACTTGTCTAGCTACCGGATGCCTTCCAAGCACCCAAGTCCAATCCTCTATACGACCATCTTGGTCCTGCATCTTTTCAATTCACAATTCAGGCCATTCCCAGCAACAATTCAAGTCGGATCTTCACCAATCGAGCTTGGACTCAAGACGTAACCTCAATGCTTTTGCACGTTTGCCAAGTTGCAGTATAGGAATGGAATGGCATCAAAACATTGTCGGGATAGCTTCTAGCAATGAAGATCGGTGCACCTTGAAAGTTTATTAAGACCATTCCAAGTGTTGGGACAATCATCTTTCCCCAAAAGTTCAACTAGCGAGTGCAAACCAACTCGGAAACCATATTAATTAAGCATATTCATTTCTCCTTCTCACCTAGTCACGCCTTACACTTACACGTGAACGCAGGCACATTTAGAAAACCAAAAGCAAGATGACAAGAAGAGACAGAGTGTGGCCATTCAAACTCTTGTCATGATGAACTAACTATACATTCGGCCTAAACCTATCGCAATCAAATACATTTAGCAAATGACCTACTTCCATTAGCATATATAGAATGTTCTCTTATCTCAGTCGACACACACAGTCGCATGCACAGCCAAAAATAAAACCAGATACGATGTACATTTGTAGGAATGCTTTAGAGAACTATTTCTTAACTAATGGCGAGGTTCTTAGTCAAATTACAAACCAACCGGTCGATCAGCACATCCATGGATACATGTTGGTTTTTTTTTTTTTTTTTTTTTTGGTAAGGTAATACATGTTGGTCTTTCGCCACTCCTGAAAACAAGAAACCAGTTCCTCGGCTCACTTCGATCGCAAAGATTTTCTCCTTAGGTGCATGTTTCAGCAAACACAAGAGGAGGGTCTCGCGATGCTTAACAGATTATGCATAATCCTCGGCATAAACAAGTGTCCGGACCAATATCAGTAGTGACATCTTTAAACTGACGTAGGGTCGGCGAGAGCACTTGCGCTCTTAACGACACGAGACGAAAGCAGGTGGAAAAGATACCTTTCCGCCCCACATTTAAAAGGTTGTAAGAACATGGGACCTAATCACGAGTTACAAAGATGGTGGTGCAAGCTCATTACTCCACTATCTTGTTCACAATCCTGGAAACCCCACCAAATCGTCCCCCGCGTGATTCTCATGCTTGTCCTGGCCTCTGGTTCTGGACGAGGATGGAAAGATACCGCCGAACCGTTCATATTTTCTTTTTTCTCGTTTTTTTTTTTTTTTTGGGTGCGTGAAGTGACTCTCTACACGTGCAACAAACTGAGTTGATTAGTCTTTGACGTTATAATCGTTCCTATCTACATCAATCTGATCTTTATGAGCTTTAATAAGATAACTGAGATGGCAAATCCCGTTGTTTCGAGGAAGTTTACTAGGATGGACATCCCTGGAAGAAAAAGGGTTTTCAGTGGATGTTCGAGGAAAGTGCCGAGTATTGACCGGTGACGATTGAACAAACCAATTCTCATTCGCAGATTCCGAAAGCACGAAAGTGCTGAGGACTACGGTCTGAATGGAGTCACGTGGTGGGCAAGGTCAATTATAAAGGACAAGAAATCATCGTCACTACGCAATTCCTTAACGCACCCCTCAAATTGAAGAGAGATTCGTGCTTTTCCAAAAGAAACAAAAGAGATTCCCGTTGCTGCGTTCTTGTCCCGATTCATAAACCCCACGTAGATCAAACCTAAAAACAATTCCTTCGGATGGCTTTAGGTACGTGCATTACGCGTACGTGAACGATTTCATTGGACATGTTAACATAGCAGAAAGAAACACGCCCTACTAAGGCTCTCCAAATCTTAAGTTACATTTAGAGTAAAATGTCCTTGAATGCCGAATCCAATCCTAAACGTAACGAATGCCCGAGCGATTCCCATGAACACCCCGCGGGGCAATATCTTCTGGCATTACTCACAGTTAAATTGATGCATAGGGTACCAAGTGCTGGAGAGTCCAGAGCTAGAGAGCTATTGTGAACCATTGGCAATATCTGTTTCAACAACGATGCTGATCGCAAACCACCCAGATGAGAACTCAAGAATGACTCCATTCAACACCATTGCTTATGCAAATTACGGCGGCGTCTATTTTGCGGAAAACTTAAGATTTGAAAAATGATTTCCAAAAAATAATCGGTTATGTCTCTTATAAGAATTAGTTAACGGAAAATAATTTTACTATCGACAATACTTATTTTCATGGGCGATAAAAGTATTTTCATTCATTTATTTTTTGTAAGCGATACAAACCATCATTTTTCGGAAAACATTTTTCAAATCTCGAGTTTTTCGTGAAACAAACAAAACCTAAAAGTGTCTCGACATCGGTCTTTTTTTTTTTTTTCTTGTTCAAATTTTGACATCCGTTTGTCAACACATTGTTGAAAGCTAAGGTGCCTTGGAACTTGGCGGAGCAACTTCTAGGAGCCGTAGATGGCGCTGTGGCGGGCTGTTGCGCGGATGAGAAACTTGTCAAAACCTTGAACTCCTCCTCATAGTTAAATGAAGAAGAAGAAGAAGAAGGAGTTAAACGAAGAAGAAGAAGAAGAAGAAGTGAAACCGGCACGTCTTCGTTTTCATGTCAACCAGCACCCTAGCTCTTTCTGTCTTGGCAATAACATGCGATAGAATAAAACACAAGAATATTCGACTGCAATGGGACATCTTTAGTATTTTTAGAAAAAGGGCCACCACCCTGGCCCTTTCTGTCTTGGCAATAACATGCGATAGAATAAAGGACAAGAATATTCGACGGCAATGGGACATCTTTAGCATTTTTAGAAAAACGGGAGTGAAGAATCTGGGACATCTTTAGCATTTTTAGAAAAAGGGAAGTGAAGAATCTCTCGACCTCTAAAGGAATAGGATTAATACCACGAAAAACCCTAAATTGATACACCTGTGATAAATTTACTCTAAACTATTTTTTTTTATCACAAAAAAACTCAAACTGGTATACTTGAGACAAATTTACCCTTCATTAAATTGGATTAATACTATGAAAAGTCCCAAATTGATACCCTTCATTTTGGGATTTTTCGTAATCAAAAAAATTAATTTAATATGAATTTGTCACAAGTATACTAGTTTAGGGTTTTTTATGGTGAAAAAAATATTTTTGGTAAATTTGTCATAAGTGTATCGGTTTGTGATTTTTCATGGTAAAAAAAATAGTTTTGAGTAAATTTGTCATAGATGTACCAATTTAGGATTTTTTGTGGTATTAACCCAAAGGAATATCATATCATGCACATATCTAAATCACTATAAGTATTCATTTAATAGCTTTACATAAAATGTGACACGACCATGGGAATCTTTAGCATTTTTTTTTATGAAAAAGAGAAGTAAAAGAATCATAAAGATATGCATGGACAAATATGTTTTTATAAGTCCATTCATTCCCCCTCGGCCTATGTGGAGCGTTAAGCGCCGTCCTTGGTGTCCTGTACATGTTTTCGGGTGAAAATAACTCTCAATGCCATGTTGATTCTTATGTTATTGCAGCCCTCACGGTGCTACAAGCATGAACTTTATATTGCACGCTTGTTGTGAAACCATGTCGATCAAACCCAACAAATAGCACATATGACCTAAGGAGAGAGGCAGAAAATTTCACTATAAATTCAAGTATAGTCTAGTGAAGGCATGACCAATCACCGGGAAAATTGTCTAATCTGTCCCAAAATAATTATACGGATGTCAACTCAGTCCTAAACTTTTCAATTTTTCTAATTTAGCCCTAAACCTTTGCACTGAATTTTCAATATATTCCTTCCCGCCAATTTTTGTCAGAAATCATTAACAAGACAGTGTGTCACGTAAAACGGCCGGATGATGACTGGACTGTTACATCAACGATTTTCGGCCAAAATTTTGATCGGAAGTGTTATATTGAAATTTCTTGAAAATGTTTAAAACTAAATTGTCAAAATTGAAACTTTTAGAACTGAATGGATATCCGTACAAACAAGTTTAAGACCAATTACGTTATTTTCCATCGATCACTCAAAAACTCTCCAGAAAATCGAGATCACGGATGATTTTCGAGCTCCTGAGGGAGAATGGGTTTTTTTTTCCAACAGTAATCCGGAATACAATTTGATCCTCAACAGCAGCAGCAGCAGCATCATGGTATTCTGAATCAGGTCACAAGCCTCCACATCATTTTCACTAGCAACAGATCAACTCAGGCAGGACACGTTAGCAATTTGCATCGGCTCCTCTTCTCCAGCTTGCTCGAGAGGGACTTTCGCCACAAGTTCCTCAATCAGCCTTCAAGGCTGGAGACGGAGTGAATTCTCACGCGGTTGATATGCAGCAGCTGAGTTGAATCGCTAGCGGCACACAATCTCGACGGATTCCAATGGAGTCTGCCGCAAGTGAGCAATCTCCAGCCGCAGCTCATGGAGTCGATGAAGAGTTCATAGTAAGGAGGAAAGATGAAGAAGGGGAAAAAGAAGGGAAATTGAAACAAAAAAAAAAAAAACAACAAGAGGACTTGCGAGGGATACTATGGTAAAATCAACGTGATATAGAGTGTCTAGTGGTAGGAAAATGCATGAACCCTTGAATTAACTTAAAACAAGGAAATAACTATGATTGGATTTTTTTTTTTTTTTTTTGGTGCAAGCCATGGTGCGCCCGATTTATGTAAGCCCATTCTAATTCGGCCATTAAGTCATGTGTGGTGCACGACATTTAATGGCTGAAATGAAATGGACTCACATGCTCCGAACGCATGCAAGAATGTACTCATCTTCTAGATCAAGTCAAATTCAATATTGACACGTGATCTCAAGAGTACACTCTTCAATCATGTGCATAGAGAGAAAGCGCAAGGGGCATTTAAAGTCAAAACTGATGTTCCTCATCTCCCAATATTTTTTTCAAGGATGAAAGAATCAAATTCTTGAATGATGGTCAAGTTTGAGGATCTCGTTCAATCATTGCCTCCTCCGGGCTTATACCACTATTGGCCAAAACAAGTCCACCACTCTTTGCATCGATCTAAATTTACTAAATTCTGGTGGAGATCTTTGATTTAAACCGTCATGGAATCGGATGAACAGCAAAGGAAATAATGCAAAGGGAACTTTCTACGGTTGAAAATAAATTTATGAACCTAATAAGCTTCTGACAATTCTCGAGGGAAAAATTTAGTAAAGACGCGTGGTGATTTTGAGTTGTCGAATTGAAGTGGCACTGATGCAATTTTGAGTCATCCGATGGCTACTTTTCCGACTTCCCACCGTATATCTATCGCTCTCCTGTCCAGCTCTAGCCGAAAACCAACCAAACACTTTGCCAAGTTTCTCGCACATACACAAAAACACACATAGGGAGGGAGAGATGGGTTCAAGCGCCACCGAGTTCGACATAATAGTAATCGGTGGAGGCATCATGGGCAGCTCCACAGCTTACCAAACCGCCAAAAGAGGCCACAAGACGCTCTTACTTGAGCAATTCGACCTCTTGCACCACCGCGGCTCTTCGCACGGCGAGTCTCGCACCATACGCGCAACGTACCCTGAGGACTACTACACCGACATGGTCCTCGAGGCTACCAAGCTATGGAGAGAGGCCGAGTCAGAGGCCGGATACAGAGTCTACACCAGCACTCCCCATCTCGATATGGGACCGGCTAATGAAGCTAGTCTCCGGTCTCTCATAGCAAGCTGTCGAAAGAATTCCTTCTCGTTTCAGATACTCGACCACCGCGAAGTCGCCAATAGATTCTCCGGCAGGCTCAGCATACCGGAGGATTGGATTGCGGTGTATACCGAGCTGGGGGGTGTCATTAAGCCCACAAAGGCAGTGTCCATGTTCCAAGCGCTAGCATTTCGGAGGGGTGCAGTATTGAAGGACAACATGGAGGTGAAAGATATTAAGAGAGATGAAGCCAGAGGCGGCATAGTTGTCTACACAAGCAGGGGTGACGAGTTTTGGGGTAGGAAATGTGTGGTCACTGCTGGGGCTTGGACGAAAAAGTTGGTCCATTCAGTCACCGGCCATGAATTGCCAATTCAGCCCCTGGAAACTGCAGTTCACTATTGGAGAATCAAGGAGGGGCACGAGGAGAAGTATGCCATCGGAGGTGATTTCCCGACGTTTGCAAGTTATGGACAGCCTTACCTATATGGGACCCCGTCTCTGGAGTTCCCGGGGCTGATCAAGATTGCAGTACATGGCGGAAGCCTGTGCGACCCGGACAAAAGGCCATGGATGCCCGGAACGCACACAGATTCGCTGAAAGAATGGATTGAAGGAAGATTCCTAGGATTGCTGGATTGTAGCACGCCTGCGTCCACACAATCCTGCATGTATTCAATGACACCAGACGAGGATTTCGTGTTGGATTTCCTGGGCGGGGAGTTTGGGGAAGACGTAGTGATAGGCGGTGGGTTTTCCGGTCACGGATTCAAGATGTCCCCGGTTATAGGGAGGATCCTGGCAGACCTTGTGCTCACCGGGAGTGCGGATGGGGTGGAGCTCAAGCATTTTAGAATAGGAAGGTTTGATGAGAACCCGAAAGGGAACATAAAAGAATTTGCAGATCAGGTTGGTTTCAATTGAAGTCCCTACTGAGTGAACACTTTTGGGCATTGTCCAGGTAAGGTATGCTGATTCGTTTCCATTTAGACGTATTTTCTTTGCACGTGTACAAGGACCTATTGCATCTGATTTGTGTGATTCATTTTTTTTTCTTTTTTTTTTTTTTTTGGGTCAGAGTGATTCATTTTCTCTTTGATTGGCAGAAGAATGAGTTGTATGTTGATTTAGTTACAATTCATCCTCTATTATGTGTGATCTATTACCTGTTCTGAACATAAAAGGAAAATCTGTTCTGCATGCTTTGCTTCATTCTTTTAACCTTCAAATTACACTCGCACGTGCAAAGGAAATAACGGTCAAGCTAAATGGACACGCACTAGCATACCTCCCCCGGACAGCGCCAAAAAGGACACTACCGAGAGATAAGATCACGATTACTCGTGTTCATCCAGTAGGGACTTCAATCAAAACCAACCTAATCTGCAAAGTCAACAACCAATGAAGACTCGGCATCCAACTATGTCAATATCTCATGCAAGTCAAGCATCTCATGCGTATCTTCATCACTGATGTAGGACTGTGCGAAAGAATAAAGTCGATACTAAGATATGCATACAGATGTGCCAAAATGGTGAAGCACGTTGCACTTACGGTGATAGCAAGTTGAGGTGAACTAGCGCCTGCGGCACCACCTCTTGAAATCACCACCGTTCTTCTGCTTTTGAAGAGTCGCATGTGCTCCTGCTCCTCACAACTGCTGAATCAAAGCCCCGTCTCTGGCATCAACAGGTAGTACAAAAATCACAAGTCTCAAATCACATTTCGACCATAAAAAAAAAAAAAATAAAAAAAAAACCACATATCGACAACCACACAATAAGTAAAAGGGTAGATGCAAATCCGTAGAAGCAATAAATAAAAGCTTAGCAGCTAGATTATCAGTCAGAGACCCAATTCTATCACTGATTTACAGATATACGCTCCAATTTAACTCCTTTATCACTTCTGCTTGTCTTTAAAATTCATAGCCAGAAGAATAATAACTCAGGATATAAACAACCTTGAGTGTTTGAATGCAGCAACTACAGCTTCTTAGTTTGTCCTGCAAGCTGTCTCATACCACTTGGGATGTCTACTCAACTCTGCGCTTAAAGTCCTTTTGACCATCTTCATTAGCTTGAGAAAGCAAATTCCCCGCACTGTGATCAAAAGATTGCTTGTCACAACCAGACAATTCTTCAGATGGAGAATATGTTAGTAAGTTTGGAAAGAGAAAATCTTAATCAGCATAAACCAAAGGGAATTCCCGAATTATGCAACAAAACCATTCCAAAGTTTCTAAATCGTTTCAACCATCAGATTCCTGCATCGCCACCATGCAGTAACATATGAGGGCTTACTGCAAAATCCAAAATGACACCACTGTACTCATTATAGCTGATTGATAATAGCATAAGCATCAGGAGAAGAATCAAACCCTTTCACCATGGAAGCATGTTACAAAGAACTAACTAGGACGACTTCTGGATGGAGGACTCTCTGCCTGATTTGAACTCTGCATTTTAACTATGACAAAAAGAATAAGGCATGTGCAGAATAAATGAAGTGACAGCATCACGCCATAACTAGCGGTCAATAGTTAGACCTCCTCCAAGAATGCTCACATGTTGACACCGAGGTTAACTATGGTTTGGATTGCTGTGCCCAGGTATATAATTCAACAATAACCATGGAGGATGTGCTTGTGTAGTAATGTCTTTGATCAGGGTAGGCTTCTACAGATTGTGAGTTTGAATGTGTAGGATCACTCAATGCTTTTCAAGAGCATATACACTTGAAATATGCTAGATGCATGAGGCACCAGTAAAAGACTGTCATCCTGCCATATGTGATGAAGACTCTATTTGACATGGAGTAACAAATGCAGTCATAACTCAAAGATGTAATGCAGCACGTGTTGCATCACCGCACTTTGAGAAATTGGCGTTCATTTAGGCATTAAAACGCAGTCACAGGACCGTCACCATCGTCCTTGTCTGACTAAAACATGCCTCAATCTTTTGGTTTTGAGCGCTGTCCTCTGCTAATAGCGCCTTCGATCGAGTGATGAATAGATTGTGTTTTAGTTTTGTGTGTCTCCGCCCAAACTAAACCAGGTAACATGTCAACACGCAATCGAATCCATACTCGGAGACCTAAGAAAAGGGTATGGACACCAGCAAACCTCATCATCCCTAGAACATGCCCAGTTAAATTTCCCCCTACTAGGTGAGGAATTTACAATGTCAAACCAAATAGCAGACCCAACACTGAGGCAAACGAACCCACTTATTATTTCCCATGAAGCTACTAAAATCAACAAGAAAATTCAAACCATCCATGCGGAAAATCATCCATACAGTCAAGAAAACTCTACAGCACAAGGGTTTTGTCTGCCTCAATCATGTCGTGCCCCAACCAGTAAGAAAGCTAAGAGGGAGGTAAGAGTCTGCTTCCTGTTTGGTGTAGTCTCTCCAACTTGAAGACGAAGAAGCACGTTAACTGAGCCACAAAATGGACCGCGACTGCGCAATGCTAGGCGGGAGGGAGATTGACGGGCTCGATTGACCCGAGATAATGCATTCCTCCCCCGATTTTCACTTCGTAACGCCACGGTTTGACGAAATTACGTGGATCTTTTGGCATGCCGCGAAACAGAGCAACGGAAAAGAATGCAAGTAACGGAACGAAACGTCAGTCGAACACGTTTTACCCTCACACCCATTTGGTCGGTCCGATGTTGTCTTCACGCTCTTGTGCTGACTTTGCAGTTTCAGTGTCCACAAACGAATTGCGATGCTCGAGATGATGAAGCGTGTCTCATTTCTCGAGACAAGGGAGACCGACAGTGAAGATCCAAGGAGGAAACACTTGTGAATTGGCCTTGGGCCAGGCCTCAAACAAATACGAAGAACATATGATGGGCTGCAACTATTTATCAATTATTCCTCAAATTAAATGATCTTGGGACCCATCTTATCACCCATACAGTTGACGAGGGATTGAAGTTGGGTCGGTTTTTTCGGTCTCATATGGCATATCATACTAAAAGATGGGTAATCACGATCTAATGGAGCTTAATCTCGAGCAAATTAACTCTCTCGATATACCCCTACATTCACCGACTTGTTGACCCGCTATTCCTGGTTGACAACACTGTGCCATGGAATCCGGCGTTGGGCTTCATAAAAGTTAATCTGATAGCTAGCGGCCCAATAGCCAAGTGCATCCAACCATTCACATTCGTCGATCTGTGCTCCAATTTGGACGAGGTTTTCCTTTTTAGTGTATCGATTGTGTATGCTATTATTCTCCTTTCATTCCCTTTGGTTTTGTCAAACTTCAAGACGCGGATTAAAATTGTGAATTAACAAAATACAAAGTGACTCGGATATGGGAAAACAAAACCCAAAGCGTTGACTAGTCGCGTGACAGAGAACAAAGCCTACTTGGGAAAGGGAGGAGCAAAGGAAAAGATTAAAAGAGCATCCTCAATGACCATAGTGGCAGGACATCCACATCTTTTACAAATTACAATACAAGAAAGCCAGCATCGGAAGCTGTCTTTGTTAGGCAGTGATTTGTCGGAGGATCGACTTTTACCCAATCATGAGATGTCTTTCACATTATAGAATGAAGGAAAGGAGAAATCACTACTATCGTCGAGGTGGTCAAAAAGTGGAAAAGTTAACACTGTCCTCTTTAGTGGTCGATTAGTTGGCCACTTTCTACCCAAATGAAAACCTAGCTGGCTTCTGCCATGCAAACATTAGAGGTAAATTAGTTCCACGATCCACGATGGGTAGATTCTGTCCGGATTTTTGGAACTTAAAATTTACTCTGTCGGTCCGATCTGAGTAATTACAGTGAAATAGTAGATAGCTAGAGAGAGAGAGGCAAAAAAAAAACCACAGGCAAAGGGATGACGCAAAGCAAAATCAAAAGAAAAAATTAAAAATTACTCGGTCCGATTCTCCTGCTCGATCTGATTCCGGGTTCTAGAACCGGGATGAAAATGAGCGCTCACTCCAACTTTGAATATTGAAGTTCGGATCATGTAAGAATCCGCATGCGCGAGGACCCAAACAAAAAAAGAAAACGTTACATCATCTTCTTCGAGCTGCAAACGTTTGGTGTGGCCTTTTGTCTTCACCCAACAAAACTCAAGCTCGCTCGCTGTCTTTTTCAACGATTTAGTGAACGAAAATTGGCCCCGAGTTCCAAGAGTGCGTGCCACTGCTCAGTCCCCACAAGCTTTTCCGTCAACTACATTTTGCCGCAATTAAAGCTCCATTGGACCTTGCCATAACTCTTTAAAGTGATGATAAGGGTGGTCGAATGGATTTTGAATCGTATCTCTTCCTCCTTATCTTTCCGATTACTTAAGCAGAGCGATGGAATCAAATCTCCCCCCAAATCTCCTTTGCGAGCAATTAACAAAACTTTGCATGCGGACCATCAAAAGAAAAGTCAACTAATACGACAAATTATTAATGACAAGACAAAGGGTGCGTTGTTAAACCTAGAGCTATGTCTTTTCGTAAGAACTAAGGATTTTGGCTATTATTGAATTGAGATTCCTTCCAATTTAAATAATGATTTCTGGAGATACGACTGAGTAGAGTAATAAATATCGGCCCTCTTTCTTAGCATTTGTTTGTTCGTACTTGCCCTCTTTTGGGGTGTGTATGGTCAACTGCGAGATTGCCGTCAGCCGCATTTTTTACATATGGATTTTGATGCGTTTTAGTTGGAATCTTTACTGAGCAAAATTCTATTGGTTCGTACCTAAAGATATGGATTTTTTCCGTATTAGTAGATGTCAATCGGTTTTGATAAGCGTCGGAAAATTATTGGTAAAGAATACTTTGTTTGTTTCGTAAAAAATATGACCTTTTTAGGAAATTTTTTTCGGAAAGTCATTTTCCAGGAAAATGACTTTCCTTTTCCGATGTTTGGCAAAAACTTGAAAAATTTCCGGAAAATATTTTCCGCCGTTTGGTAAAAAAAATTTGTCTAGTTTTTTTCTTCAAAATAAACTCTAGTGCTCACTTTTTTTTAAGTCTCCTCTCTCTCTCTCTCTGCTCGCGTTTCTAGAGATAGAGAGAGAAATCCGAAGGAGAGGCGCCGCACATAATATAATCCCTCGAACTAAGCGATAGGGATTTTGATTTCTGAGCACATGTAGAGCACGCCACCGATCCCGCAAAAGAAGCGTGAGGCAACCGTGCTAGGGAGCTCCGCGCTTCATGGAATGGAAGTCCTCGCATTGCGAGAGGTCTCGCGGGCCCTCAGAGGCCACCCTCAATCTTGCGGGCCGTTGAATGCCTCGCCGACCCACTTATCGACGTCAACTACGTCGGGGCGGCAAGCCTCAAGACCAGGAAGCCCGACGTCATCACCCCGCGTGGAGCATGAGAAGTTCGGGACGTACGTCACGGTTCTGTTCCTCACTATAGCTTTCCTTCTTTGAACAGAGACGGCCGCGGCCGTGGCCGGCAACCGGCCGAGGGAGAAGAAGGAATACTAAAAAAAAACGAAAAAAAAATAAATAAATAAAGTAATTAAAAAATAAATTTTATCCTAAAAATAAAAAATAAAATTTTCGAATTTTGAAAATATAAATAAAAAACGAAAAGAAAGCAAAAAAATAATTAAAAAGAAAAAATAGTTGAAAGAGATGAGGAATGAAAAGTGTGGAAATTGTTTTTCTTTTCTCAAAACGAAGAAATCATTTTCCTTAGTTTTAGAAGGTTTTTTTTGTTGGTCGGAAAATATTTTTCGAAAAAATATTTTCCGTGAAACAAACGGAGCCAAAAATGATGACTACTTTGGTTCCATTTGTCTCGCGAAAAACAACTTTGAAGTAAAAAAATTCTAAATTTTTCGGGCGCTTGGTTCGGGAAAATAAGTTATTCAAGGAAAACATTTTCCACTCGTGAAAAAAAAATCATTGAAAATGAGCATAAAAAATAATGTTTACTCAAACAAATAAAAAATTTTCATAATTTTCCTAGGAAAATCAATTCCTTGACAAATGATGGAAATTGTTTTCCAATTCATTTTTAAGTCTCAGTCAAACAACAGAAAATGTCTTCATTTTCCTAGAAAATGACTTTTTGACATTACATTTTTTATGAAACAAACGGAGCTTTGTTTTCAAATAACTTCTCGATAATTTATCCACACTTTCATATAATTACCAACTTTTTTTTTTTTGGTAGTTTGGAAATGAACATTTGTTGTGCCAATCCTTTACCCAAAAAAAAGAAGAAGAAGAAGCATTTGTTGTGCTAACTTACCAACAAAAGTTGGTAGATGAAATGAGCAATAGAGAAAAAAAAAAGTAGAAATTTTTACTTTTCTCTTCTAGAAATAGAAATAATAATTTTTTCAATTGCTTATTTCCTTTCTCTCACATCCCCGCCACCGATCGTCATCCGCCAGCCGCCCGTCTATCGTTGTTGGTTGCCATTCATTGATTGCCTCGCTCGTGTCCCTCTCACCGGCCATCGATTGTCGTTCGCCGACCATCATTCGGTATTCGCTAGCCGCAATTCGCCGGCCACAGGTCTACGTCTGCCCATCTCTATCCACCCGTCGCTATTCGCCGGTCTCCATTCTGCCAATTGTCGGGCACCATCCTCCGGCCGCGGTCACCATTCACCGGTCGATGTTTGCTGTTCACCGGTCTCCAGCCCTTGAACACCATACACCCACCATCGGCTGCCGATCTTAGTCCACATCGTCGTCCATTGGCCACCGGTCGCCAAACCATAGAAATTTTATGTTGTTATTGAACAAATTTCTATTTTGAGAATGAAAATTTTGTGTCGTTGTTAAATGCATGTTTCTGTTCAGAAACTCGTACAAAGAATAGAAATAGAAAAGCTTATTTTTGACTAGAAATAAAATCCGAGAAAAGAATAATGGTCATTGGCGGCCTTTCTAGTTTCAGGAAGGTACAAACCAACTGAACGTGTCTTCCGGGGAGTACGCGTTTCAAAGCAAAAGAAAACACACCTCCAGAGAGACCATTTCAACGTGCATGTTCGTTCTCAATGAGCGTTTTTGTTGGTAATTCTCGAGTCGGCAAGAGCGTTTCCCCCATCATCACAAACCGACCGCGACCCTTTCAAGTCCTTGAGGAACAGAAATGGCAGCGGACCGGACGACCGAGTCAAACGTTGATTCTTCGCATCTCCTATGAACATCGTTCGAGTCCACCCTCTTGTATCGACCGTCGGAAAGCGTCGGGCCCCGGTCTCGAGTTCGAGCTCTGCGCTGGCCGTTGAAGATTTGATACTGAGCCCCACTCGACACGTTTAGCATGTGAAACCCGCTTCGTCTTGCTTTGTTTTCTCGTGTTGAATGGACAGATTTCTTGTTCTTACCATAGGAAAGAGATCCTCTACATCAAAACAAATGTCCCAAAATCGTCTCACCCAGTCAAAATACGAAACGTGACAAATTGGGCGCTCGACTCTTTCTTCCTCTCTTTCGATCAAGTATTACATGTGAGCAAGAAAAAAGACTAATTCATTATATTGTGGGGCGGTCATCTCCTCTCCTTGTACACTTACAGTTAAGAGGGGTTGGGAATCTAAACAGCCATTAATGCCTTGTCAAACACAGACATCAGTTCTTAATTTAAATTTCCAAACCCTTAATCGTCACGTGCTTTTTCCTACTTTTGTGTGTGTGTGTGTGTTTGTGTTTATTCCCTAAAGAAAACTGTGTGTGTTTATTCTCTAAAGAAATCTTCCATTTCAATAAGACAATCCTAACATTTTTCTTATAGGTTTGCTTATTCCCTAAAGAAAACTTCCAATTTAATTAGACGATCTTAACACGACTACTTATGCTTGTCATGAATCTCATGATTCACTTCGAAGCCTTGAACCGTTCTCTTTCTACAAACTGGCCTATTGGGTCATATTTTTAACAAGAGTTCTTGAGTTGGCTTTGCATAACTTTTACTGAAAAAAGTCAATGGGAATTTTAAGTTAGCACTTCACCATCTTAAAAAGTCTAAGACCGGAGTGCCTATAATTTAGTAGTAGCTTCTACTGGTTGGGAAAAATTGTGCAATAAATCTTAAATCTATTATACTTTTGTCAATTCAATCATAAGCATTTTAATTTTCCCAATTGAGTTATAGACCTTTTAACGTTTTTGCCTATTGAGTTTATCAAAGCCAATTTTTGGCCGGAAATCGCCGACGTGGATGCCAACCGTCCCACGTGAGATAGCCAATGCTGATGGAGATAATTTTACTAATATTTTAACATTCTTTTGAATTATTTATTTATGATTTCGTTTTTCTATTTTTCTTCTTTACTTTTTTTCCTTTTCTTTTTCCCTTCGCTGGCTTCAAGCAAGGGCAGCCCTTCGCTAGATTGGGGCAAGAGCAACCCTCGCTAGTGAAGAGCTCCCCCACCTAAGGTTGGCGACCTCCGTCGGCCATTGACCGAGGCTCGACGATGGCAAGCGGAGGGAAAAAGAAAAGAAAAAGAAGAAAAACACAAGAAAAAAAAAAGGAAAATTAAAATTAAAATTTTCAAAAAAACATATTATTATAATTATCCGCGTTAGTGAGTTCTAGCCACAACGAATGGACTAACTTGACAAAATGCGAAAAAAAAGGTTTAGTGCTCAATTGGCAAAATTAAAAAATTTAGGATTGAAATTAGCAAAAATGCAATAATCTAGTCACTTGGTATCGCCCAAAAGGTCAAAAGCACCGAACCGAAGCGTTCGGTGCTTCTTGCCTCGGAATTTCTGCTCCCATCGTGATCGTATGTTCCACCGTATACGACGACAGTAACCAAGGCTGTCAGTGTTTGTCTGGGCGTATCTCGAGGGAAACAAACAAAACTCAAAAAGCACAATGCCGTGGTCAAACCCCTCTTTGGGACCATATCAGCCCTCGGATCGACCGAGGCCGATCCAACGGTTGGAGGAAGGGCCAGCAGCGAATCAATTGAGAAGAGAGGGGGGTCAACTGTTGCGAGCTTACAAAAATCCCTCCAATAACCTCATGTGATGCCTCTTTGAAGTCAGCTTTCAATTGGTACGTGTGCGCTGTCGCATCCTCAGCAATATTCCTTAATATTTTGTTCGGATTCGCATTCATTCGGCGACGGAATTCCGATGTCTCCTTGATTTTATTTTTTTTTCATTTGTTGTTGTGGAATTAACATTGATTGTTTAATTTCATGTGTGGGGGAGGGTTTCTAGAACCAAGGTGTTTAAGAAATTCGAAGTGATGCCTTTGAATGCAAGCTCCATTATCGCCGAGGGGATGACGTGCTGGCTAGGGTAGTGCTCGTTCGCAACAGGTCAAGTGGGTGGAAAGTCAACTGCCTCGGCGATGATTCATGAAAATGGTTTGGAGCACCTAACTAGTGACAAGTTTAATAGTGCGGAGGACATTTCCTACCTTCACTCGCTGAAGCAATGCTTGAATGTCAAATCTTAGTTTATAAGGTGATAAAGGGAATGACTCCGCTTGAGAAGGACGTGAATGGATTCGCCCGCGTCCGAGTAAACATCGTTCTAGTGTACGCAACAGCGTGGGTGAATTAACAACTCATATGCCATAGCTTGGGAAGGCATTTTAGGCATGTCACTAATCGCGTTGGACATTGGCTTTAGGTTACTAAATCTAGACACGTTAAGGGCGACACAATAAAAGAATTTTGTGCAATTTTTTCCGTAAAAAATGGAGTGCGCATAACTTTGGTAATGTAATCTAAGTCGTGCACTTTTTTTTTTTTTTGTTCGAGGTAGTGCATTGAAACACTCACATAATTTTAACAATTAAAATGATTCGAGCACACTATAGTGGATAGACAATGTAAATTCATCGTTCGAATGGCCTTTTTAAACTTTGAATACTTCATTTTGGCTCCGATTTTTATACATCTGAATTAGTATTTCTATCATTGCTATTTACCAACCAAAGGGATGGGCGGGAGTGAGTAAAAATGTCCATAGACATTCGCAAATAGGGAAATGAGCAACGGAACACATAGATTTGCGGGTCATGTCATCGGGTTCCATTTGCATCCTCTTTTTTCCAAGCTGTGGACCGGTCAACCAACCCCCCCAAAAAATTGTCCGAATTTCCATTCCTATCCTCGAATTTTTTTTTTTTTTTGGTCGGACTATCCTCGAAAATTCAAAGAGCGAGAACTCCACAGTTTTGACTTTGACCAGATTTCCCCGAGATGTTCCACTTTCTGAACCCTGGGGCCCACCATCTTTTTGACCTTATTACTGGTACGGTACTCTCCCTCCTCCTCCCTCTAGAAACCTCACGGCCCATCTCAACCGTCCATCATAGTAACCTCCTTTGACCACAGTGTTTCTCTCTTTGAGCTGTTACCGGGTAAACCGGTCACTCGTTCCCCTTATATCAACCCCCGGAGTCTCGGCCTCTTCTCTGCCATTACTCCTCTCTTCATCCACACGATTTTTCGGTCTCCATGAAAGCTTGAGATTGAGAGCTTCGCCACCGTCGTCACCGCAACCCATCTACCCTCCTCCGCCCTTCTCTCTCGGGCCGTCCGATGGCGATTGAACTGCTTGGCTTCCCCAAGGTGGAGGATCACACGGCGATACAGGAGGCTGCGTCGCAGGGGCTGAAGACCATGGAACACTTGATCGGCCTCCTCTCTCGCCAAAATCACCACCCCAACGTCGCCGATTGCACCGACCTCACCGATCAAACCGTCTCCAAGTTCAGGAAAGTCATTTCCCTCTTGGACCGCACTGGTCACGCCCGGTTCAGGCGCGCGCCCCTTCAATCCGCTTCTTCCAAGTCTGTCCCCGTCGCTTCCCCTATCCCCCCGGTTCTATCTCGGAGCCAAGCTCTTGCGCCTGCGACCATCCTGGCTCCGACGAGCTCGCAACCGTCTCCGGCGGCGAGCTTCCTCCACTCGCAGACCAAGCAGAGTTTGACTCTCGACTTCACAAAGCCAAGCATCTTGGGCCCCAACCCCAAAGGCATTTCCGAGATCGAGTTCACGAAGGACAGCTTCAGCGTGTCCTCGAACTCTTCGTTCATGTCGTCGGCGATTACCGGCGACGGGAGCGTCTCGAACGGAAAGCTGGGGACATCGATGTTCATAGCTCCGGCGTCCGGCCCGGCTTCGTCCGCCGGGAAGCCCCCGATCTCGAGCGTGCCGTACAAGAAGCGGTGCCACGAGCACGACCACTCCGATGACGTCTCGGGCAAGCATTCCGGCTCCGGCAGCGGCAAGTGCCACTGTTCCAAGAGAAGGTACGAAGCTGTTCTATCTCAACTAAGCCCAAGTTCTGCATTAGCTGGCCGATTTCTAGCCCTTATTAAGTTAATTAATAGTAGGAATTCGAAATTGATCTGATTGAAATTAGATCAATTGGGTATGACTGCAAATATTCATATCACGCTCATCTGAGGAAAGCAAAACCGATTCGCCCGAGTTGACTCGGTTCAATTAAAGCGCACTTTTCGTAGTTTCTAGGGGTCAACGAGTGAGTTGGGGAAGGAACAGTTGGCCATATTAATGGAGCTAGTCACCTTTACCCTCACACGGCCAGCACGCGTGACAGAGACAAATAGCATCAAATTCTAGAACGTCAAAGTTTTTATCAGTCGGGTGCGGTTTTAGTCAAATTTGGGTATCCAAGGTTCACGCTTTGCCAAGCAGCAGAATTTTGTCGTGTTATGTTGTGGGATATTTTAGTAAATATAGCAGCGATGGAAAGCAGACCGCAGGGTTGTTGCTTTGCTTCGTTTGTTTGACGTGGATGATAAACGTGGCGGTTTTTGCTTTCCAACAGGAAAAACAGAGTGAAGAAAGTGATGAGAGTGCCGGCGATCAGCAACAAGATGGCGGACATTCCGGCCGACGAGTTCTCGTGGAGGAAGTACGGTCAAAAGCCGATCAAAGGGTCTCCTTACCCACGGTAACTCTCCGTCCTCTGCCCAGCCGTTTGATTTTTCCAATCGCACGGTCCGGGATTTTATGCAGCCATCTCTTTACAACCTTTTTTTACTGTTGTTAATTATGTTGTGGGTCCATACATTCAGGGGTTACTACAAGTGCAGTACGATGAGAGGGTGCCCCGCGAGGAAACACGTGGAGAGGGCCCCCGACGATCCGACGATGCTGATCGTCACGTACGAGGGGGAGCACCGTCACTCCCAGTCCGCGTCGCAGGAGATCGTGCCCGCCGGTGCGATGAACCTGGTGTTCAAGTCAACCTGAAGGGTGGGGGAACAAGGCAAAGTTGGGAGGAGGAGGAGTAGGTTTTCCTTAATTTTTTAGTGGGATTGTAAATTTTTTTTTTTGCAACTTTGTATTAAAGAAACAGAAATTGCACAACATTTTCAAACTTGACTAGCTGCATTCCCCAAATATTTAATTTAATTTAATCTAAAATTCGTTTACTTTTCTGGGTCCGAGAGTTTTGCCTTTTTTTGTCCGCCACTTGCGTGTCGTTTTTAGTGGGGGATGATGAGGACAAGACAAGGGCGATAATCTCTAGGATGTTTAGTCAAAGGTGTGGTTAGTGGGGGAACTTTAATTTTGTATTGTGGTTGAAGACATTTCTAATGAAAGGCGTCAATCTCATGTCATTATTCTAAGCTCAGAATGGTATTTACTATATTGAAGTTGGGAAGCTGTCGACGTCGCGAAACCAAGGGGGGGAGAGAGAGAGAGAGAGAGAGAGTTGGAACCTTGGCCCGGACTCTTGCTCCAGCAAGCATAGCATAATTGGTAAAAACCGATTTGACAAATCGGTCTACTTTGGAATGTATGGTGGATATCGAGGAATTGAAAGACCCTAGTTTCATTAAGATGCGGAACGCTACTATACGACCTTATTGGACGGTAGACATTCGAAGATGGCATAGAATTTATCTTTTCCACCATCATCTCATAAGTTGAAAGTTGAAAGAAAATATTTTTCTTTAATTCATTCTAAGAATATCCTCGGATTTAACATCCTAGAGTTTAGACGAAACAGTTCAAGAGCTTTATTCAGGTTTAACACAAGATTTCTTTCACTTTTTGTCATGGGTGTTAATTGAATAAGGTCCGAAAATAAGAAAATTCGAGATACAAGAAAAAAGATGGCATTTTTACCCTAGGTAAAAGAAAATTTGACCAAAAAGTAAAAACGAAATACTTCTCCTTGCCTATATACCTACTCGACCGCACGGGTTTGACAAAGGCTGGAACAAAAATTTCATCTTTTCATCTTATAAGATCCACAAATGCTGTTGTTGTCAATCAAGAAATCTATAAAATTAGATGAGGGGAGGGTTTTGGGGTTGGACACGTCTCCCTCTCTCAAGCCCTCCTCTCATTCAATCCCTTCTTGTGGTTTATATTTTCTATATATTTCGAACAACAATCTAAACTGTGTTCGCTTGAGTGGATTTTTTTTTTCATGGATTAATTTTCTTGGATTTTTTTTTTTTGCCCGTTTGATTTGCTAAAGATGACTATTCAATGGAAAACCATTTACGGTCAATAAAAATATACGTACTTACATTTAAGAAAATGAATTCCTTAACTTGGAAAATAGAGGAGAATGCTTTTTGAAAAATGATTTCTCGAAAAGACAATTTGTATGCTTAGCTTTGCTCGGTATCAAACCAAAAAATTACTGCCACAAGAAAAATGATACTTAAAAAACATATGTATATTTTAAGGATTTCGGAGGGACTTTAGATGTTAAAAGTTGTTACCCTTCGACGACTTGAAGTGTTTGTACAAACCTCTCTTCTAGAGCTAAACTTCATGAGAAAGGAAAATGCTTTTTGAGGAACTATTTTCCCCTTACTTTACTGGTCATGTTTTCATTTTATTTCTCCTCCATTCTTCGTTTCATTTTAATTCATTTTCCCCAACAAGCCTCTCTTATAAAACAGTCGAGTTGTATTAATAAAACAAGCCGCGGAATCATTTACATGGACTTCGCAGAACAATTGCTACAAACAACAAACCAAGATAGCAACTGGACACCACACTTAGCCTACCATTCTCCACCTTCTACAAGTTTCTCTACATTGATCCTGGAAATTGGAACTACAAGTTTTGCAACCTGAGTTCTAGGAAAAACAGAACTGGTAGAAACCATGACATCCTACCCATGCAGCTTCTCATTCTTCGCAAAGCAGAACATTGATAAATGGCAGCATACCAAGCTATCGGAAAGATTTTACCAGCAATAGCACTCCAATACCGATTGAAAACCGTGTTTGGGAAAGTTGGAAGAAAACCAAACCGTCTTATGCCGATAAACTTTTCTGACTGAGGCTTGAATCTTACTCCATGCACTTTGTACAGTGAATTGCCCTGAAGAAGCAGCAGTCCATATGATCTTATCCGCCTGCTCTATGTTAGGGGTAACGACTCCCCACAATGCCGCTTGAATTTGAACCAATGCTTCTGATCTAGCAGTTGTCCAATGCCATGAGCCATTCTATGTCATCCAGCCACCTTGGCATCGCGAGGAAGGCCTGTATCATAAACCACTTAATAGGAAAATTTGTCGATTCTAGGGATCCATCCATAAAAAGATCTTCCCAACATCCCCAGTGGCAATAACATACTGAACTAAGGGCTCGAATTCACTCCTTAACTTTAGAAGTTTTCTCCAAATATAAGAGCAGAAGAAGTTAACTGCCAAAAAGGTTGCTGCTTTATCAGGTAACTCCTCACCCAAGCTATCCACAAAGAGCCAGAGTTTAACAAGGCTAAATAAACTTCATGAGTGCAGCCTCGTTTCATTGATAGACTTTCTTTAAACCCAAACCACCTTCTTATTTTTCATTTTTGACAAACATACATCAGTTCATTTAACCCTGACTCCCTTGGCCTTTCCATCAGAACCAGTCCGCAAGAAGGCATTACAACAACTGTATATCTTCTTTGACAAAACAAAAACACTGCACCAGCATGAAAATAGCATTGTAAAGCTTAAGTCCACCAGCAAAAGACAGGATGTCTGGCACTCCACCTCCACACCCCACTTAACATTCTCCCTGTCAGAGGCTTGTGGTGTTTCTCAGAATAGGCAACTAGGGGAAGTCCACATACTTTTCAGGCAAACTTCCCATCTTGAATTCAGTAAGCTGAGCTATTTCAGCAACTTGAGGACCAATAAATAACTTGTGAAATTCCCTTTTTTCCAGCAAGTGATCTAGGTTTATTTTATTCATTTTGTCCGCCGCATTGCAAGGGGAGCTAACTAGTATATATTAGTTTTGAGTATAGGCGAGCTGATGATGGTCCTATCTGGCCAACCTTTTCGCATAAAACACTTCTCAAAATCACCAAATAATCCTTTGGAAGTCGGGCAGTCAAGCGGTCCAGTTGCCAATATAACTTTTTCATGAATTTCGCTGCTGGGGTGAAATGGTGGTGTTGGTGGGATCATCTCAGAGGAAGGCGAACACAAAGAGAGGTGTTAGAACATATAGGCTTATATTTCAAACTTTCGTCTCATATAGGAAGAGTACTAAACTACTTTTCACCTCTTCCAAAGCTTATTTAAAGGCCTCTCTTGTACATTGTTACATACACTATTCACAGAGAACAAATACCATTCTTTTTTATCATGATGTCGGAACGAAGTTCTAGCTCATTGTCTTAATTTTATCCAATTTATGACAGTCGCAGAGAATACTTTCGGAACAAAGCTCTGATACCATGATAATAAAGAAAGAATAAGAGAGAATGATATTTTTTTTTTTGTTCTTTAATGAATGGTATATGTAACAATGTACAAGAGAAGTCTTTATATAAGCTTCGAAGAGGTGAAGAATAGTTTAGTACTCTTTCTATGTGGGACAAAAGGTTCAAATATGAGCCTATATGTTCTAACAAGAGGAATGATGTTCCTTGCTTTTGCTTGGAGAAGTTGAAGAGGAGAAGAGAAGAGAAGAGAAGAAGAGAAGGGGGGTTTGCTTGGCTTCTTTGGAGGACTCTCTTTTCCCAACAACAAGAAGATGGAGGAGGAGGAGGAGGAGGGGCTTTAGCTACGGTTGCAGCCAATCCCAAGTCCAAGGCCCATCTAAACAGCGTCAGTTGAAGCTGCGTCATGGCCCAAAATGGTAGGCCGAATTCACTTTCCAGGGCTCGCGCAGCTGAAGATGGCATCACCTGTTTCTCTTCTTTCCCCCTGTCGTTTCAGCTTCTTCTTCCCTGCGCCTCGCCGTATCGGATTCGCCATCACTACCCGGAGTCGACTCCGCTGGAGCTCCATGAGTCAGGCTTCGCCGGACTCCGTCGCCGAGGATGTGATGGTGCAGTACTTGGTGCTCAGGAGGGACCTCATCGACACGTGGCCACTGGGGAGCGTGGTGACCCAGGGCTGTCATGCCTCCGTCGCCGCCATCTGGTCTCACCGGGACGACCCCCTCACTCTCCAGTACTGCAGCCCCGATAATATCGATTCCATGCACAAGGTTTTTGATCTCTTCTCTCCTTTAGCCTTTCGTATTTCCCGTATGATTCGCTCTCTCTCTCTCTCTGCGCAAAAATTGCGACTACTCATTGATGGTGATCATGAGTTTCGAGAACGAATGGAAAGCTCACAACTTTTCAAGACACAAAAGTGATGATTGATCCCAAATTAGTTATTTTGTTTAGTCCCCATGCCTGAATTTAAGCAACAAGAATTATTTTTTATCATCGTGTCGTGACTACACAGACCAATCACCAATGTGATGCTGATCTTCTCAGCTGTGATGATGCCTATTCGGTTCATTATCTTACTAAATGGGAGCTGTCCTGTTCGAGGAATTAGGCCTTCTGCTTTGCTTGTCATTGTTTTGAAGCTCAATTTATTGTTGTCTGTCAAGTTAGCTGTTACTGATGACTGGAAGAAGCACCAACTGTTTGATAGAAAGCTTCTCCACCTAAGTTGTCTTTATAGGTTTCTGCAGTACAAGGAATGGCATTCAAGCAAAAACTCCTGTTCCCTTCCTCCCTCCCTCCTCCACACCCCCACACCCCCCCCCCCCCCACCTCTAAGTTGTGCGATTGCTTCTACTTGTAGGTTACTCTTGAGGTAAAGGGAGAACCCCAGATCTTGAATTTGGCAGAAAAGCTCAAAGCTGGTGACATTGCGCATAAGCTTTGGATAGAACAACCTGAGAACATCCCTACCTGCCTTGCCACAAAGCCTTACCCCAAATCTGTCATATCTTCATACTTTAAGAAGTTGAAGCTTTGCAAGTGAGTGGGAGTTACATTTTCTCGATGCCTGACAGATTATTTCGTTTCTCTTCTTAAGCAAATTTTTGGGGGACATCAAGACATTTCCGTAATGGACCGCTGAGAATCTTGTTACTTGGTCCCCATTAAGATCAGTGTTTGTACTTTAGGTGGAACATGAAGACATTCATCTGATAACTACGTGCAAAGGATTTGTAACCTGTACATCTTGTCTGCATCATTGTGAGATGTTTATATCCCCTCTATTGTGTCGTGCAATTTATTACCAGAAGAACCGCCATTTTCTTTCGCGCTGTCTATCGGTGCTTCTACACACCGGCTACTTCAGCCTTGGAGATCTCTCTAGCCTTCATGGTCATTCGTTTGTTTAACAGGACTAACCGAGCGGAAAGCACAACCTGCATTGTCTCCGCCTTATAGATGCCACATTGATGTGTTCTAGCTTTCTCGACATCACCCTCCCATAATCATCACTTGACATACCAACACCAAGCAAATCATTTCCTGTGCTTGCATTTCTAGGCTATGTTTTGCCTTTATGGATGCCGAGATGCGATAGCCAGAACCATAAATGTTGTTGTCAAGATTACCAGTAATGCATGTGTTGGAGAGTTCTCGTCGGTGAACCGGGATTATACCGCGTATATCAATACTTTGATATCTAATATGAATTTATTTATCTACTATTGCTGCTCTATACGTTCAAGCAGTCAGCAGAGAACATATGTGCGCACATTGAGTTATTCTCTGTTTTGTGTGCTCGTGGGAATCCGGGGCTGGTGCCGTAATAGAAGGAAGAACTGTATGGGATGTGTATTGCTTGACATGTGGTTCGCTCTGCTTGTACAGAGTAGAAAAGAAGAAAGAAAACAGGGAGGTACCACTACCCACCTGGCTTTTAAATTATTGATCGCGAGTACCAACGCCCAATTGGATCAGTTTAGAATCTTGGGTTCAGGCATAAAGCACCTGACAATCACAAGGAGACAAATGCTGAAAAGCTTTCGGCGCAGCCACCACTTGCCACTCCACCCAAAACTTCCCGTCTTTGCCGAGCCTCACCCGCCCGACCCCGACCTGGAGCCCGCTCCCCACCACGTAGATCACCCCTCCCTCCTCCTCCTCCTCCTCCACCGCGCTCGCAGCGAAAGGCTTGTGGACCTCCTCGCAGGGGAACCTATCCCCTCCCACGTACCTCCACGTGTCCTCATCGGGGTCGTACACCTTCAGTTGATGGTCCCCGTGCTCCGATATCACGAACATCCTCTCTCCGACCACCACGCTCATCCCCGTCCACCCTTCCCTCATCCCAGCCCCCATCTCCCGCCACGTGTCCCCCTCCGCGTCGTACGCCGCCCCCCTCGGTGTGAACATGAACGGCCACATCCACCCCTCCGTCACGTACATCCTCCCCCCCACCACCGCCGAGTCGTACCTCACCATCCCGTTCCCTCCCATCCCCGCCGCCTCCCGCCACGCGTCCTCCCTCGGGTCGTAGCACTCCACGGCCCCCGTCGAGCTGGACAGGTCGGGACCGCTCCCGCCGGCGACCACGATCCTCCCGCCGGCTCCGCCGACAACCCCGGCTGCGAAGAACGCCCGCGGGGTCCGCATCGGGGACAGGTCGGACCACTGGTTGGTGGAGGCCTGGTAGACGACGGCAGTCCGCATGGGAGACTTGGTGTCGGAGCACATGCCGCCGAGGACGAATAGCTTGCCCTGGCGGGGTATGGAAGCGCAGGCGAAGGCGGGTGGGCAGGCGGACTTGGGGCAGGGCATGGTGGGGAGGACGAACCAGCGCCCGGAGCGGGGGTCGAGGGCTTGCCATTGGATCCTGGAGGTGGACTTGTGGAAGGCGAAGACGAAGAGGTAAGGGAGGGAGAGGGAGAGGGATGTCTTGGAGAGGAGGAAGGTGGGATCTTGGAGGACTCTGTTCCAGGAAGAAGACACGGAGCGAGCCAGAGCTTGATATGGGTAGGGTAGGTGAAGAAGGCACAGCTCTGCTATGTCATCGGGTAGTCCCGGGATGAGAAGCTTGGGAGGTGGGGAACTCGCAGCTGGTTGGTGTGGCCTGGGAATTGGCATTCTTGAAGAGGAAAACAGAGAGTGAATGAGAAGGAGAAACAAGTAGGTGATAGTTTTGTAGCTGAGGATGAGTGGGTTGTTCAAAAGGTCTTTGGAATTGTTTAGTGGGTTTGTTTGTATTGTGGGGTATACGGATCTAGAAGCCGGAATTTTGGGGGAAGAGAGACTGAATGATTCGCTGGAGAAAAGGAGCGGAGCAGAGCAGGTTGTGATTCGAGGAATTTGAGGAGCCGTAAAGTAAAGCGACGTCTCCGGATACCTGCGACAATCTGAAACAACAAAAGACTCGGGAAGAAGACACCAGGCAATCTCAGGCCAAACCCAGAAAAGCAGGAGGTGGAGGAGGGCCAGAGGAAGATCGATCTGATCTGATCTGATCAGTGTGTGGGTGGGGGCTGGAAAAGTAAAATCCAATTGGAGACGGAATGTGTTTCCACCTTTAATAATTGAAAGTAGGAGGAGGGGCCGTCCGAGAAAATATTGCATACAGACTTGGTAAGTCTGACGTGGTCCGGCGCACCATTCAGAGTACGACACGTGGCAATTGTGAGGCCGCTTCTCAGAAAAATTGAAACGAGCGGACGTTTCTTTCTCCACTGTCACAAAAAAAGCCAACTCTTTTGGATGTGCGACACGTGTACAAAGCGGGCCCACCCGTCAGCCCACATTTTGAACTCTCGCTGGCGGTCTCTCTTTTCCTCCCCCGTCACTCATGAGACGCACTCTCTGCCCTCCCTCGGTCTCTCTTCACTATTCACTCTCCGCTCTCTCTCCAACCCTCCCAAACACGCGATTCTGCTCTGCTCTCTCCGTCACTCTTGAATCGTGATCGAGAAACCCTACTATGCTCTCTCTCTACTCATCTCATGCCTAGCGACTATTCCCTGCTCTCTCTCCCTCCCTCCCTCTCGACGACACGCGATTCCACTCTGCTCTCTCCGTCACTCCCGAATCGCTATCGAGAAACCCTACTCTGCTCTCTCTCCTCATCTCATGCCCAGCGACTACTCCCCGCTCTCTCTCCCTCCAAAATCAACTCCCGACCTAGCAGAGACAACTGCGGTCCGTCGAAAGCCGAACGATCGGCCGGGGAAGAAGGAGAGGGTGAAGTGCAACTGGGACGACACCATCGGCGACCTCAAGAAGCTCATCGCCGCCTAGACCGGCAACTGGGCCAACAAGACCCGTCCGCTCCAAGCCCGACTTGTTCGGATTCTACTTTCTGCTTGCTATCGTTGGAGCCACAAGTACGTGCCCGAAAGATTGCTCTGTCTGTGTCTACATTATGGTTATATGGGGAATTTCCTTTTGGTTTAGGTGCATTTATTTGGATTTTAGTTGTTGTTCAAGGTAGACACGGAAGACTTTTATTTCTGCTGTACATGGAGTGCAGAGCTTGCAAAAGAGCGAATGGAGGCTTTTAATTAGGCCGATGCGAGGGCCCTTTGTTTTATTTGCTATGGTTGAATTTTCTTTGATGATTCTGATGTTTAGATGTTCCTTTTACTTGAGAAAAGAGAAACCTTTTTGCTTGAAGCGAAAAATTAGCACCCGAATGGTTCTAGTCAAAGAAGGTGACTGTGGTGATTGATGATGATAATCATAGATTATAAATGCTTGGTGTTCATTAGCACCCATCAGAAATATGATTTTGGCCAAATTAGAAATGCTTAGTTTGCGCAACTAGTGGCGTAGCTTTTGCCAAATGATTGGTTAATCATGAAGTATCCCATGTCCGTCCGTGTTTATCTATGTGTGTACCTATCTAAATGGACGCAATTGTGTGTGTTACGTATATGTATGCATATGCATTAGAAAACTTAAGCAACACCTCTGATGAAGTGATGATGTAAGTGATGGTGTACACTAATCTATATTCGGCTATGTGCTTTGCATTTTGATTTTTGAGCTAACATGAGTTTACTTTTCGAATGTTGAGCTTCTAGCCCGCTTCATCATCTAATACAAGTATTCAGTACTTAAGTGTTCTCCCCAATCCCCGTTGTTAACCAATGAATTTCAGTTTTTTCCTTTCTTTTCTCATGCCGATTTACTCCTCTTTGGGTAATTGCAGTAGTTGGCTACACCATTAGTGCGTGGACTTATATTTTTGTTTTCGGTACTTTTTATTGTAAAGTTCTAATTAAATCTGAACAATGTTGGCTTGGACCAAATCTCTGTGCATCTTATAGGTTTTCATTATTGTAGGATGCAAAAGCGGTATTAGCTCGCTCCTCGATCGAAGCCGGTGAGAGTTTTGTAAAGACCATTGTTTTGATTAGGGAAACAAAGCCATTTACCCTCTACAACATGCTTGCATCCGAAATTTCTACCACCGTTTTTAGTTGACTTTGAATTTACGAAATTGGGGTATCTTTATTTTATTTTTTTGTTAGATGTGAAATAACTCATATGTGTGTTGTGATATATTGGTCATCGGAACAATTGTTCCGTGCCTTTATTAGATCTAAAATAACACATGTTCTTAGTTCTGCTAATTGAGTTAATAATCATCATGATTTAGGGTAATTTGTTTGATAGATGTATGTTTCTGCCGGCGCTATCATAGATTGCATAGTCATTGCAATTTTTCTTATTTGGAGTGAAAGGTGTTGCCTGTGTTATACCGAATTGGTTGGGACTTTGGGCTGGCAATAAAATCAATATGCTCTGCATCGTTCCTACGCAGAGTAGGGTTTCTCGATCGCGATTCGGGAGTGACGGAGAGAGCAAAGCGGAATCACGTGTCGTCGAGAGGTAGGGAGGGAGAGAGAGCAGGGAGTAGTCGATGGGCATGAGATGAGCAGAGAGAGAGAGAGAGAGAGAGAGAGAGCAGAGTAGGGTTTCTCGATCGCGATTCAAGAGTGACGGAGAGAACAGAGCAGAATCGCGTTTTTGGGAGGGAGGGAGAGGGAGAGAGCGGAGAGTGAATAGTGAAGAGAGATTGAGGGAGGGCAGAGAGCGCGTCTCATGAGTGAGGCGGGAGGAAAAGAGAGACTGCGAGTGAGAGTTCAAAATTTGGGCTGACGGGTGGGCCCGCTTCGGACACGTGTTGCACATCCGAAAGAGTTGGCTTTTTTTTGTGACAGTGGAGAGAGAAACGCTCGTTCGTTTCAATTTTTCTGAGAAGTGGCCCCCATAATTGCCACGTGTCGCACTCTGAATGGTGAGCTGGACCAGACTTTACTTACCAAGTCTGTATGCAATATTTTCTCCGTCTGGTCCATTTGTTGCGAAAGGCCTCTTCCTTTTTCTCGGATGGAGGGTGGGCCAACAACAACAAAAAAATACTAGTCAAAGGCGCAACTTCAACCAGACTAACTCACCATGTTAAAAAAATATATTATTAATTGGACATAAGTAAGTCCACATGTTAAGTTGTTGAGTAATGTGTGGTCAGTTCAATTACACTTTTATCGATGTTCTTGTGGGGGCCAAAAACTCATACGGAGCAGTATGTTGTGGCCATGGTGATTGGTGAAACATGGGCCTTGAAAACACGAGCGTTCCATCCTCTGGGCGGATGACATGTACCCAAAAGTTAGTTGGGACTTCCCCCAAAGAATTTTAGTATCTTGTTAGAGAACAAGTCAAGTATGTGGTCGATCTATAAACAAGGTAAAAAACTACGAGGGTTCTTTTCTGATAACGATGAGATTTCACCAGCCGTTTATGGCCCCGGTAAATGAGACTCGAAACTTGCTTGAACATGCAGCAAAGCTCATACTGTCTGGCTGGCGTTACCAATATGTCAAGACTTGGCTCCCAAGGAAGAGGCCTCACGTCACTCGCGTGACGTCAATGTTGTTCGTCAGGTTGACGGCTTTTTTAAGTCCAAGAACGCTGTTACCATTGCTGACACGCAACCAAGTAAAGAAGCGAGTGTCTTGCTGGGCAATTCTCATCTCGGGTCGATTGGTCTCTCAGCCCTATAAATACCCCTGTGACACATGCTCTCCCCTATGACTCAATTCTCTTCTTTTGCTGCATAAACTTCGACTCATTCCCAGTTTTGCTCTTACTCGAAGGAGGAAGGAACGTATAATGGATACATCATCATCATCATCATCATCATCATCATCATATTCGTTCAAGTGGCGGGTTCTACGAAGGAACTTGAAGAGTGCGGTGAAGAAGATAAAGGACATGCTAATTTGCAGATGGAAAAGAATAACCAATTCAGTTGGTAGCGGTGCTCATAGAAGGCGTTGGTGGTGGCGCAGTCGTACTTCACTGGGCTTGCGACACCACATTGAAGAGGCAGATTGGAATGAGAGTAGTTCAGAGCCAGATGGAGCACTGGAACGCGTAAAGGTGGTATCTTTGCGTTGTGATGGTATCAGTCATAATGATGCATATGAATATGACTGCGAAGAGGATGACATCAATGGGAGGGCGGAGACTTTTATCGCGAATTTCCGGCGTCGACTTCAGATGGAAAGGCAGGTTTCTTTGGAGCTACGCTACTACTCACGACGGAATAGTTTCTGTTAAGTTGGAAAGACAGGACTGGTTTTGTGCTCTTCTTTAATTTTATGGTTTCTCTGCATATTCGGGTCTCAACGTTTTGATAATCAGCATCAAGTTCTGAGTTTGGAGCATCCTGTAGAGAGATGCCACAAATGAAGCTACTCTGGCTGCGTTGATGTATGTATTGAATGAAGATACAGAGCAATATTCGCGTCAAACAAGCTATTGATAGTGTCACTTTAAAGGCAGATCTCCTACACTTTCACAACGTTGTTCTTCCAGAATTAAGAAAATCTGTCCTTCCAGTGGAAGCGCTATTATAGGAAAAGCGACATCACGCTGCGCTCCACAACAGTGTCAAATCATTAATAAGGTTGAATCGAATACTTTGAAGTCTGCATCCAAAGCCCAGCTGACTTATTTGCCTAAGGGCCAAAGCTGTATTAAAAAAATCAAGAGATACTCCAAAAGATTGATGATCTAAACATGATACTAGGAAACATACGTTTTTCGTTTTCGCCACCATTGCCAAATCTTCTTTGTTTCAAAAGAATCTTAACAAGGAAGCAACATAACTACATATTCAGATTCAGATTCAGAAAAAAAAAAAAACTCATTGTTACTGATAATTCGGCCTTGCGTCGCCTGTTTTATCTGTTTAAAGTTTGCTTTGTTCAGTAAACTGTAAACACAAGATTAAGATGCTCTCAGCTGGCACTCATTTTTTTTCCATGAACTTCGGCTCATCCTAAGGCCCATCAGAAAGCTAAGGTTAAAAAAAAAAAAAAACAAAACAAGCAAAAAACTAAAAGCTTCACTTTGAAGGGGGTAGGAAAAACAGAAAGGTCAGAAGAAGGCCCTTGAAGAATTAAGTGAATAAGGCAAAAATCAATAAAACTAACGGATATTTGTCATCATAGGAACATCCAAATTCATGTGTTTCTGGTTTTGAAAAATAAAAACGAACATACTTCACTTCACTGGAACCTGAGTAGTTCAGAATCAGATCTAGCAATTCAGTGAAAAACTTACAGATATGTTAGCTTTCTCTTATACTGATTGCCCCGGCAGTTATGAAATCCAGAGGAGGGCAGATACTCTTATTGCAAAAATTTCGGGGTGGTCGACTTGGCATGAAAAGATAGGCTTCTTTGGAGCTATTTTTAGTACCTTCCAAGGAACCGCATTTAACGTGCTAGTCTATAAGCACACATACCGGGATGTTTCTTTATGCGTGTTTTGACTTTAGATGAGAAGTTAAAAGAAACGTTGGCATTGTCAATCAAATGCGATGATACCATGGAATAACAGTGAAAGGAGCTCACTAGTCGGAAATGCGTTTTGTTTCATTGTTAATGTATCATAGAGAAATCGTCTTCAAGGGACATTCAGGGCATCTCCAAATGTTTGCCTCCTTGAGTGATCTGAGTATGCTCTGGAAGTCATAATATCTCCTCATTGCACTGCAATCGCATAATCGTCCGGGGAATGAGACCCTTGAGAGTGGCCTCAAAAAGATTATCTTTGTCATGATTTGAAGCCATGACCACACTTTTTTGTGGTGTAGTATGGTGTTTCGGTTTAACCGTCTGAATAAACCGAAGAGCAACTTAACCGGTGCTCAATGGCACTTGTTGACAAGCAACTAAGTTGGATGGATGTGAAATGCCAAGCCAAAAGAAGGTTCATCCCATTGTCCACGGCAGTTTTGATGTATCCACAGGGCGTGGATTACTAAGCTTGCTTCTTTGTCCAGTTCCAACTGACACATCAGAGGCTTTGGCTGCTGCTGCCTACTGTCTCTTGCTAGTCTCCGTTGGGAAGATTGTCATTCCAAGTCAACGGATCAGTAGACTTTTGGACCTATATAAAATTAGCCCTATGCAGACACGATGCTCTAACCCAAGAGAAAACGCTTCCACTCGATGCAGAGAAAATTCATGAGCAGATAAAAATGGTTGGGGCCAACAAGGCACTTGAGGAGGGTCCCTCTTACTGGTGCTTGCAACAATGTAAGGCGTTGGCGGTTTGGTCTAATAAGAGCAGTCAATCGCCACTGCACTGCTGGATTCAACGTCTGAAAGTGATGAAGAAGGAGAAGAAGGAGAAGATGAAAAAGAAGCAGCAACAGAAGAAGACGACTTCAGATGGCCGTTATTCGCATGATCACCACAATTGAAGGGATTGTGAAATGCTGTGTTTTCCTCATCTCAGTGTTGTAACAGAGCCTGTTCTTCACTTTGAGATTGTTCATGTGAATAACTACCTTGTTTATCTCCACCTCGTTCAAAGAAGCAATGTCATAACATGACACGCGGCGCATTTGAGTGCTTCTTCCCACCCTTTTTTCGATATGCATGATTTGATTTCGGTAGACATGAGGACGCCTTACACGAGACTTGGTGCAATTTCTGTAGAGCGAGGACTTCATCTTGGTTCCGTGCCATTTTCTTTTCTTTAGACAGATAGTCAAAGATTTCTCATGTCTCGATAACAATGAACTATTACTAGGCTACACTCAGTGTCATTCTTATGATCTATCCAAAGAATTGTTGGAATCCATCTCCGATTGAGTTAGCTTACAATCATGGTGCATACCCACGACAAACCAAAGATCAACAGAACCATGCAGGAATCATTTGGAGCTTCAACTTAACAACATCAACAGAAGCGAAACATAGTAAAAGATTCCCAAAGGATGACCCTCTCCGATGTTTCAACTTTGCAGACCATAGAAATAATCGCCCAGGATTGGTGATGGCCATTTGCATTTGGATGATCACTGGCAATCTCTTGAGCATGTGGTTGCTTGCCCAACCTGGTCAAATAGAAGGATTCTTTTCCGATAGCTATCAAAAAGTTTCATCTCCACACAAGTCTGCCCTAAAAAGAAGTGGCATGCGAATATAGAATGATGAGACTCACCAGCCATTTAGGGGCAAGTAAATGAGATTCAAACTTACTTGGACATGCAGCTCAGCTCACACTGTCTGTCTGGCTTCGCCAACAATACATCAAGACTTAGCTCCCAAGGAAGTGGCCTCAAGTCAAGTGCATTTCTAACAAAACCAGCAAGTGTGACGTCAACGTCATTCGTGAGATTGACAGCTCAATCAGAGCCCATAAATTAGTTGAATGATAACAATAATCTAGTCAAGTTGGAATGTATCCTGTGATGGGTATATCAGACGGTAAGGTTCCTTGACAATTTCTTTGAATGAACTTAACTAATAGGCCTGAACACGTAGCCTTGGTGGTTCGTCCAGAGTTTCACGGAGACTGCCAAGGCAATTTCCATTGCACTCGGGTTATGGCTTCCTAACTGTATAGTCTAAACCCTGTTACTGTTGCTGACACGCAACCTAGTAAAGAAGCGAGTTGTCTTGATGGGCAATTCTCGTTTCATGTGGAGTGATCTCTAAGCCCCATAAGTATAAATACCCCCATCCCCCTGCTCCCCCTGCTCCCCCACTATGATTCATTCTCTTCTTTAGCTGCCTAAGCTTCGACTGATCCCCAGGGCCTATTAAAAGGAAAAGCTTTACTTGAAGGAGGAACGAACACATAATGGGCACATCATCATCCAAGTGGTGGGTGCTACGAAGGAAGTTGAAGAGTGCAGTGAACAAGATAGAGGACATGCTAATTCGCAGATGGCGAAGAATAATCAATTCCGTCCTTGGTGGTGCTCCAAAATGGCATTGGCGGAGGCGACACTGCACTGACGAGGCAGATGGGAATGAGAGTAGCTCGGAATCAGATGGGAATGAGAGTAACTCAGAATCAGATGGAGCACTCGAACGTGCAACGAGGGAATCTTTCCATTGTGTTGGTATTGGTGGTGGCGACAAACCATATGAATACGATTGTGAAGAGGACAATATTGATGGGAGAGCGGAGAATTTTATTCCGAATTTTCAGCGTCGACTTCAAATAGAAAGGCAGGTTTCTTTGGAGCTACGGTACTCACTCGTAACGGAATAGTTTCTGTTAAGTTGGAAGACAGGATTGGTTGTGCTCCTCTTTAAATTTTATGGTTTCTACATATTGAAGTCTGAATGTTCTAGACAATCAGCAATGAGACTAGTTTTTTTTTGGTCGAAAGCAATGAGACTAGTTTACACTTGTCCTTCTTTAGAGTGCCAGAGTTTGAAGCATCCTGAAGTGATAGAGAGTCCATAGTTAAAGATACCATAGTTGTGTTGATTAATGTAGTGAATGAAGATAAGTGAGGACATTAAAGGCATATCTCCTACATATTTACAGCGTTGGATACGCTTTCATTTTCTTCAAGAACTATGAAATCCGTCATCGGATGTGAAGCACATGGCGCTGTGCATACCAGCAATGTCAAATTCTTTATAAGGTTGAATCGAATCCATTGAATGGATATACAGTGCATCTCCTATCAAAAACTCCATCATTCATATCAAAAGTGACGGATTCATATGTCTTTTCAGTAGCTTAGGTGCTGCATGATAACACTTCTTTTTTATTTCTCCAAAACAACGTTTGGTAAAAAAATAATTTTTGGGGAAAAAAAAGTTAAAAAAAATTTGAGAAGCATTTTTTTACTTATCCACCTTAGAATTACTTTTGATCGTCGAGAAAATTTGTTTCGTATCATTTCTCTATAATCAACTTATGAAGTAGAAATAAAAATTACTTTTGCTAAAAAAGCGAGTGTTATCATGCAGCACCTTAACATCTATATTCTAACCAAAACATAACAAAAAAGCTTAACCCAAATTGAAACTGTAGTCATCAAGAGCAATGCTCTAAGTCAAGTCCAGTCAAAAGCATCCCCGAAAATTTCTGTAAATGTGTGTCTAAATGAGTGATGGAGTACTCGAGTAATTTTTGGGGAATGAGACCATTGAGAGTAGCCCCCCAAAAAGAAGATCTTCGTCGTGATTCAAAATCATGGCCCCGCTTTTTGAGATGCAGCATGTCGTTTTGGTTAAACCATCTCAATTAAGTGGAGAACAGTTGAACTAGCGTGCAATGGCACTTGCTAACAAACAGCGTAAGTTGAAATAAGGCGCGAAAAGAAGGTACATCCCCGTTGTCTACAGAGTTATCAATGTAACGACAGGGCTTGAATTCCTAGGCTTGCTTCTTGTCCAGTTCCAACTGAGACATCAGAGGTGCACAAAAAGTAGCCGTTGCTGTTTACTATCTGCCCACACCTTCTTGCTTGTCTTCGTTGGGAAGTATCATCGCAAGTCAAAGGATCAATTGATTTCTGGACCTATAAAATTAACCCTACGTAGATTTGATGCTCTAACCTGGCAGCAAACACTTCAGGTCGATGAAGAAGAATTTTATGAGCAAAATCTAAATGGCTGGGGCTAACAAGGTACTTATGGAGGGTCACTCCTACTAGTACTAGCCACAATGTAAGTCTGCTCGTGATTTTGCTCTAATGAGAACAGTCATACTCCACTGCAACGCTGGATTCAAGATCTAAAAGCCAAGCAGAAGGAGAAGGTTAAGGAGAAGAATAAAAAGCAGCAGCAGCAGAATTCATTTCGGAAGCATGAAGGTGATGGCATGATGGTAGAATGCTGGGGTTTCTTCCATACATTGTCGCAATTGACCCTGTACATTCTTAAATTATTCAATGCAAATAATTGCCTTGTTTATCTCTCCTCAACCAAGCAATGTCACATCATGACAGAAGTTACCATCTCAACTCTGCAAAAATCCACATCGAAGGCATTTGCCCTTATGATTTTCATATAAATGGTCTTCGAGAGTCTAGATGCGATGGTGTTGCAGTGCATCCAGCTGCTTCTTACCACCCTTTTCTTGATATGCATGATTCGATTTCAGTTGACATGAGGACACCCTACACGAGACATTCTACAATCTCTGTAGAGTAAGGACTTCGTCTCGGTTCCAAGCCATTCTCTTTTCTTTAGATAGAAAGTCAAAGAGTTCTCAAATCTTGATGACAATAAACTATTGGTAGGCTACACTCAAGTGTCATTCTCATCTATCCAAGAATTGTATCCTGATAGAGTTGCGTACCATTATGGCATATATCCACCACAAACCAAAGATCAACAATACCATGCAGGAACTATTTGGAGCTTCAACTTAACAATATCAACAGAAGTGAAAAGTAATGGATATAGTAAAAATATACCAAAGGATAACTCTTCTCCCATGTTTCAATTTGCAGACCATGAGAGCCACATGAACAGAGAGTGACTTTAGGAAGAAGTGTACCTTCACCAGTTAGGGTTAGTGATCTGTAAAAGGACAGAGCTCAAACAAGCTATTAGTACAATTCACCATCACCTTCGCATAGAAACTGAAGAAAAGAATGTTGGGTGAAAAACTAACCCCCAAACCAAAAGATAAAAGAAGAGAAAAGAAAAGAATCAACAGCTCGAGTTGCAACTTGCAAGTGAAGAGTGGACCTTTGTAAAGTCGATAAAGATAGACTGTGGCCTCACAAGCTCTAAAAAGAAAACCATCTATTCGACCTCAGACTAGTACTTACATTCAAGCATCATTCTTAGTCTTCTTGGAGCGCGTTTATCCCCAGACGCTCTCCTTGACCAAAGCTTGACCGGTGCAGCATCTTAACTTAAGAAGAGCATACCTAACCAACAGATTGACCCCACATGAGCATCTCTAATGCACTGTCACTTCCATTGGCTGTGTCATTGCAAGACCCAAAATCTGTTTATGACAGCATGCAAATTGCATTCCTCCAAAAACATTGTGTACAGAGAGTGGAAAAAAGTAATATACAAAGATCCAGTGACAAATTGGCACACAGGAGATAAGAAGACTTGTCCAGTTTGACTTTCCAACTTCAGTAATATTGCCACGATTCAATCCATGAAGCACAGTGCACCTCATAAATATGAGACTCGACACAATGCGGCAGCAGTGGCGCATGATTTAGGCTAACTTTGTGAGAAAATAATCACCTATGTACCAATCAACCGATGTAGTTAAGACAAGTTAAATGACCTGGTCGAGTACGTCTCCAGATGCAGATGCTTAAAAATAGTTATAGCAAACAAACCTTCCAACACATCTCTACAGGAATATTGGACCAGACATCACTGAGCTTGAGAATGCAAGCATTACCTTTAGAAAATATTTCATCTTTCAGGAAATAATCTGTAGCATTTGCAAAAGAGAGAAAGTTCAAATGCCTAACCAAAAAAGTGGGCCATCGGCAGTCAGTAACTAGTTTCTCCTCAATCTCCTGCTGAATTTACTTCTGCAGTTTCAGTCTGCTCCATCAAACAAATTTAAAAAAGATAAAAGAAGGGAATAACACAAGCTCACTTCAAAAAATTTGGTTGTAAGAGAAGCTGGATAGCCTCAGACTATCTACCAAAAGTTACTGAATACTTCAAATAAGCAGACAGAGACCTCATCAAGACACAGAAAACCCATGCATTGTGTGAATATATATTTCTCAAAGCCTAAATAAAAAATAAATAAAACTTACCAATCTAATCCAATTTAATCCACAGTAACAGATGAAGCAACTACAATCAGACAGATACCGGGGTTACACTCTGTTTCCTTATATTTTTGTGGTGTCCATAGCTACTAAAAAAAATCTGATGCACCAATGAATAAAGATCAGCTGTTGCTCCTTTAGCCCTCTTATGCAACACGCTAAGATGCAGTGCCACACTGAATTGGTTTAAAAATTTCGAAGTTCTGCAAATCGTTCATATAGCAGATTCCATAAGCAGCATCCATGAGGTTTTCTCAAACACTTCGTTCTCCTTATGCTTCAATAGAAACAAGCAAGAGGTCAACTCTACCTCATGCCTCTGGGACTTTTTGCTCCAAGTGAATGAAAGATTGAACAATTGATACCAACCACAAAGCTGATACCAATTGGTTAATTAATTAAGATATCTTCCTATTCATTTCACAGAAGAACTATTAAAAGGAGAAGCAGTGAACAGATGCATCATACTAAAGCAATAGAAGGACAACAGTGCATTTGCACGACAGAGGCTAACTTCACCTTCTCTCCCCCATCCTCGTTTAATAAACCCAGGATCTAATTCTAGGTCGCCAGCTTCACTACCTAATTAAGCTGGCACTTTACACAAACAGTTTGTTGACTCCGCCACAACTTATGCTTGAACCCTTGCAGAGAAAACATTTAAAATGAAACGTAAGCGTCGGTCAGGGGACGAGCCTCTCTTATCTGTAAATGCACTTCTTTTCTTACTCCATATGATATTTTGAATGTCACATGTGAAGCCACACTATTGTAGCTGTCTTCCAAACAATTGCCCACGTGTCACATGAATGACCCTAGCACTGCCCGCATACCTATCACACTAGCTACCATCTTCTCAAGCCACTGTCCCGCCAGACCCAGATGCACTCAAAATTTGCACGCTATGCCATACCACAAGCATTTACAACTTAGATACTACTTTGTCTCAAGACATGCTTAAATCCACATGGGCCAGACATCACAAGAGAGTGTGTCAGCCTGCAGAAATGCCCAAGCTAATGACAGAGGCATATATTTGACACCCGAGCTGGATGCCAAGTGCAATCAAGAAAGAAATCAACATAATGAGACTACATGTGGTCCTCTGTAATATTAGATTGTACCACACAAGAAAAAATTCGGGCCATGTTGTATTTACCATTGTTGTATACCTTCTTCTGCATGTTTTCCAGATGAAGCTCAACAAGCATTGTCTTTCAAAACTAAAAGGATTTCTCCTAATACCTATAAGCAAAATATGCGAGGGTAATGGGAACGCACAACATTGTTGTGCACCATGGTTATCAGGAATTCCCTTTGCCTAAATGTCAGGATCAGCTGTAAACTTGAGTTGGGAAAGGCACGTTCTCACTTTCAGTAGAAGTTTAATGAAATCAATCATGGCAGCATCATGCTAACAATATCTGTTTTAGGCAAGAAATAATGTGTTTGTCTTCTATGTGAATACAGAATTGTGAGTACCATGTATTCTTATCGATGATAGCTCAAGGAAAAGGAAAATGATCTAAGCATGAACCCTCAAAGATTCATTTACCTGATATACCCAAATACAGAAATGTGGAGAAATAAATGGAAATCAATGTGTTATTAATATTGGATTTCAAACAATCATGAGGTTCTAAAGTTACATACAATGGAGTACTGCAGCTCTTACATAAGAGATTATACCTTAAATCAAGTTACAGCCAGTTATCCCGTGAAACATCCTTGAAATCATCCTCATCAGCCATAAATAATAGGAAAAGGCCACGTTTCACATCGATGGAAGAGGATTACAAAGATTTTGAACTTGCATATCTGTTATAGATCAACTGATAATGGGTTATCATTGCAAGTTCCTGATGTGTGGTTGCTAGTACTCCAAATTGTGCCCCATGCAGTGCAAGCTGAAGAATGCACACCGTGCTGAGACCATGTACTTCAACTGGTTTTCTGCATTATCCACCCGACACCTCATGGGATCAAGACGAGATGGCAATCCAGTGCCGATTGCCAACGACATCTTTCTGGAACTTGTGAACCAGAATGGACACACATTTGGCATGATCAAGGCATATCCATCACCTTTATTTCTCAAATGAACTCAAAGAAATCTTTTCAAGCAGCAATGGCCAGTCGTCTCCAAGTTGCTGTGGATTCAGCTCCATTGCAAGCTTAAAATCGGGTGCAGATATGGAAATTGGAAATTTTTTCTCGGGCATCCCTCCAATGACATTATTTCGCATATGCAAGTGATTACTAGCAGGCCACATGCCATTAAGGACCTTGTCTGGAATCTGATGCTTCTGGATGAGATGAATATGAGGCTCAAGTGTGGACCTTGCTCCAACCAGCTCGATACAAGACTTAATCAGCCGCTTCAAGTAGATATCCAACATCACGTTTAATACATTAGCACACTCAACTGAGACTCCTCCAATCCCTTGTGTAGCCACTATATGCTGCACGCGTCTCCTCAGGGATTCCGTGTCAGACAATTCCCCAGTGTCATGATAACTAACAAAATCATCAGAGTTCCCCACTGACATAGCTTTGCGGCCACCACCTAAACTAGCGGAACATAATGGAACTCCAAGTGGTGCAAGCAAAGGAATTCTAGAGAAACTAGAGAGGGTTGCCTGGTCCACCTCTTCCCCATCTTCCACTATGGCCATCGCAACCTCACTTTTACTGTGCGCTCTAGATTTATCTGTGGGTTCCTGAATAGGGCCTCCATCCTTCTCAAGCAGCCCAGGAGCAGATTGATAGTTCTGCAATGATCTTCCGTAATCACATGGAGTCAAAAGCCCATTCTCAGTCATAATCTTGCTACCGCTATCTTCTGTGGCAGTTGAATGGTACAAGCTTTCCACCTTTCCATTTGGCCCCAGCGGACTTGACCTATCCTTGACCTTCCTTTCACGAATTCCAGACCTGCTCTTTCGGAGAGAGACTTGAGGAACTCCATTTGACCAAATAGAGGAACTCTGGTTTTGATTTTGAATAAGTGACCCATTTTGGTCAGGACCGTCTTCTACGCTAGGCAAAAGTTTGGCAGTTCGTGAGACAGGTTTTGCAGGATCTGCTTCATAAACAGACGGAGGTGTTTTGGCTTGGCATGCATTCTTCAATATCGATCTTATGAACTGATTGTGCAATGGGAGATTCTCCCTTCCAAGCATTCGACAGCATAGCTTGTCGAAATCAACCTTACTAAGCTTTTGGCTCAAGAACTGGTTCAGATAATAAAAGTACCGTTTTGATCTGTCCACTCCAATCCTCTTCACAATTTGAGCTTTCAAGTCACCCAAATCGATTCTGAAGCCCTGATGTGGTTGCATTTCTTGAAAAATAGGATCATGCACCAAGCACAGACCCACGAATGCCCAAATCAATGCTGTTAAGTCCAACTACAAATGACCTGCAATGCCTGATTTTCAACCATCAAATGCAGATAAATTCTCAACCTCAGCACCTACCAGCAGACAAGTAAACCATCTTCATACACACCAGAAACCCATTGAAACACCCAGCCACTGCTGGTATTTCTGTTTCCAAACGAAATATTCAGACAGCCACATGTCCAAAGCGCCAAGGTAAATATGAACTCTCGGAAATCCCAAAAAACCCTAGGATCAGAATGTCTGCGAAGAAAATTCGCAAAAAACCAAAATGAAGCTCCCCAATTGATCAACAACGGATAAGAACATCAAAAACCCTAAGTTCGAACCACCAAGGTCGGTGCTTCCCCGAACTGCACGAACAACAAATTAAATTAGCCCGCCAGATAAATCGACCATTCTCACACGTAATAGAACAGCTACGGGGTTGAAAAGAAAAATTATAAATTCAAAACCGCGATAGATGAGTGGAATCAACGGTGGAGTCAGAAACGGAGAATGGGGTGCAGCAAAAAAGGAAAAATCGAATTGACCAGCGGACAATGGAAGCTGAGGTGAAGCGCGGGCGATTAGAGCTGCGTAGATGGATTGAATTCTAACCTGGTGAATTGCAGGGCAGGAGGGTTCGAATCTCGCAGCTTCAACGTCTCGTTTCCCTCTATCTTTCGGAGGTTGTTTCTATGTGAGAGCTCGGTGGGGTCTCGAATGCGGGTGCGTTAGCTCAGAGTGCAGACCAAGTGCTTGAAACGAGAAGGTCGAGTGGGGTGGCAATGGCGGAACTTTTGCAGGCAGCAGTAGAAGAAGAAGAAGAAGAAGAAGAAGCAGCAGCAGCAGAAGCAAAGAGCAAGTCCTTCGCTGGCTTGTCTTTCTCTTTCTTCGCTCGATTCGCTCGTGCGTCAAAAAGGTCGGGATCGGGTGGGTCTCGGTCTCGGCTCGCGCCAACTTCGTGTCATGTCCTTGATCGGATCCGATCCGATCCGATCCATCCATCTCTGGATTCTGCCCTGGACCACCCGCCCGTTTCTCCTACCCGTCCCAAAACCCATCTCTTCCAAAAATGAATGTCCACTACTCTTTTGCATCAATCATAAATGTCCACTACTCTTTTGCATCAATCATAAGCCTTGCCAACACGACTTACTCACTTTTAGGTCGCACACATGAATTTGTACATTTGTTCCTTTTATCGGAACATCTTTTCGACGATGATGGATGTAATAATCTCTAATGGAAATGAATAATCATGCAAGAACATGTCCGCATTAATTGAATGGCCAATATGAACTATTTTTCTCGTTAATTATGATAGCACATAACAACAAAATAACGAGAATTTTTGGATTTTAAAATCAAGAAATTAGAGAGTTAACGAGGGATTGAATGCCCATGGCACAAAATAAAAAGAGTGTAGCAAGATAAATACAAAATACGATTTAATAACCTTAATATCCTCATTAAAAACGATGTGCTATAGAACGGAATTAAAGTTATTAATAATTCGAAATGGATGAAGCACGTACGACACTACTTTATGTGTACATCTTTTTTTCCTCCCTCTCTTTATGTCATTAAGAAGCGGATGCTTTTATTTTTTTTTTCTTGGTATTTTTATTCGGCACAATTAAAAGTTTGAAACACAAAATCTTAAAAAAAAAAAAAAAAAAAAGGGGAAAAGTTCCAACAAAGTGCGAACAGAAAAAGTTCCAAGACTCTACGTTCCGGGTCGGGTTTCTTTGAAAACCCATTGAGACCCGCTGAGGTCCAGTCCAGGCCCGGACAATCCAAATGATAGTATTTTGATTTGAAGAAATGCCACTCCAAACTGCGACTGGAACTCTCTCCATCTCGCTCGCTCGCTCTCCATCCTTTTGAGATTTAACGATCAATCTGAAAACTTTGGGAGCACTCGGAGAATAACCATCTTCTCTGGAATCTGCAAATACATCATCTGGGTTCATTCAGTTTGCTCCCTGACAAGTCCAGCTACAGCTATGGCGGAAACGGTGCTATTCATGCTCTCTTCTCTTCCTTCTTCTTCTTCTTCTTCTTCTTCATACTGACCGTCCCAAAATCCTTTCTTTCTACTTACCCAAAATTTGGAATTCACCTCAGAACTTTCTGCCGGAGGATGATTTCAGATTGGAGACTACTCGATCCAGATGTAACCATTGCTCCCTTTTCCTAATTTTTGCTTCTGTCGTTGCATTGTTGGAAAATTTATTTGGTCGATTTTGTTTCTGGCAGTTTCGAACGTCCTCAAAAAGCATGCGGAATTATCTGAGCGCCTTTCCAGGTACCTCTCTCCCTCATCGTTCGTCGACGCTCCTCATACAGATTCAGTGGCTTCTCTAACCTTGCAGTCATGAAGTCATTGGACTCGAGATATCTGTATGCGCAGGCCACGGAAGTTTCCTAGTCTTTGATTATGAGTAGAAATCTATTTGTGATTGCTCCCCAAGCTGTGACCTGAATATTTTATTAAATGTATTCATAATTGAGCTCTCTGCTGGTCCTGTGGCAAGAAAAAATTCCAAGATTGCTCTATAGCTGTGGCTATGTACTATGATTTCGTTCATTCATTCTGACTTCATCTTCCTTGACGAGATTGACGTAAGTTTTTTCCACCTCTGTCCGTGGTGGACGTGATTTCTCATGACAACTTATGAAATTAAATGAGTAAATTAAGTTGTTTTGAGAAAACAAGATTATCCTAATCAGGAATCTGGAGGTTTTGTAACATAAGATCAGTTGGCAGCGATTATCACTTGGTCCTTGAAGATGCCCTATGAGTGTTGCCCTTCAATTCTTTTTCCTTTTATGTCAATGAATGCGCCGGGCCTTGTATTAGGGTAGAGTTCAAATTGCAACATTTTCAATTGAAAGTTCATAGATTCTTACTGTTGATATAATTAATAACTTGATTCAGATTTGATTCTCATTTAAGCTAGTCATTAATTTACACTATAGTTACAGCTCAAGTAACCATTGTACCCAATAAAAAATAATGATTTGGTATATAGTAAATATATGTATTGGACAGAATACTCTCTTTATATTTCTGCCAGTGTACAATTACATTTGATAAATCTTTCAGGCTACGTGCTGTCTGGCCAAATGATATTCAGTTGTCTATGGTTATGCCCAAGATTTATGATGGCGTTCTTTTCACATTACCTCAAGTGGTGCTCATGGTTGTAGTGCTAGTAAATGTTTTTTAATTCAGTGTCTACTATATGGATCTAATATCGGATGATTGAGACAGCATTAATTCTAATAGACTTGGGCACTGAGGCTGGACTGATTTGAAGTTGCAGGGACTCTGACAAATCTGTTTTTGAGCGTCTACAGAAAGAATTTGAAGCTGCACGTGCTTCCCAAAGTCAAGGTATCTCTCGACATTGATAGCATAATTTCCCATCATTTATTGACCTTTTTTCTCCTTCAAACAGCGTTTTCCTTTTGGATCCAAATTCCTTGGTCTTTTCTGATAGTAAATTATTCCATCTCAATTGCCTTCTGGAATCTCCAATCTATAATAGCAAAATGTTCATTCTTAGGCTAATAAAAAAATTGAGTGCTGGGTTGGCCTGTCTTATTATGACCATTGTGGTCGACCTTGGCTATAAAAGCTGGTCCGATCATCTGCCACATAATTGTTTCGACAGATGCTGCTAAGCTGAGGCTCGTCCCTTGCCCGCCCTGTTTTGGCAATTAATAAGGTCCAGCCAAGACTAACTATCAGTGTTCCATAAAAAGTGATTTCAAGTTGCCAAAGAAGCTTCTCTTAGGTTATGCTTTTGGGTTCGAATTAGGTTATCCTTTGGGAATTTTTTTTTTTTGTTGGAGTTTTGGTTTTTTTTTTTTTTTTGGGGGGGGGAGGGGGAACTGGGTTGAGTTGGTGATATCACTTACAACTGTAGAGTTCAACTCTTCAAACATTATTTATTTTAAGATTTTACACATTAGCCAAGGTCTTTTCTTGCTGTTGTGTCCATTAATTGAACTTGTTGCTGACCATGGCAACTATATTTCAGGCAGTGAACAGCTGCACCTCTTTTGAGGTTGTTAGATTGTGCCGTCCAGTAGTACCCGTACAAACTGTTTGACAGAATTACTAGGCTTGCCAGCTATAATGTAGATGACTTACTGCGGCATATATTGTTTAGACTCTCATTATAAGTACACCATCTTGCGTGCTCTTCCTTAGCAATCTGCTTAATTTGCTGCTTTAATAAAGTAAACACATGAATATCTTTCAGAGATTCACTTGGATGGTGAAGAATGGAATGATGGCCTCTTAGCCACCATAAGAGAGCGGGTAAGTTTCTGCTGATTTATTCCGATTATCTGCTAAGTTTTCTCCTCCTTATTGATATTTTGTTTCCATGAATAAAAAATTCTCTTTGTATTTTAGTAGCTCTTGCTATTACGAGTAATTGCTCGGTTTAAATTAAATTGGCAACCTCACTCCTTTCATTAAGGTTCACATGGAGGCAGACAGGAAGTCTATGGCAGGGGACACAACTTTCTCTTCAGGCACTCATATTCAGGAAAAAATTACTTATAAAGTCGGAAACAAGGTAAGCTTTTGATATTATTATACTGTGTTGTTGGGATCCTTGAACTTCTATTGATGATCATATATCTGCAGTTTCAAGATGCTCTAGTCTGTGGCTTGTTACAAATTACACAGCAGAACCACATACTTGAATATCTCGCAGGAATCATGGATACACAATGCTGTAGGTTTTATTGTAAGATTTGAATATGTGGTGCCGGAGAAGCTAAATATGTAAATTCTTTACAGAATCTATTGTTAGGCTTTAGTATCATCTCTGCCAGGATTTGGGATAATTGTGAAAACTGATTGGCAGTCCCCTCTATTTGCAAGTGAAATCTTGGGCTTTGTGTTGATTGGCCCTTTACATGCAAATGAAGTCTTGATCTGGTCTTAATTTTCGTGAACAGGTGATTTGTTGTTTGGAAGGCGCAAGAATTGGCATACAGTATGAAACTTTTTTTGCTGGTAATTTGTTGTTAATTAGCAGGAGTATAAATTGTCTATCTGGTTTACATACCATGTTTTTCATAGACGGTTTTTCTTGTTCCCATGAATTCTGATTCTTGGATAAGCAGAAATGGGTATTTTGTATTTGATCAGACAAGATGGACTCGCTTCACTTACAGTAACATGTGTATTGGTGGATATAGTATTACTTAACGATTTAGTGAGTCAGAAGCACTGAGTGCACTAAGGGATTGGAGTGAGACTAAAAGAGGAAGGAACAGTAACAGGGAAAGGTGGATAAAGTATTAGCTACCGATGGAAAAAAAAGAAAAAACAAAAAACCCAGTTAAAACATGATCCTAAATTGGAAACCAGCAGGCCGAGCTGACGTAGGATTTGAAGACTAGTACTGAAGGAAGTGTTATGGGGGCTTTTGTCTGTCATATCTCTTATTAATTCAGTCAGATATGCTTCGAATTTACTCGCAATTAGTGGCTCATGAGTCGTGAGACATGTTTCTTCCAATGATCCTCCCTTTTCTTTTTCTAGTTACCACAGATCTATTACCATACACGTAGTTGCCAAGTCGATTGAAGCTGCAATTCCAGATAGATCACAATGCAGCAGTTAGTTACAAGCAAAGACTATCTACATTATGATGATGTAAGAATTGAATTTAGAAGATTGTCTGGACCTATTTTTTTTCCTTACTTGAGAATTTGAGTAGCAGTTTTGTCTGTTGAAATTGATTGTCTGGTGACATGGGTGTGCACAACCTCCAATGGAATTACATCATCGACTAATGGCTTTAATTATAATTTGCTTTGGCTGATGAACTATTTTTGTCAGAGGCCTATCTGCTATAAATAATTATTGATATTTCTACAGTCTTTAACAGCACTTTTTGTCCATGAATTTAGGTTTTGACCTACCCCTATTGACATGACTGTTTTACCTAGTGTTGCATTTCCTTAATCAAGCATCTTGAACTTATCTAGGGGTAGGCACATGTGGGCCCAAGTGGAAGGTGTAAAGACAGCAGTTTGCCCTATATTTTCTTGACCCCCGTCGTTCACAAAGTGTTTTGGGGAAAATTCATGCATCAGCTGGTCTTTTTTTTTTAATCTATCAAGGGTGATGGCACATCTGTTTTGTACCTTTGCAGGAGAGCCATGTGAATTATACCACATCGTTCTTGAGAGTAAATCGTTTCTTGAAAAAATGACTGTCCTGGAACATACAATTCCATTCTTTATACCAGTACGTGATGCGGAAAATGATCTCCTTTTTTCAAATGCAATGGTAAGGTCTCCTGCCTGAATCCTTTGGGACTTGGGAAACTCTCTCTGTTAGATCTTTTCTCATCAAAATGATTTATGTCCAGAAATTTATAGACCGTGTTGGAGAACTTCTGCAGGCTTACGTGGATAGACGTGAACAGGTAAGTCATTATGGGGGAAAGCCTACCTTGAGTTTTACTACATCTCTGGTCCCTTCTGATGTTTTGGTTGCTTCGAGTCATTAACATTTAACTGCAAACCTCAAATTGGATTCTATTCTTGATATCTACATTGCTTGTCTATGCAGGTCCGCCTTATTAAAGAATTGTATGGAAACCAAATTGGAGAACTGTATCACAGTCTTCCATTCAACATGGTCGAATTTGTACTTGATGATTTTGAGTGGTTGGTGTATTTTCTTTGATCTATTTATGTTATATGGGGATTTTCGTGGATAGCTTTTCGTTTGGACAATATATTGATAATGTGATCTCATGCTCGGCTGTACCTTTTCTATGTTGATTAGTTTTAATGGTTGAGCCAGTTCTGCGGCTTGTCTTCTTTTGTCAAATAAATCTGTTTCATGTGCATATATAGTGCTATTAGAAGATTTTTGTCCCAGTTAAAGTAATCTTGCTATTCATCCTTATTGGAGCATCGCCACACTTCCATCTATCAACTTGAATTTCTAGATAAATTGGCATGGTGGTCTCACAAATTCTACATAATCTCAGAGTAGGAGGTCCTTTGTTTGAATATCCAACTTTTATGTGTCTTTTTCCACATTTTAATCTTAGGCTATATCTTAACCTACAGGTGAAGAGGATAGCATTTAAATATTAATATAATACACCTTTAATGTTTTTCAATTGGCTGTAGTTTTGTAAGAATGTGGTTGAATTTCCTAATTATTGTACCTTCTTTCATTTGATGTCCCTGAATAGCTGACATCAACCGTATCTTTTGCAGCAAGGTGACAGTGACTCTGAGGTATGAAGACCTCATTTGTGTACTCCCAACTCGTATAAGAGTCCTGGCGTGGCCAAGGAAAAACTGTACCAGTCCAGTCTCCATGAACCGAAGGGGAAATGGAGTTTCTGGAAGTCACCCTAATCCAGCTCGCCTTTCTTATGCAGAGGAGGCCTTGCGAAGTATGAGCTTGCCAGAAGGTATATTTCCCTCCCTATATAATTTGTGAAGCTCTTGTTAACTTTCTCAGGCAAGGATGTCAAAACTTTCACTTGTAGAAAGAAAGGATGTCAAATTCTCTCAAGGCTTTTTGCAAGTCGAAATTTTTATCTTATGTGCTGAACTGCCAAACAAATTCCAGGCCAACTCCACAAGCTATAGATGTGAAGGCTAAGATATTGCTAAATAGAAATTTATTGGTATGAGATAATTAGATTGAGTCTGTATTTGACTATTTGAAATGAAGAACTTTGAGAAATGAAGAAATAAGTTCAAATATATGGATCTAACATCCGACATGGGAGTGATGGAGGGCTTTGTTGTCTTTCAACATGGGAGTGACGGAGGGCTTTGCTGTATTGTCGTCTTCTCCAGAAATAGGTATTATGGACTTGAAACTGCTAATTTATGTGAAACCTTGACATGGACATAGCTTAATTTAAGCCAACTGACGAGTGGGAGGAATCCTGTCTATGTGCTCTCTTGTCATTTATTTAGGGCCTCTAATTTTGTTTTCTGTTTGTTTTCTCTCTTCCATGTTCAGCATTTGCAGAAATTGTGTTAAATTTGCCACAAGCTCTCCAGCAATTATACCAAAATGCACCTCCTAGAAACTTGGATTCAACAAGGGTCTAAACTGTACAATGTAACAGCAATATCTGAGGTACTCACGTCCAACTTCTGCTTGTTTGTCTTTTTTTCTCCCCTTAGTCTGCAGCATACTTTGTAGCTATCCGAAAAGGAAATATCCTTGTCCAGTTTGGTTTTAAATGTGCTCATTTTCTGATAGTATCACTTTGTGTAACTTCCAACTTTGCTACACTCATTTTGGAAGTTCCTGGAATTAGTTGCAATTGCGTTTTTGGATTAGTTTTACTATTCTCTCTTGGTTATTTTTGCATTCTGGTCATAGTGAAAAGCGAAAAAATAATTGGAACATCCTCGTGATATTCACCTGTTTCATTTCCGACCGATCAATATATCCAGCATTCCAAATTGCTCAGTGAGGTCAACTTCTGCTGTTTATATTGTCAATGTGTAAAAGACATTGTTGTTCTTGCTTCACGACCCTGCTATGCCACCCAATTGGTCCTTCCCTTCTTTTCAGTTATACATTGTCAGGTCCAGAAATTATTGCTATTAGTTCTAGCATTCTTTGACTATTTTCAGGCTTATCTTTTTCGGTCCATAAAGGGTTCATAGATTTTTTTCTTGGCTGCCTTGTTTGTCTGCTTTAAATGAACAATTATGAGCTCCTTTGCCTTCCGTCCCTTGTCAGTTCATATTGGTTTTATGTTATTCTTGTTATTTCACTATTCAACTGTTCTTTACTGCCAAATCACGACAGTGGAATGAGGTGATGACAAGTGAAAACAGGGTCTTACAGGGAGCAACCGACTGCACTGTAGGTTGTATGGCCTGACAGGAGCTTCAAAGATAAGGAGTCAAGGGGATTGAACTTTTAAAAATTCATGCCGTATTATTAGCAAAACGCCCAAAGTGCCAGACTATCTCGTTTACATGAATCATTTGTACTGCTGATACCTTGTCCTAAGTAGTATAAGGACTTCTTAAGTCTGGACTCAATATCGTTTTCCATGTTTTTCTCAGAGGATGCTGAATTGAGACCTATTAAGAATGGGAGACATGAAAGAATAAGCTGTGGATGTATTGTGATTTGAAGTTCTCATTGTTCCTAGTTCTTAACTGTAATTACGAAGCTCAAAGGTGGAGTCAAAGGTGAGGCTTGAAGAAACTATCAACATTTCAGCGGCGCAGTGCTCCGAATTGTTTCCTTAAAATCCCATAGATTTTGTATCAACAGTCTTAGTAGTTCGCAGAGAGCCCTCAAAGATTCGGTCAATGTCCGCCAAAGAGGGTGGACTGACTTGAATTGGTCTATATTTGAAATTGCAAATCCCTTTGGATTGTCGCTGCTCTCGTGATGACTACTGCTATTGTGCTAGTACACTGTATACTCGCATGCCGTGCGAGGGATACTGATTTGTCCCCAAGACAATTTAGCAAAATTCCAGCTGCTCTTGGCTGGGCACTTTCTCCACCCGTAGGCATCCTCAATTTTCAAAGTGGACGATTGAGTGCTGACATCACTGGCAAGATAACATAAGAGTAGAATTACGATTTATGTGCAAATGCTTTTCGGGCATGAAAGAAAGTCCCATTTTATTATCAACAGCAAATCGTTAGCACCATAATCTTCGTTTTTAATTTCTCATCCGTAGACAATTGTCATCTCCAAAGGAATAGGAACGCTTCCTTTTCCTATCCGCCACCTATTCCTTCTAGCACTAGAAATAGCCGATTTATCAGTAGACGACGCACTTCAGTACATGCTGTAGATTCTTAGACAAAACAAAAGATCAACATTTTCCAACGCCTCTTCTATAAAATTTACGAAGTGGAAACATTTCTTCCCTACTGAACTGGCAGTGAAAAAGAAACAGACCAATTTGGAGAGCCCCAACAGGGACAAAATACGGGATACAAAGAGAAAAAGATCACAAAGATCTGCTCACAGGGCATGCTGCCCGGTATTATATCCTATCCTACCATTCACTGCCCTTAATCTAAGTTACAACAACAGAAAGCTAAAAACAAGTTCACGACTTAATTTTGTTTTCCCCGTCCTCTGCCCTTCCTGCTGTATCTGGGTTGCTTTCTCCCTTCTTGTTTCTCGCTCACAATGCGTCTCTTACCTGTGCCACTGTATTTTTCATGTGGTTGAGTAAGGTCCTGAGAGAATTCTTCATTCTGCATGTTAGCATTGTTTTGGGAGCCAGTGGCAACACCATCAATCTCGCAACTCTCGTTTACATTTGGGACCTCAATAGAAGTTTCGCTGAGGAGCTCACACGTCTCCTCCGCATGGGGAGAGGGAGGAATGCTTGACCCAACAGGTTTGATCTCCTCATCGTATGACCTATGATTTTCATGTTCTGGTTCCAACCCAGTTGACAACCTAGCAAGGGAGGCATAAAATTTCAGTCATATTTACCTGATACATGCATCACCAAAAAGAAAGGTCAGGAGAGGCACACCTCGCTCCAGAAGCAGGGAAACCATTAGCATCAAATGAACCTCCAGTTTGAGCCCCTTCTGTAAACATTGCAGAGACATTAACAGGTCAAGATTTTCATCAGTCTTCATGTGGAGCGAGGAGCTAAAACTTTCAGGACAGTTCTTATTCTTCATAAGCACAGATTTCACAAACAGGGATCACATTCCAATAGATTAAACAGATCCACACCGAACCAACAACCAGGGACTGCAAAAGAAGGGAGGCAACACTCAAATAAAAGCACCTGAAATTCCCCAAACGACAATGGTACATCCTGATGCAGATGCAACTCAATATTTTGCACAAGTCGAGCTAAAAAGCCATATATCTTTAAAGCAATAAGATTAAAAGTCGAGCTAAAAGCCTGCCGCAAAAAAATCTTGAACAGACTGATTAATCCACTACTTTCTAACTGAGCAGTAAAGAGACTAGACTAAACTGTCGGTTGGAACTCCTTTTCCTCCTGCAATAAAGCAGCACAAAACTAATTCTGAAGAAAGAACACTGTTAATCAAGCTCTTTGAAAATGCTTGCAATCAATATCATAGCATTGATTCCCAATAACTCCAAATTTTAAGTCGTTTAGCATCTTTTAGATTACAAAGTTTTATGCTCATTCACTATTGAAACAAACAACAGGACATGAGATGAAGCGCATTCACAATGTGCAAACACTCTGAAAGATAGTTGCAATTTAGTTGGAAGCAAAATGCTTGACAATAATCCCCATAAAGATGCAGAATTGATTCTGCTGCACATAGACAACCTCAAGTTAACATTTGACTAAACTCCTCATGGGCAATCACAAAAAGTTCAAAGAATAAAGTAGCTCACCCAACCAAACTTACACATAATCATTGTAGAGACCAAATGAATGGACAATTACCAGGTATACTCGTCCTCATTGAACCACCATCTTGCTGACTAAATCCATTGACGTCCTCAGGACCATCACGAACACCAGTACAACCAGCACCACTGTGAGCAAAATTACATGCGGATAAGAATATTAAAGAGAATATGAATGAGGACTGACTGGAAGAAGAGATCCTCCTCAAACACATATAGTTAAGTGATGACAATCTAACTTCTCATCAGTTAAAAGTACCTGATGGAAGCTAATATAACTACAGTGCACACGAAGCTATGTACTTCATGCCTACAAACATACAAATACTTGCAAGTTGCACTGTAGCTCAACACGTGTAAGAAGACCACTTATACTAAAACTTATTGGACCAAAGCAGGAGCAATCTACCTTATACCGAAAAAATTTACTAAGATAGTAATCCAGATGTCATTCCACAATTCTCAAATGACCCTTTGTCAATCTGTCACATTATATATCTAATAGAAAGCCTGAGCTACAGGAAGATTTTCCTACAAACAGAAGAGTATCACACAGAAAGCATCTGACATAGAAGCTTGTATGAACAAGAGGCATGACAGAATTATGACTTCCCTACGCTCTCACAAAGTAAAATGCTCATCCGAGCAATAGGTATTCATTAAACAGAATAGTAGACAAAGGCTGCACCTTTTCAGTTTTTTCTGCTAAAAAATTTGTCCACACAGTAATTGATGCACATTAAACTATTCAAAATTGAAGTAACATGAATAAAGTGGCAATCGGAGATGTAGAGAGGCTAAAAGTAAAATGTTGAGACTACCACCAAACAACAAGAGATTACCTATGTAGAACAGTCTCAGTATTTCTTGAGCCATCCTGCAAACCTACATTACCAACTCTTTTCAGTTAATACCAATTGAGGGTTATGTACACATATACTTACTTGACTACTAAAATTTTAAAAGAGTACAGAAAAGAAAAGGCCACATGATAGCTGCAGATGCAAACAAACCACGGTTCTCATAAAAAATGCTGAAAAGATATATGCAATCAGGCACACTGCAATAGCATGAATCTAGCATAATGATATAGACACAAGTGGACGAGATTTAAGACAGAACCTCCTTTTCCTTCAGTCGTGACCAGATCTCCTTCCAAATCCTTAAAAGCATCATGTAAGCAAAACATCCAAAATGCAGTAAGTCACTTTGCACCATTAAAAAGATACATATATTAAGCAACTTATGTTGCACACAATTTAGGAAAACGAAAAACTCTTTATTCCTCACACACAGCCCCAAAGTACCTTAATCTGTTCAGAAGTCAAAACAGGTGGAGAAGGTGACACTCTCTCTTGCAGATCATCTTGTGCTGTTCCTGAGATTGAAGTAGAAACCGATACCATAAAATGGTCTCTATTTGGATAAATATAATAGAAATGCTTGATGTTCACAAGCCCTTATACCTGATGGCTGACACGCAGCTTGTGGGTCAGGCAGGTCCGAAGATGCATCTACCAATAATGCAGAGCCAGGCATTCTCTCTCCCTGGACAGCTGCTAGGTTACTGTCCATAAATGAGCTACGACTACTTTCTTGTCCAGCTCCAGACCAATCGATTTTAGCCATGGATGATCCCCTCAGAATGGTTCCAGAGCCAACTTTTTTGGAAGATGAAGCCCTTAGCAATTCTTCTGTTGCCTTTGATCGCACCTTCCTTATTTCCTCGGAAATGTTCCACGATCCACTGATAGGTGAATCCCTTTTCAGCTGCATTCAAGTTGGGAAAAAAAGAAAAACAGTGTCAGTGATAAGAATGCAGTCAAGAAAAGTATATCCATATCACACCACTGTGCAGAAAAAGAAGAAGAGCTTTTTCACATATTTATAAGCCCTTTTCACACATATACGTGACGAATTAAATCCAAGTTGCCTCCTCTGTAAGAAACTGAAAACTGAGTATAAACCAACAAAAGTGATAGAGCGTTATATCTTTAATTAGTTTCAATTATTGATGCTTTGATGGATACTAACTGTTGTAATAACTGAAACTTTAATAAAATGGTGGTGCGCGCCATTTTAAGGTGAACTAATAATACTTGCTTCTTCTTCCACTACATGTCCCAAAATTAATTGACGCGATTTGAAAAGTTAAAAGAGAGTAAACCATTAGATAAATCCTATCTCCACTATTTAAAAAGATTAAAACAGTTCAAAAGAGCTCTATCAATATATTCGCCATCCAGTATTCACCAGTCCATTTTTGAAGCAATTCTCACACGCATTCCTCATAATAAGGCCTAATACACTACTTAACAATGTTAACAATGAACATACAGCAAACTGAAAAAAAATTGCCCCAGGAGACAGATCCCTAACCTGAACCTTTGATGGGGATGAGGAATTTCCACCAATTGAAAACAGTGTATCTTCCTTGGAAAACGGCATCCTCACTGGTGAGGCACATCTTTGCCCAGCAGTATTTAAGCATGGAGAGGCCCATGGAGGACGTGCACTCATATATGACTTGGCTACATCCACCGGTGAGCCAGTTTCACCTTCAATAACCTGGACCAAAAGACAAATTTCAGATGCAACACCCCATTCAAGTTGCCAGTTTCACCTTCAATAACCTGGACCAAAAGACAAATTTCAGATGCAACACCCCATTCAAGTTGCATGACAAACAGCTGAGAACATAAAAAAGTGGTTAAGAATATAGTGGCACATGAGAATGATATTTGTAACTGACAAGATACATACACTGGCCCATGAGAATGATATTGTAGACAACAAGAATGACATACAGTGGCACATGAGAATGACATCATTGATAACAAGAATGTCACGATTCAAGGACACCAGAGTGAACTCATTTATATGCTTATTTCCTTGTTCCAGTGTAGACAACAAGAATGACATACAGTGGCACATGAGAATGACATCGTTGATAACAAGAATGTCACGATTCAAGGACACCAGAGTGAACTCATTTATATGCTTATTTCCTTGTTCCAGTGTAGGATCTCATTGAGAATTCAAATCCCATGAATGGCAATTTCAATGAAACTCTAATGAGGATCAGTCTTTCTGCTGTGTGTTAATAAGGAAGAAGTCCACCCTAGAAGGCATAAAACAAGGGCACGCCATGATGGGCATTAACCAGCACTTCACTAGGGCTTAGGGGAAAAGACGCAATTAGAGAAGTGAAATCGTCTAGTGAAAAGAACTTCTGCTAGATAAACGGTAGAGACTAGAAACTCATTCTTAAGAGGGAGAAATAAAGAGAAGAAAATACTTCGACCAAAAATGAAACCACATGGTTCAAGCACAACCATGCGGATGATATCTTGCTGCATGAATCCACAAACATCATATGATGTCAAGCATAGTTGCAAGAATAAAGACAAATGAATTCACCTAATCATCATTGAGGGGGAAGAAAATTGCCTCCATTGTCAGAAAACATTAGTATTTTCTTTACGAAACAGAAAACCTCAGTATTGGAAGATATTATTTCTGAAAGAAAAAGAATTTCACACTAACATGTGGTGACCAACTGGTGTTTACAATGGGGGTTGCATTATCCAGATCCAACTCTAAATTTGATCCCAATTTCCTCTCCTGCAACCATTTCTTTGCTTCCACGACAGCTGTACTGCATAGATGAGGCATGTCTACATCTGAAACCAAAAAAAAATCAAACTGCATGTTTCCACCAGGTTATCAACCATTCGCCCGTTGGGTCTCCAAACATCCTAAAAGGCAGTACCTCCATGGTTTGCTCCGTCATGAACTTCACTCATCCACCCACCCTCTCCATCTAAGCTGATGGGAGCTTCCACAACTCTAGATTTGATGATGCTAGTTAATCTGTCATGTTCTTCCCTGTAAAAGAATCATTAATCTCAGTATTGGATAAACCATACATAGCATGAAGAACAATTTATTTTGAATAAATCAAAACATTACTGGAAAGTTCAAAAGCGGTTAAAACCTAAAAGCCTAGGAATATCTAATAGATCTAATCACTAGTCTGCCCAAGGAATATGGGACAAATGGAAAATGTGTTTATACTTCCTCATTGAAAAGATCAAATTTCTTTTCTTTATTTTGATGAATGAAGAAATTTAATTAAAAACACTAGCAAGATGGCACTGCCCTTTGTATGTGGCCTCTAGCCTCTAAAGAACTGATTAAATTATTTGCCCAACATTTTTTTTTTTTTGGCTCAAACCCACAAACTTATAAGCACACTACAGGCTACAACATGGTGAGAGCGGGCTCAGAAACTGGACAATGAGGCGCATAAGCATGAACTACATTGATACCATTTCATTGTACACAAATAAAAAATAAAAATAATTCATTTAGTGAGCTAATTAAAAAAAACACTCCAAGAAGAACCTGAACTTAATGGAATTCACACGCATGCTAGATGGTATTGGCCCATCATTAGTCCCAGCATTTGGTGCTGAGGAGATCAATTTAAATGAAAAAGGAATTGTATCTGGAAGTATTACCCAGGAAGAAATATGGAGAGAAGAGTAAAACCTCTGTGAAATGGATGCAACACACTATATCCTAGACTTCAAACATCCACAAAAAACAAATCCTTCAATTACCGAGAAAAATTCTCCTGCAAAATTAACTTCTCAATTAGGTACTTTGCTCCAATCTTTCCCGCATTAATCGGGGCCTCCTTCCCTGGTTCTATCATTTCTGATGACAGATTCTCCTAAAGAAAGCAACAATCAGTATTAATCCCACTCTTGCACAATGGTTCAACCATTACCAGAAAATAGAGTACTAGAAAGACGACATACGATATCAAGAATTGAGCTTGCCAATTTATTTTCAAAAATCGGACAATGTGAAAGATATAAGTGTACCTAAACCAGAGATATCAACCATGCCTAGGCAAAATGGCAAGGAAGCATTCTTAAATTCCATGAGGTTGCATAATTGTTCTTGCCACTAACTAGTGCAATCTTATGGAAGTAAAGCTCAAATGCAAGTAAAAAATAAATTGTTTGACATGCAAATGCATATGCTTTTATATCGTTAGGAAACGAGCCCATGCGAGCATATAAGTTAACAATGCCTACATGTAAGCTAGAACTTCCAGATGAAAGGATATGGACGGCACCATGTCCATGAGATAACAAGGCACTTGAACAGAACACTAGGAAAACGATAGAATAACAGTATCAGGGAGTGTCGGACATAAGTTCTAAAACCATGCGAAATAACTATTTTTCCCCAAAACTTTTGAGATGTTAAGAGATGAGTCCACCATACTTAAGAGCTTCTAAGAAAAGTGAAGCTCAATCTAGTGGTCTTGAATGTTAGATACTTTCCTAGGTGTCACAAGCCCTATTCCCGCCCTTTCAACTTGGATTCTCATTTCAAATTGGTCCAGATTTCATCGAACCGGGTTGAACAGTTCAACCAGGTAAAACCAATTTCAACAGGCTTAACCAAGTTGAGCTCGAATTTGTGAAGGAAACAGTATAGGACCAATAAAAGCAGACGTATAAATGTTCTCTTGATGAAAAGAAATTAATATGTTGCATCAGTGTGAGCAGCAACAAGAAAAGTTTACTCTGTTGACCTGTTTGTTGCAAGCTGTTGATCTCCATTTAACAGAACAGAACCAGGACCAGGACAGTTGGCCAAAATACAATATAACTCAGCATGTACAATACCTTTCTTGTGCCTTGAAATTGTACATCAAAATAAAGCTATAATTACCCTTCTGTTAGAATCATAGAGAACCTGCCATTGAGATTCTATCATAAACTGTAAGATGACATTGTCAATATGATGTAGGTAATATGCTTTACCTCATGCTTCATTTACTTATGACTAAACGGGCAAATGGTAAATACAGCATCTACCTACACCAAGGTCCACATGCCCACAGGGAAAGTATACATGCAGCAGCAAAACTATATAAATAATTGTGCAAAGATCCCAAAGTTATTCCTAATGAGATTTTTTTAAACAAAAGTTTCCAAACTGTCAAACATGCTAGGGTGAAGAAAAAAGATTGTAGTGACCTTATGCAATCCGACTACCCCAAGTGAAGAGGCACCAAGGTCATTGTCGTTAGAATCAGTACCATCATCTGCACCGAGAAAGAAATGACCCGCTTAATCAGACTTAGAGGATGTGGTACAGTAGCAGCAAGCTACCAAAGAACCAGACATACAAGCGGCGTATCCCCATAACACAAATATGTATATGCAATAGACATATATATCCAGCACATTCATCAAATTACGAGTATAAGAGTATGCTCAACTAATACACATGCTTAAGTTTTGGGCTAGCACGAACATTTGCGCAAACAAAGAGGCCTTCCCTAATGTCCCCCATCTTTTTTGCGCAGAATTCAATCCTCGTAAATCGTAAAAGAATCAATTCAATAATCCCTTCCCCCAAAGCTGTCACAAACACAAAGACCGTCCCCATTCGAAGAAAAGAGACATACCAGAACCGGAGGCATCGCCGGAGGAAGAAGAAGAGGAGGAAGAGGAAGAGGAAGAGGCGGGGCCGAAGACGGAGAAGAGAACTTTGCCGGCGCCGGAGGCGATGAGGCGAGTGGGGGAGAGGATGAGCTTGGAGAGCCAATTAGGGTTTGGAGGGGGGGAGTCGGGGTCGGGGGCGGGGGCGGGGGCGGGGCGGTCGTAGGGAGTGCCGGGACGGCGGAACCGCCGGGGGCGGAGCATCTTGCCGCCGGATCCGCCGCGAGATCTGGGGATGGAGGCCATGTCCGAGAGAAGGTCGCCGGGGGGCTTCAAGTGGGCGTGCGCTCTCCCTCCTCCTCCTCCTCCTCTTTCGTCAGAGTGTTTTGTGTGTGGGGGGGCGTGTGTGGGAGAGAGGGAAACGGGGAAATGGTCGGTACGCTTCTTCTGGTGCTTGCCACACGTTCACGATTTTGTAGCGGTTTAACTGAAATTCGATTCTCGATTTGGAGCCCCTCCCTTGCAATTCAATTCGATTCAATTCAATGCAGAACCAACATTCACCATATGTCGTCCGAAAACATAAATTAAACCTGTCATAATTTGAACAGTTAATTTTTGTATTATTATTATTATCCCATCAGAATTGAAAGTTGATCGTGGAATTATTGACATTCGAGGATTTAGCATTCGCTTGTTAACGTTAAACACAACCCTCTAATTTGTGCCTTGTCCTGTAGATCCAACCCATGTACTAATAGCCGCGATCGGTACTAAGTTTGGTGTACAATTTTAGTTTGTAAGGTAATGTGTTGGATTATTTAGTAGGCGTTGGGATTGGGACATGATCTATCAATCTTTTAGGACGCTCGAAATGGGCTCAGTAGCTAGCGGCCCGCCCGGGAAGGAAGATGATAAATGGGCCGGAGCACGTCATGCGGTGCGTAGTGCGCCAATCATCGCCGCCGTCACCGACTACCATCCGCCGTCGTTTCGCTCCCCCTTCCCCCCGACAAACCCTATGTACAAGAAGCGGTAGAGAGAGAGAAAGAGAGGGAGGGAGATAGAGGGTCTCTCTAGGGTTTGAAAATCTGTTTCTTTGGCGAGCCGGCCTTCGCAGTGGAAAATGCCGGGCCTGACCTGCAACGCCTGTAACAAGGAATTCCAAGACGATGCCGAGCAAAAGCTCCATTATAAGTCCGAGTGGCATCGCTACAATCTCAAACGCAAGGTCCATCTCTCTCTCTCTCTCTCTCTCTCTACCCATCTTCGATTCCGCCATCCTTATGTTGTTATTGAGCATAACGGTGTCTTCTTGATTTCAGCTAAAGCAGCGTGCTTTAGCTCAAGTCTTCGTCATCTGTCTTGACGCCTTTTTGTTCGAAAGAATGACACCCTGTATCTGATACCTTTTTGGTGTCTTCGGGTTTGAGTTTCTTTCTTCAACCCAACGTGCTGATTTGTATTGTTTGGAACAGATGACAGGGGCGTCTGTTTCTTTTGGGTATCTTATGTGATTAAATTTCGTTCTTGAGCAGTATCCTTTATTTGATTTGAATATTGATAGCCGCATGGGAAATTGGGTCAGTGATCCCCCTGTTCGTTAGCTGAATTCTGTTTCTTTTGTGTGAAGAACGATGACATCTAGCCTGACATTTGCTCCTCTAGGCTTAAGTAGTATATTGTTGAGCCACTTGTATATGCCATTCTTTGCGTTCTGTTTGTGCGAACGAGAGAGAAGTTTCTAGCATCTCATTCTTTTAAGTACCGACCTCAGCAGCTTTGGTGCATGGCCAATGGGATTGATTTCTCCATTGCCATTTCCTGCTGGGCTGTAGTTTGCCCTGTGTCCAATAATGTGTTGGTGGCATTTTCTTTCGCTTATCTTTACCAAAGTTTTGGATCATTGATCTTTATGGGTATTAGCCCAGTTTTGCAAACAGAGAAAGCTAAAGCTTCATTGGAAGCTTTGAACTGGTGCTTCCTTAGTGTATGTGATGTCTGACTTATCACAGATCTCATGATACTTGTGATTCTATACCATCTTGCAAGTCCGTACTATTACCAGTTAGATTTTTTTTTCAAATCATATAAGTTGAGGTTGAAACTCGTGACATTCTCTTACTACCAGCATATGAATAGATTGGAATCAAAACACAACCTGATGTGTTGAATTTGTCAGGTTGCTGGTGTTCCGGGAGTGACGGAGGCTTTATTTTTGGCTAGACAAGCTTCACTGGCACAAGAAAAAGATAAGTCTAGTCAGACTCCGATGCTCTATAGTTGTCGCATTTGTGGCAAAGGATATAGAAGTGATAAAGCACACGCTCAACATCTGCAGTCGCGAAGTCATATCCTGAGGGCTTCGCAAGGGGTGAACCTTGAACATGGGGAAAAGACAATTATTAGACCACTACCACCTCGTGTTCAGAACAGGCCTACTTCACAAAAGGAGTCGGACATTGCAGAAAGCGAAGATAGTGAAGATGAGTGGGAAGAAGTGGATTCAGAGGATGACTTGGTTGGCGAAGCTGCAAACTCTTTGAGTGAACTGAATGTAAATAAGCTGCCCACTGACCATGGTATGGAAGATGATGCCGATGGCGAAGATTTCTGTGAAGTGGATCCATCATGCTGCTTTATGTGTGATCTCGAGCATGATAGCATAGAATTGTGTATGGTTCACATGCACAAGCAGCATGGGTTCTTCATCCCTGATGTTGAGTATTTGAAGGATCCAGAGGGACTTCTTACATACCTCGGCCTTAAGGTATGATCTGCAAAATTGTTCAAAAGCATGCTGCTCCAAGAAGTTTTGTTTCTCGAGTTTTTTTAAATTTTTTGGCTCATTTCTTATGTTATTTTCTTTTTCACCTTTCTACAGGTGAGAAGGGATTTAATGTGTTTGTACTGTAATGAGAGGTGTCATCCCTTCAGCAGCTTAGAGGCAGTTAGGAAACACATGACAGCAAAAAGTCATTGCAAAGTTCACTTTGGAAATGGTGATGATGATGAGGAAGCAGAGTTAGAAGAGTTCTACGATTATAGCAGCAGGTTGGATTCCCGCCATTGATCTCTACTTCTATGTTATCTGTTGACAGTCAATCACCTTTTTGGAGAGGTTCCTTGACTTATTATAGTGAAAGGAAAGCATTTTGTAAATGATTATGTTATGATAATTTCCGAATCTCACCGTTAATCTGTCTGTTTCTGTTGTATTTCCTCTCTATCTGCAGCTATGTGGATGAGGATGGGAAACAACTGGTTGCCTCAGGTGATGTGGGAAATTCTGCGGAACTTGGAAGTGGTGGATCTGAACTAGTCATTACCAGAAGATCAGACGCAGGAGTTTCAACCAAAGCGCTTGGCTCACGGGAATATTTGCGATACTACCGCCAGAAACCCCGTCCATCGACTGGGCATAATGCCGCAATCACTGCTGCACTGGCCTCGAGGTTTATCCCAACCCAGCTGTCCATTCTGTCTCTACCAAACATGCACGCTCTCGATACTTGCCTTATAAATGCTTGATGTTGGCAGAGAAGCAAGAAATATTTTCATATATGGACTCATGTTGGTATGCTATCCCTGATGTTCAGGTACAAGAGTATGGGATTAACTACAACCGTACAGTCGAGAGAACACATGGTCAGGCTGAAGGTGATGAGAGAGATGAATCGATCAGGAGTGGAGGCGATGCGCACCAAAATTGGGATGAAGAGTAATGTCATTAGAAATCTGCCGAAAAATGTTCCGCATTAGACGAATGGAATTTGTATTTTATCTATCATGTTTTTCATTGGCCTAGTATACATGAGTATGTAAATGACCCTTAGGGAATCAGGCTTTCTGCCTTTTGGTGCTAAAGGATCTGTATTTCTTATTAACTACATTGAGCAGTATCAAATTTTTGGGTCTCTTCCAAATCTGTTGCGCTTATAGAGCATATTATGCATCGATGAGCAAGGACTCTTTGATGAATATAATGCTGTGACCGACATGATCTTCCTCTGTAACTTGTGATGCCAAAGCGCAATATGTGTCCTGATCAGTTGTTGCTTGAGGATGGAAGTGATATTGGGCAGTATGATCGGCTAGTGTCACGCGGTTAAGACTTTGGATTGGCTGTGGGCTGATGACTACAAGAAATGCAAAATGTTTGACTTCGAGTTTCTTGTCTGGCTAGATGAAAACAGACTACATACTTGAATGATATTTTATAAACTGGACATCATATCCGATAGTAATGGGAGAGAATTGAATATAAGTTGGGAACGTGTCTACCTACTGCCTAGAGCAAGCAAGAAAGGACGCAACGCCGAACTCTGATCCAAGGGAGAAAGTCCAAAACCAAAACTTAAACGTGTTGCACGAACCGCGACTGAGATAGGGAACCCGTTCTAAAATTGGGTCCTTTTCTCCCGCACCTTCCCCATTCTTGTCTCAGACAAAAACAGAGTCATTTCTAATGCAATATTATCAGTTCTGACTTCTCATTACCATATTAATCAGCAATCCATCCGTGCTAGTTTTCCCACATATTTCGCCTTGACGAGACTTGAAAATTGCTGAAATGACAACTTGAATTAAATTATTTCTTCCCTCCATAGCATCGTTAAAGAATGAATAAATTCTACACGTTACATTAGGATCAGGCTCTATGCCATATAACACACGCCAGCTCCTCTTTGCCTCCACATGCAATAGCCAATCTTCTTTTAGCCCGAGGCGATACTGTGAGAGCCACTATCATGTCCCATCAAGTCACCTGCTTCTCTGTATCATCTTATATCTTCCAACTTGCCCCACTATCATCCATCAAAACTGATGCGTTACTCAACACCGTTGTCCTTACTCAATAGTTAAGGTGCCGTGCCATTACATGGTCATTTGCTGAAGAATACAAAATATTTACTTTTGAAAAATGCTATTGGCTCTTTCTCAATTACTCGAGTAACAATCCCTACAGCTAGAGTTCTCCCCAATGCTCTTAAGGAGACCCTACCAAGAGCTTTACAGCTTGAAAACTCTTCTGCACAAACTGGTCCTTGCAAAACCACCTGAATGCAAAGATAATGAGAAAAAGATATATTTATAAGACCTCGGAGCATATTGTTCAGCTACCAATGGGTCAAAATTTTCGTGTATTTATGAAAAATGTAGTAATCCAATTTCACCTCAATAACTGCACTCTGCTTTGCGAGGAGACACCGCGGTGCTTTCTTCATCACCTTGCCAGTCTTAGGATCGAACAATGACACCATTTTTTCAACTCTGGCAACTTCCTTTGCATGGTGAATATGAAATTCCAACTTCCCACAGCGACCAAGAATATGATACAAGTTTCAGCACCGAGATTCGCAAAAAGATCAAAGCCAACACTTGCAACTATCATAAAGTTACCTGAGAACCAATTAGAATGGGGGAAGCACCATCCAAGACAAGCACTTTCAGCTCCAGATGCTTTGCAATGGTTATGGGGAAATCGGGGTGACAAAGGACCCCGCCAGATATCACGTGGCTTGTATCAATTCCCTGAAGAACCACTGCAACATTATCCCCAGCTCTCGCAATTGCACATGGGCGAGTGTCACGTTCCAAAGACCTGACTGTCCCCACATCCCCTGATGGCATGACCAGAACCTGGTATTTAAGACAAAATTAGGTCATGGCTTGCAATTCCAGGGATGTAAAAGTACTCCACCTGGTCTATTACATCTAGAAATCTATTATCCAACTTGATGACAACCTCTAACAACAGATGGAGCAGCAAAATGATGTTAGTAGTCATGACCCATATCGGAAACTTCTGCATTGACTACTTAAGATCTAAACCTCAAGGTGATCTTAAGGTTTTCACCCATAAAAAGATGCTTTAAAGCTTCAACTATTTTCATATCATTTGTTTAAATCCTATTGTGTACCTTCACTCCACTTCGAAGAGCTCCAGCTTCCAATTTACCACAAGCAGAGACCTGCCCCATCGAAGGTGATTTAATAACGTCACATATGGGCATGACTAGAGGTTTCGAAACATTCCTGGTTGGAGGTTGGAGGGAGTCAATAGCATCCAACAAGTATGGTCCCTTATACCTGCATACCAACAAAGCAGATTTCCACTGTTATTGTATCACAGCTATGATATGACTTCAAATAGGGTATCAGCCAGTTAACATGCCCTGCCATGTAGGATGCTGGGTTCCATGAGGCTTTGAGTGAACCAATGTCATAAGATAACCAGAAGGGGCAAGGGCTAGATTCGGCAAACCAAGGATTGTGTAATGGTTATTGCTGAAGCAGTGGTGGGTAAATTTCCCGAACATATTTGAAATGCAAAAAAAAAAAAGGACAACAAGAAAAGTCGGGCCTGAATCATCTGGTCCATGCTCAGAGATAAGGAAAAACTTGCCGGGAGAAGTAGCGTTTAAACAGCCAATCCAATTATTAAAAAAAAAAAAAAAGCCAATCCAATGTCAATGGAGATTATCAATTTGATGGGGTCAAACCAGCTCCATACAGCAAAACAGGACTAGACCAAGACTTATTCTTGGTTGAACGGAACGATTTTTGGCACGTGGACCTTCATTCACCCCTTGTTAACTCTCTGAACCAGATTTCTGTTTTCTTTCGGAGTCAGGGTCACCATAATTAATTGGCTCCCCAACCCATCCTACGACTGTGAGAAGTCAAGAACCAGAGAAAGGAGACTCACCAGGATAATAACCGAATGTCTGAAGGAGCTGTGACCAGATTTTGATTCTCCATGGCACTCAGAGGAATCCATAATACTGACGAGTCTCTAAAACCACTAGACCGGAGGAATGTCCCAAGCTGCTGTTTGATCAAATCGAATCTATCCTTCGAGTACTGCACGACATCCATTTTGTTAACGGCAACAATAAGTTGATCTACTCCAAAGCTTCTGATAAGCTGTGCATGCTCTTTAGTTTGGCCCTTACTACCATCCATGCCAGCTTCAAAAGAACCATTGGATGCATCAATGACGAGCAATGCAGCATCAGCTTGTGTGGCTCCTGATATCATGTTTGGAACAAAATCCTTGTGCCCTGGGGAGTCCAGCACAACAACGCGATACCTTTTGGTATCAAAATAAGCAACAGCCACCGTCATGGTTATTCCCCTTTCCCTTTCCTCTGGGCTCTCATCCAATGCCCAGGCATAAGCAAAGGATCCCTTGCCCTAACAGGAGAAATAGAAGCAAAAAGACACCAGATTTGAGACTGACTGGTAGTCACACATATGAAAATGGAAGTTTATTCCAAATTTATGGAAATGAAGGTACCTGTAGTTTGGCCTCTTTTTCATGCTTGTGCATGTCCTTTTGAGATATTTGTCCCAAAAGATGAAGAAGTCTACCTGAAAGTGTTGATTTCCCAGAATCAACATGCCCCACCTACAGAAGATTGGAATAGAATGATGGCACTAAAGATTTTATGAACTTAGGATGAACTTAATGAAGTCTGCATCATGAGAATTGAAGAACAGTGATGACTCACAATAGCAAGATTCAGTTGACTCAATAAGCCATCTTCTGCTTCATGGAGCATCCATTTTTCAGGTTTATACTGTCCCTGAGAAGCAGCTTTTCCAGTGCCATAACTATTGGAATATCCACCTCTATCATTAATAGAGGCACTGTCTAAACTATACGCAAGACTTCGCGGCTTGATCTCATCCATTGGTAAAGTGTACTCAACCCCACCCTCATGATAGCTTGACGAGGTGCCTGCCATTTCATCTTTAGATTGTGGTTTACATGGGTAGATGAGTTGCAAATGTCCAAATAACCAAGAACGTTTTGCATTGATGTGGATGAAATACCTGGACTTTTTGCACTTGATCTTAGATTGCGCTCTCCATCTTTTAATTGATTGTTTTCATTACCAGCGACATTTCTGCCCTTTGGCATCGTAAGAGATGAGCTGTTTGATGATCTTGTGCTCATTGGAGCAGACATGTTATTCTTCTTTACGTTTGCACTTGCTAAAACCAAATAAGAATTTCCGAGAATTAATATCAAACATACAAGAAACCAAGTATAACAAAATAAGCACATAAGTGCACAAATGAAGATTATGCCCACTCATTCGCTTCATAATTATGTGTCCCACAACATCAGAAACTTCATGGGGTCTATGTCTAAAATGATTCATTCCATTCCACCAGGCAACTAAAGATAGGGTGATGAGGTGTAACATGTGATTTCCAACTAATTTTTAACTGGTCTACCTATTAAATACTGGATTAACAAGTCGCCATCACTGCATTTTATATAGTAATGTTCTAGAAGACCATCAAATTGGGTCAATTTAAGCAATAACAAATTGCCATTTGTCTTTCTCTAGCCAATAGGGATATTTTTGTTATGGCAAAGATAAACAATGATTCAATATGATAATATGAGACAAGGCAAAACAAAATAAACATTCTTTATAACACCTCCTTTTTTCCTTGTCATTTGAGATATTTTGGTACAGCAATGTTCTAGAAAACCATCAAATTGGTAAACAATGTAGGCGAACTTACTATGGCATAAATGCAGGAGAAGTAGAAGTTCTAAAGTAGAAACAATGCAAATATAAAAATTTCAGAGAACACTTTCACCAGGAGGAATCACATTCTTTGAACAAAGAAACAGAATTCTTTGCTAGGCCCAAAAGCAAAAGTAATTTTCTTGAAAATACAACAAATGCTAATGTTCTATAGCAACTTCAGTTCTCTCACAACTTAAAAAAAAAGATTGCTGCTAACCGTTTACTCAAAGTAGAAGGAAACGTATTTACGCCTGCAATTTAATGGATACCTTTTGGACCCATTTTGGAGGAGCGCAATCCATTAGTGACAATATCATCAGGGGACGGGACATCGAATTTGAAAGGCGCTGTATACATATAAGAGAATGATTAGAGTATTCATTGTGGTGCTCTACCATCCAAATGTTCCAAAAAGAAAAGAAAACTAGACAAGACTCCAGAAAAAAAATCATTACATATAAATATAGAGGTTTTACTTCTAAGCTTTCAGCGACTATACAAGACAAATACAAGAACAAGAAATGGTGCTAAGTCTCTAAAGCAAAACACATGCAGACCTATATTGACAGTTCTATGGGCATGAGTGTTAAATGCCTCATGAAGCTTATTGAAGTTCCCATGCACATCAGCAGACCCATGTAAGATGGTGCGCTGTCCTGTCAAGGGATCATCATTTTGCTGTTGAATTAATGCATCCCTTTTAGGTGTCTGATTGGGCAATGATTCAAAAAGAGACCTGGCCATTTTGGATGCTCCAGAATCTTTACACACTGCATGAAAGAGATCTATGCTATAAAGGCACAATTAACTGAAAGCAAAACACCACCAAAGATAACAGTTGGTGCAATTTTAAAAAGGCCCTCAGAATTGGGACCACAACTTTCAACTCAATCGCGACATGGTCTTAAAGCCCAAAGTAGACAACATGAAATGCATCAAAAGACGCGTGAAAAGAGTCAGAGGGGATAAGAGCACGTAAACCAACAAAGGATTAAAAAGGCAAACTAACTTGTTGGAATGGCATGCCGCTCCAAAAAAATTACAAACCTGTTTTCAGGTCATTGCCATTGCTGATACCACTCGAAGGCAAAGGATTTCGAAGAACCCCACAAATATCACACGCAGTCATGCTCTGGTCATTATCGTAGGTACAAATGGAGCAACGCCAAATGCCAGACCGGGTGGCCTCTTGATTTGGCTTATGCAAATTGCCTGTTACAACAGAAAAAGCTTCAAGAAGTCACACCGGAAAAGAATTTCATCATCAGAGTCTCCGGAGCTTGGTAAGTACAGTAAAATACGTCCAAACAGTGAGATAGTGTTTTTAAATGAAATACAAAACTACAAACTGTGTTTACTTAATTTCACATTTGTGAAAGGATTTTTAACCGTGCCTTGATCTATCTAACAAGTTCAGCTTTCAGACAAGATGGCAGCAGTCTCACTGTTTCTGCAACCTGTATCTCTCCTTTAGGCATTGGAAGAGTGGCGTCCAGAGACAAATGAGATTATGGAGGGAAAGAAAAATGAGCCTAAAATGGCCAATTCATGTGGTTATAACTTATCTCCGAGTGTTTTAGACAATATCAGCACTAGGTCTAATCAAGAATCCTAAACAAAAAAGCGGCCGTTATCTTTTCAAGAAGAAATAGAGACAAGGAAATTCATGGCAGGTTTATTTATGAGGACTCTGTATTGAAGAGAAAATGCTCACCATTATCTTCTACATCATAATCAATATCATAGTCATCGTAGTCGTTGTCGTCGTCGTAGTCGTCATCATAATCAAGGCCATAATTAACCTTGCGCGGCATCTTCCTGCCAAAAAGGAACCAAATTGCTACGAGCTGTCAAGAGACAAAGTTCAGACCACAACAAGGGCAGACAGTAAAAATTACCCAGGAAGCTCGTTGTATGTCTTTCCCACAGGACACGATCACAATCCCATTGAAAGTCGATAATCGAGCTCCCACGTCTACTTAGCTCCCACACATGAAGTCGCGCTGCCAAACGCAAAAGGGGCATGAGCAAAATTTTCGGCTGATTAACTATTTCATCCATCCTGTTTGGAGTTCGGACGAGAGCGACAAAGAGATTCTGCGATTCGGATGCGTTGATTCCCAAACAAAAGCAAGACGAGAGGAATTTGCAAGAGAGTGCAAGATCACTGACCTCGCAAAGTAGAATTTCAACTGAAACAGAAGACAAGACGCAGTGAGATGAGGATGCCTACCTCTTTACCGAGGCGAATGTAGACCGACGGAGTCTCTACGACACTGTAGAACTAGAACCCCTCCTTCTTCTTCTTCTTCCTCTTCTCTCTCTCTCTCTCTCTAGAAGCTAATTGCTTGAGGAGAAGGATTTTAGTGGATCTCCTTCATAGATTTTACCTAGCGTTTATATAATTTCACGCTGATGTCATTATCGCCAGAAAAGGAAAAAGTGCATAAAATATGATATTTTCTCTCTTCTCTTCTTCTCTTTTTTTTTTTTTTTTTTTAAAGAATTTATTTGTGGGAACAAAAACAAATTGCTGATTTAGGGACTTTTCTCATAATTAATACTTTTTTAATGTGTATCATTTCCATTCCGATTTAGTTTAGATTTGGGGCTTCTTATGTGTATGTTTTCGAAACTTTGCTTTTCACTGGTTTCGATGGTGAACAAATTCAATTTTGAAAGAGATCACATGGATTTCGTGAAGGTTTCGCTCTCATAAGTGTCGGATCTATACTCGCTCAATCCTTTTACTCTGCTCGATAATGATGTTAGAGACGCCAAATATAAGTGCGCACCGTCGAAAGGCAAAGTCGTAGCATTAGATGGAGTTCTCAATGTGTGCTCATTATTAAAAACGGATTCGGATGATCGGTCATTGATTTTGATATGAAAAAGTTATAGGTGTGTTTTTTGGGCGTGTGACCTATAACATTGTTTTGATAATTTTTCATGTTGCCTTGAGCTTATTTTGTTTTGAAATTATATGGGATTCGTCTTGGTTTTTGAAGTTATGTTTCTTTAACTGAGACGTTTCTTTCTTGTATTTCGATTGATAAAGTGAATAAAATGTTATATCGACCAAAAAAATATAATTATCAAGGAGTAGTAGTTTTCCTCTCTCTATTTTTTATCGTATTGCTAATGAAAGTTCGTAAATTATGATTTAGTTCGTAAAATACAAATTACCTTGTCTGTTAATAAAAGTAGTTCGCAAATGTACGATTATGGGGTTTATGTAAATCTAACTTCATAATGTGCGTGTATGGTCCCGTTTTCTTCACAAGGGATTGTAGAATGACCAAAAATGAAAAGCAACAATAACAAAATAGGTGAGAAGAAATCTTACTTGTCTTCGGCTTCACTTTTTTTGTCTATGGTTTCAAACGATTGCATATACACAAATAGCTCCCTAATAAAGCCCTTTTAGTATTAACAATCTAATCTAATCATATATCAAAACCAAACTCACTTAGACCAAAACCTTAATAAGGTGGTACGTTCATGAAGGGAGGTATTTGAGAGAGGCCCTACGAAGATGTGCCATTTGAACGGTTGCCATGTTATCTATAAAAGTTATAGATAACTTCAAAGGGAAAGTTTGAACGAAAACTAACGATAGACCGTAGAAGAAGAACATACGCTCTTTCTCTTTTCTCGCCCTCTCAAAAACACAAACAAACATATTAAAGGCAATAGATCGTTACTTTGAGAATCGATCGCATTTACGTCATGAAATGTGAATATTTTCCCCATGATCATATTCGGACCATCGAGGGTTGAAGTTTCGATCAAAAACACGCCAGTGATTCAATGACATTCTCGGGCAATTCCGCAAATCGAACAACAATAGAGATTAGTAGAATATCTCAATTTTAAATTCCAACAGGTGGAAAACACATTGGCCAGCTCCAAATTTGGCTTTTTCAATTCTAGTAGTGAAGAATGAATTGCCAATAATTCTTCAACCTTCCTAATTTCCTAAACCTTCCACTTCTCAGAAATGCCGGATTGGTCCCCCCTCTTAAGCTCCCTGCACTCCTGATGAGTACATAAACTCTGGACTCATAGACAACGATAAGACAACATGCAAAATGTACGGTCAAATAAAGACGATCCACTTAGAGAGAACCATTTGAGGAAGAGGAGATGCATGTCTAGATATATTCAATAATCTCGTGCTGTCGCAGTCAAGGAGTCCAAGCACCTATACAGTTAATTCAAAAACTCACTATAGTTCGTATTTTAACATTATATTCATCTCTTTGGCAATTGGAACCAAAAAAATTACTGTGGTTTAAATATTTTGGAAGAGCTTCAAATCAGTAAAGCAGCTAAAAAGTCATCGTGGGCATCTGCAGTAACTCAACAGTGCTTTTGCCTCCCTCAAATTGATCTCTTCATGGTGCTCCTATATTTTCTGTATCATCTTTGAGACAGGACAGACTCACTCCATAAAAGCATAAGATCCCGAGCAACTGTTGGTAAGTCTGCAATATGGAAAGCACGTGAATTTTAAGACAGGATGTAGAACTGAGGCGAATGAAATTGTTTTCATGTTTGGCAGTGCTTATCATCCTTTGAACATGGTTTAAATTTTACCTTGCACAACTTCCAAAGCTATTGAGGGTATATCTATTTGGTCTTCAACTAGTCTGTAAACATCCACGAGCTGCAAAATCAAGTACCACAACTCAGAATTCACATTAAGTAGAGTTGAGAATGTAAAGCTTCAGACACATACCTCCTGAATGTGAAGCTTAGAGTCTTCTGTCAAAGCAAGGAGGAGCTGTCTTCGAATCCCCTCATCAATGAGGAAAAGGCGAGCTCCATCCTTGATGGTATCTTTAAGGTCAAGTTTCCTCTCAACTTGCCAGTCTCTTGACCTTTGCCTGTAAAAACAGGATCACCCCAGTCATGCTCACGAACCATGATTACAGTATAAGCGGAAAAATCTAGTTGGCAATGTGATACATACATGTCCTTTCCCCGAAATGCAGGGTTGCTGCTCATCTTAGCCACATTTTCCTTGGCAAGAACAATAAGGTTTTCAAGCCGCTTCCACTGGAAGATGCCATCTTTAAATAAAACCTGTAATAAGATGAGAACTTTCATGAGTTGCACCTTCAGTGTGACTTTCCAGTTTGCAAGTCATTCCCTGAGTGCTGCTATGCATCTCCAATCAGTTAACAGTTATCTTAGGACCTTACTTGGCCAATTTGGACGCACAGTGTTAAGGAGGAAAAAAAAAGCGCTTTAGTTTTGCTCCCTAGTGAACAAACAAATAAACAGCACTCTTTATGAATTGACCTAAAGAAGCACTAAGACGGTAACTGATTAACAATGCTTCTTAAAAGGTTCAGAAAATGGATCCATAAGAATTTGAATACATACTCATGAAGGTTTTAACATATTTTATAGCTAGACAACTTTTATGGCTGAAAAATGATTCAACTCAACACATGCTAAGAGTTAACGAGCTTAATCTCTGCATGATGATTTAATAACAAGAAAATCCATTACAATTTTTTGGATTGCAGAAATGCATATTTATCATCAACTAGAGTTGGGAAGACAAAGTCACACAGTTTGCCCCATCTTTGGAACTACTCTTGCTTGGAGCTGAAAGCTTAGATCATTCAGTGTCAATATAGAGTTTGGAAAACATTGGGCTTGGGATGCCCAAGCGATTGGAGTCTAAAGGACACGGAAATGGATGTGTGGGGTCTACTATACAAAATGCCGATATTAGACTTTTGTCATCAAGAACTGCAACTTCAAAGAAAAGAAGTTCACGTCCCAACAAGATCATTAAATGGAATATGCCTGATTGTACCTGTATCAGGCGCTCGCGTAGTGCAGGATTTGGGTCTGTCAGAAGACGTTTTGCCACATATGGATAAGCAACCTAGTAAGTGAATGTTGTCAGCAAAGCAAGAGAATATAAATTCACATATCATCCTTTGAATATTAACCGTTAACTAGAAAGGAAACTATGCAGTTCTCTGTATAAGCAATTGGTAGTTAGTTCCTCAATGCAACACACAAATGAGAAAAAAGCACATGAAACTTGAAATTTTGTACTGCTTCTAGAAATTGCTACACTACTTAGATTTCTTCTATTCATCCCTAGCAATACATAAATGAAGTGAATCTGTAAAATGACATATCAGATGTCTCGCAGAAATAGATTTATGAAAAATGACGAGGAATGATAAAGATCCAAGTTTGCTGCCCCTACACTAAAGCAGTAGTATAGGAAGCATGTTTTTTTTTCTTTTCCCACTGCAGAGCACTGACATCTCCAAACAAAAATTAGAAAAGGAAAAAGATAAAAATAGATTGTGATTACCTCATTGTTTCTAATTACATTTAAGCACAAGTAGGAGTAATAATGAGATTGGAAGATCTCCAATTCACTCACAGGTATTTGACAATTAAAAGTTGATTATCTATCACCCATCTTATGAAGATGATCAAGGGTAAGCAAGGTAAACTGATGAGTCATCTTAGCGAGGGAAAAAAGAGAACAAGGAAAAGCATGCACTTAAGTTGCACCTCCAGAAATTTGAAGTCAGGCTTGAGAGTGAAGCAGATGCCCTCTTGAGTCAACAAAGAACGGATAACCAGTGAAAACCTCTCAGGGATACGGATTGGATACTGATACACTAATTGGTTAAACTTCCCTGCAGCATACGAGGTGAAAAGGACAGCTGACGTGTCATTATTCTCACGTGAATAACGAAGTTGAAAAGCAAAGAGTGCATTCTCTTAGCAATCAAGGATAAAACAATTTCTCAGGTCCTTGGGAAGACTTACTCTCATAAGATAATACTCCCATTAGAAACACACATGTTCAATATAAAAATTGAAGACATTCCATCCCCAACCATCATCTTACCCATGGGACCAAAAATAGCAAGTTGAGCATTAACACAACAAACACCAGTAAACTAGCAGAAACTAGCACTGAGAAATCAAGCCTTTAAATAAGCATAATTTTTCTGTCATGGTAAATCTTATAGACATAATCAATCTTAGAAAAGGCCTCCCAAAACTGTAGCCTTGTAGGCCACAAAAGGTACAGTTTCTTACAAGCTAGATGGCAACTTGAGATGACTCTTTCCAATTTAGAGAGTTTGTCTTCATACATGAATTTGAGTGCTCATTTCCAAGCTCACTTGAGCAGTTTGCAAGTTGCATTAATGATTTAATATGCTTTTCTGGTATAATAAATCGTGATTCTATAAACAGGTATAACTTCTTCTAAATTATTGTCGCTCTGTCGAGTTTGATTTGACTTGGAACTTGAGTTCCATCTGTGGTTTGATCCTAATAATACCCTAGGCTCTAGCTCACTCAATGTAGATAGATCAGGTATATCATCAAGTCAAACTTGAGCAAGAAAAATGAAGGTTGATTAAAGTCAAATGTAAATGATGAACTTCTCATTTGTGCGAAGCGAGTATAAGCAGTTTATAGTGTCCACTTGACAGAAGAATCAAACAAATGCCCTTGTTAACGTGTCCAATATAATTTAGCTACATGGCATGTTTTCTGAGCTGTAAAGACACAAGCCCATTGTGAACCAGGCCCCCCAAAATATTTTTTTGGCAAGTTAAAATTTGTCAGCGGATCTCCAGCATAAGTGGTATGAACTGTCTAGTTTCCTGTTTCATCCGGGACTTGGGCTGTTAAATCTAAATCGTGAACTGTTCTTTACTTTATCTGGGAACAACAAAAGAAAAGGACCATCATCTACAACAAGAGATAATCCACCAAGGACAAAAGAAGTTGACAATTTCCAGATGAAATTGTCCTAGAGCAGGGATGTGGGTGTAACAGAAGTTGAAAATGAAATTACCAGTCACGATTCGGAAGTTAAAATCAGAAAGTCCTTTTCCAGAAGAGTTCTGCCAAATTGCTTCTAAAGCTGGAATAATTGGAGAGACATCAGTGTCACTGGACAAGAAACCAAGCCTCGTGAAATCATTTGCCATCTCCACATAGTCCTCATTTACAGCATGGACAACAGCATCAATCAAAATCTGCTTATTTTGCTGAAAATTCCAAAGTAGATTCACTGTTAACATTGTTGAAGGGATATCAACGAGACTCCATGGCAAAGAGTGCCAGTGAGAAAAAAGGGCTTCTGAATGTCATTACTCTGCCTTTAATCCCAATTCCAGCAAACAAGTCATATCACCATCTTTTATTTGTTTGGGGTAATCATCTCCTGTCTACTTACTTCCTTCCACATGGTTAAACAGTTACTGTTTCCATGTTTCATGCACGAGGTCGTCTTTCTCTGGTTTTATCTTAATTCAGATTATTTTAAGAATAAAAAGGGGAAACAGGCTTACTTCATGCAACAATGAATGAAGTAGCTAAAAAACCAAAAGAATACTATGTGCAACTGAGAAATAGAGTTCACTAGCAAGCTGTCAACAATAATCGAGAGTGCACCTTGTGTGAGAGGAGAAAAAACCACTTAACAGATGCTGACTGCGTCATGAGTTCACATGTAATTTTGTATTCTACTTGCCTACTGCTCTGTCTCAGCAGAAGCTGTACTCTGCATCCTACAGATTCCTTTATCCTATGTTTATCAGAGTTCCCTCAATATTTCCTTTGACTCATCTCATAGTTCCCTCTGGATTAATTCATGAACATGCTCATGGTACTTTACCTGACTGAGGACAGCAACATTGCCAAAGTCCACATAAGCAATACGTCCATCGCGCATGGCAAAAATGTTTCCAGGATGTGGATCACCATGGAATAACCCAAATTCTAGCAATTGCCGTAAAGCAGCACTTACTCCAACTGTAAGAAATCCATTTACATCAATGCCAGCATCTTTAATTGCCTGACATAAATGGGAAAATTAACAAATTTTGGTTACTGCCTGGCTAATATTCAACACTAGAAAAAGTTTATATCTTGTCACAGTTCAAACCTGTGGGTTAGTACATCGAATGCCGTCAATCCACTCCATCACCAGAACACGAGAACCAGAGAGCTGCTTGTAGACACGTGGGATTTTCACAGTAGGATCAGCCTTGAAGTTCTCCAGAAAATCTTCAATATTTCGGGCTTCCTGGTAAAGCCAAAATGGATATTGATATGATCAATTAACTCCAGAAAAAAGACAAATGCCCATGCATTAATAACTTCCCTGACATGACAATGGAAAAGTTAAATTCGGGTAACTTTTATGTGTATACAATAGTGCTTGTGTTCAAAGAGGTAGCTGTGGAAGGTACCAAGGTGTAATCTAGCTCCTCCAGAAGTTTTTCACCAAACTCATCAACTATCAGCTCTGCATTGCACCCCAGCTTCTGCAGACTGATGCCATTCAAAAACGAAGCGAGAGTACGAAACAAGAAAAGATCTCGATATATAATGGGTTCTATATCAGGCCTTTGCACCTGTAATCACATGAAACTCATCATTAAAATCTGACAATCATCTGCAACAAAGCAATGTGATATGAAACTTTTAAAATGAGATAAACTAAAAGAAACAAACTTCAGTGCTAATGGCATAGTTAAATTTAACAAAGTTAAACAGTTAGAAGTAACTATCTAATTTTCAAAACAAAATAATTAGTACAGATTATTGCATAAGAAGAGAACAATGTACGGAAGGATAATTTAGAGTGTTCAGTGACACAGGTGTAGATGTTGAATTTGAAGTTATATTATCTCTCAAAACAAATACACCATGTATGCTTCTCAGGAAAGTTAATATAAATAACTTCATGGTAAATATGCTCAGGGCAGTAAAGATATTTATCTTACATAACTACTGCCACTAAAGCAATGAAATAAAACCCAAGAATTTCATCAGTTAAGTATCTGCTGCAGCAGAAATGTGAAAACAAGACGGGCCTGCAAGTCTCAATTTTTTATCCCCATAGTGTAGAGCTGTGGGCATCAGTGATGCAAGAGCAGTTCAAAGCATGGAAGACAACCTTAATTGCAACATCCTCTCCGGTATCACGTAACGTAGCTCTATAAACTTGACCCAAGCTTGCGGCTGCTATAGTTTGAGATGAAATTTTGCTGAACACGGCTTCAAGAGGCCGCCCCAACTCCTCCTCTATGATGTTGAAAGCAACCTAATTGTCATGTTGACACGATTCACATCATAAAACATCAAAGGTAGTGTGAAAAAGCTGATTGAACTGTTAAATTAGTTTGCTTCTTTCTCCGTCAAGTTATGCCATTTACCTGATTCGGGAAGGAAGGGACATCGTCTTGTAGAATGCAGAGTTCGTTCATGTAGTCTTCTCTAATAATATCTGGTCTGTTGGCAAGAACCTGAAAAAAAAAAAAGGGGGGAACAAAAATTCAGGGAAAAGGGGATAAGACCACCAAACACGTACATATAATCAAGAACATATTCTGCAGCGGAAATACGACGAACCTGACCGGCTTTGATAAACGACGGCCCTAAGTCACACAAGAGATTCCTAAGCTGCATGGCTCGAAAGGGAACAACCTCCTCGTCCCGTCCAACGAAACAATCATACGCGAGCGTGGACCAGTAGAAGCCCAAGTTCCACACAATCTCGACTCCCCTCATGACGAGCGACAAGATTGCCCCTCTGGATTCCAAAACCTTGCTCCTCACCTAATTGCACAGGGCAGCGAACACATGCTTCGACCTCACATAAAGAGGACCCAAAATGACCGTACCATAACAAGTCCAGGACAAAAGAAAAGTACCATCTCAGGAGTGTACTTGCGAAAGGGCACGCAAACGCCGCGCTCGATGTCGAGCTGCTCCATGGCAGCGCTGGACTTGGTGAGCTGCAGAGAGCCGCCGCCGCCGCCGCCACTCCTTCTTACGGCTCGTGACGTGGCGGGGCCGTCCAGTTCGACCGCCGCCGCTTTGCTGATGACAGCGAGAAGGGGGACGCGCGAAGCCGAGCTTCGATATGGGACTCGGGCGCATCTTCTTCTTGCAGGAGAGAGAGAGCTCCGTCTGGGGTTCGAAGGAGGCCTGCACGGACCGGGAACGGAGCCGGAGGTGGAGCAGCAGGTCAACTCCATTTTCTTTTTCTTTTTTTTTTTTATTTTCGTTTCTTCTTCTGGTTTTGGAGTTACCGGCTCGGCTGGGTTGGGTTGGGTTGGGTCCGCTAGCAGACGGAAGGAGTTGCGACGGGGAGGAGATTCGGATCCCCCAATTTCGAGATTCGGCTTCACGGAATCGACCGAAAGAAGAGAAGAAAGAGCAAAGAACGAAGCCCAGCCACATAATTAAATTCTCCATTTTGATGACGACATAATTCTTTGCGAAGTGGATAATAAATTATCCGCGGCGTGGGGCCAAGACACGTGGTGACATTGTGGGCCCCATTTCCTTTCGACCCACGTGAAACGCCAGCGGACGTGGCTTAATTGTTTTCATTGCGGGCCGGGCCGGCCCAACTCGGCCCATTACTAGGAGTGGGCCGCACTGTGTCCCATTATCCGGGCCAAGTTGACCCGGACCAGCCTTCGCGTTAATTTCGAGCAGATCGTGCTTTGAATTGGGTTAAGCATGTAAAGCTTTCCGTTGAATCAGGAGAGAGCGTATGATAATTTATCTCACTCTCTCCCTCTCCACCTATCTCCTCCTTAAATCCCCAACAAACCTGATGGAGGATCCACCAAGTCGAACATCCTTGCACAATACAATACCTCCTATTCGTAAACACTCACTTACGATCCCCATTCGTAGACATGAACGTGAGCTAGAGATCTCGTGACTATGACGGCGATGACCTCTAATATGACGAGCTATTGATCTAAATTGAGAGCTCGGGTTGTCATTGTTGCCACGAGCTCGACAGCCCATGCTTCTCTCTCTCTCTCTCTCTATTATGCTTGTCTAGTTTCATTGTGTCAGCAAAAATTTGACCAACAAGAGAAAAAAATAAATGATACAACATATGGATCCTACCCATTTCAATACACGGGGAAAAAATTGTCACGTCACTTAGTAAAGCTATTTCAATAAGAAATGACTTTATTAGGTGGTGAGTATCTCCTCCAATGTTGTGTCGTGTCTAACACTTTGACATGTAATCATCTTGTGATCGGCACTCCGTACATGCCAACGACATGAGAGTCCATCAACCCGACACGTCATTTCGACACATACGAGATCAATTTTAGGCATTTTTAATAAATTAAGGGTCAAAATATAAATCTATCACAATTATATATAATTAAGTCACATACGCAGCCAACCCTAATATTAATATACCCAACTAGCAAAAAAAAAAAAAAATTAATCGTGAATCCCTAATAAAAGAAGAAGAAAAAGAAGAAGAAGAAGAAGAATAAGAAGAACAAGAACAAGAATAAGAAACTCACCGCTAATATAAAATAATTATCATGTATATATAAAAGTATATATTTAATATACAACGTGAGGAGGTAGCAGGGTGGGGACCCAAGAGGAGGGAGTAGGGTTTTGCAACTCGCACACAGCACTTAACGTGCATAACGTGGCTTGTATAATACTAATAGAATAGGATATGATAAAATCAAACAAAAAATATTTATATACAATATTTTTCAACGTGTCAGAATTCTTTATTCTTTTAAAAATAACGTGCCGGCGTGTCGTGTCACATGTCACGTATCGTGTGTCGGTGTCGATGTTACTTAGTCTTTTCTTATCTTATCCAATCTAGTTTGCCATATAAGCATAATCTCAAGCCTCAACAAACGGTGAAGAGCACGTAAAGAGCCAGTTCGATCCGTTTTCTAGACTTCTCGTGTGTCACGTTTACGTAATTGGGAACGGGGGCGGAGGAACTCTTTAGCCGTCGCTAAGGGACATCCCACCCATTATTTAACATATACTTTGGATCCATCAATCCGCACGAATGTCTCCCTCCCCGCCGGAAGATGGGAATCCCATCATTATTGAATTGGATTAATTAATTAATCGATAATACGCATACATAGATGCTTCTATTAATGATGAGTATAATACTCGTCTCCTTACGTGCTCCCTTTACATAAGAATACATCATATAATAAGATGTATTGATTATTAGAAAATTGATAATGTAATAGTCTTCGGGTGACTGTTAGACTACCAAAAAACTGTTTTGGGCCACGAAAAATTAATTAAAAAAAGTTATTATGGGATCTAATTTTTTAAAAATTTGTAACTCACAATATACTGTTATTCTCATAATCATTCAAAAATTGTTTCTATTGTTAGCTAAGTGCGTAATTATCCGATCCCCAAAAAGTTGTTTTTTTTTTTTTTAAAACCCTCTTGGCGATATTATTCCCCTACAATTGAGGTGCATTGATCATGGAAAAGTCACTTCTTGTGGCAATCCAAGATATGGCGTGGATCCGATTGCCTTGGGCTAATTACTTTGGTGTTATCTATCCCTTAAGCTTTGCTTTTGCGACTCCTGAAAGACAATCTCGAGCCGACCTCCATTTATGCTGCCTACTTTTCTCCTTGATTCCTCGCGTGCCACCGAATTCAATATTACATGGCTTTTGTACAACATTCCCTCGCGCAAATATCCATTAAAATACACACACACACATATGTATGTATGGCTTTTGTACGTATACGAGCTTGTAATGACCTAAAATTTTTCATTTCCCCAAGTTTTGTAAATGTTTTAGTTTTAATGGAATCAAGAGGAATTTTGCCTTTGACTCCCCCTTCCAAAAAAAAAGGGGAATTTCCTCTAATTTACCTCAAAATTTTCTTGCGACACCAAAAATCACAAACTTATACACCTGTGACACATTTATCTCCAATTATTTTTCTGTAACACCAAAATTCCAAACTTGTAAGCATGTGATATATTCACCCAAAAAATTAGGATAACCGTGTCGTAGTGGACATAGTTTATGATTTTGGTGGTACTTTCCCTTAATTATTATATATATATAATATATATATGACTCGATTGAAATTAATTTGCATTTGGGACCGGCCATTTCGCGAACGTTATTTTACTATTAAAGATGGATTGGCGGCCAGTATAATTGTAAGAACACCACACGTGTACTTGGCTCTCATTGGTCAATTTTGGACACGTGTAGCTCCATCTCATGCCATCTCAACCGTTGGTCTCCTGGCTCAGTTTTTTTTTTTTTTTGGGTCGAAATATCCAGGCTCAGGTTGATCGGAAGCAAATTAGATCAAGTCAGACAGAGAAGATAAAACCCTACCAATTGACCGATTTTCTCTCTCACACACATACACGAAACCTCTTGTCTCGGCCACCTCTCTCTTGTGCACTTCCAAATCTATGTGTTCAAGTGGAATTCGAAGTGAACAAAATGTTGCAAATCCATTCAAATTCATGCGACATTAATTTTTGATAAGAAAGGAAAAGAAAGAATGCATCAAAACCACATGGATGCATAACTTAAAACTTCCAGGAAAAGAAACCCCTGATCTATCTATCTCCACATAAAAGGGGTCTAAGTCCTATGGGCGGTCCTTAGAGACTGACTAAACCTCAAAATGTGAAAACGTGCTCGCTATCCAGTTTGTGCAAAAAGTTCCCCTTCTTGCTATCCACAATTTCAGTCTCGGGCTATAATGAAGCTAAATGATGAAGATTTCGAGAGCAATCACGGATGACAGATTTGATGTTGAGTTATTCTTATTTTGATTTAATTTTGCTTGTTATCTAAGTTGTTTGAGTTGTTTCCACTTGACTTTATTTGTTAAAAGTATGTATGATTGTCTCTCTACTGATGAAATTCCGTCAAGGGAAAATTCACAAATCATCTGGGATTCTCTCGTTTGTCTTTGCTTGGAACAATACCACACACTCGAGTCATCCATTCTCGCAAAATGACCTTTCTTAACCCCATCTGGGAGTTGGCACTACGGCATTGGGAATTGGCTCAATGATTCTGAATCACATTTTGTAATCGATTGCTGGAAGGGCCAAGAAAATCCTGGTTGAGAAAAAAAAAAAAGAAGAAAAAAAAAGAAAAAGGGAAGTTTCTCCCATCTGGACGACGCCACAAACCATGTCGCTGTCCAAATGAAGTTGGGAAAGTTGACAAAACAAGAGGACCAGACCAGAATGCAGGCTTGAGTGGGAACAAGGCCAGGCAAGGTGAGCCCCATCTGCATGGCTAAAGGTGTGCAAGAACGTCGTATGTCACTCCTCCGCACGAGGAGGGGGCGTGGCGTCTCTCTCTCTCTACCAAAATGAGATGGAACCGGTCCTAAGCTTTCAGTTCCTTTCCTTTTTCCCGGGGATGGACTAGAATCTTGCTAGCAAGGCTCTGCAATAATCCATGGAACGAGGTTAGGCTAAAACGATGATGGCTCCAAAGGTCTGTAGGTGGAGGACCAAACGACCCATGTGGTGAAATGGAGTCGCAACGTGAAGAGTGGTCCTTGCTGATTGGACTTGACTCTACGCTTCAAGAATGTGATTTCTTGATGGCGACCGGGAATGAGTCGTTCACATTCACTTTCTTCTTCGGATGGTTCGAGGTTCTCATCAGTACGCTTTGATTAGCTGCAAAGATCATGGACAGATCAGTTTTGTATCCTCTTTTACTTTAGTTAAGATAAAAAGTAGTAAAAGTAAGAATCTCTATAATCCTCAGAGATCCTATAGGAAGAGTTGCTTTGCTTTACTCCAAGAAACAAACCCTCGTGCCTAAAAGATAGTAGAAAAGTTGTACATCTCTAGAAGTTAGTATCGGATGGCGGCACGGCACGGACATGCATTTTGTAGCTTTCCCAAAATTCTCGACAAACGTCAATAAATATGATAACTACTTATGATGCTCTAATTTCCTTCTAGTTTAAGTTTCTGAAATCACAAAAAGGTTTGACACGATATTAGAAATACAAATCAAGAATTAAACTTATCATACTCTTTCTTAGTGTTGGTTTTCGTTCATTAATTTGGAAAAAAAAAACACTATATGTATCATTGGTCCGAGAGCTAGATTTCTACGAACGATTTGAAAATAGATATGTCAAATTATGTGACATGCTCCGAGAAGTTAGAAATACGATCTATGCATTTACACGCTCGCACGCAATTTGCAATACCGATTTTATATAAAGCTTTTGCTAGTGTACTTAACGTTAATTATGTATGGACTATACAGAGTATTATGTACGATAGTGAGTTTTCTTGGCCCCACGAGCTTCCTACTGGGGATAACCTAACTAGTAGAGATGCTTGTAAAAATTTATTGCATAGTGATTAAATTCTGTCCTTATCACGGAATCTCTCAATGAGACAAAGCCTTTCTTTCAAAAGGACTATTGCCACTTCTAACGTTAAGGCCTTTATTGTCGTTATTTTATGTTGGTGTCCAATGATGAGCGAGCAACGAAGAATCAAATCCCCTTGTTAGTTCCCAAACCACTAGCACTTAACCAAACTACACGATAAATATCTCCCCCAATCCCTTCACGTGGACTTCTCGTGACGTGAGTGGGTGTCTCCCGCCACGTCATTTAATCTTCATTATCAATCTTGCTTGGGGGGAAAATTCCCCCCAATTCTTCCTAATTAATATATTTCCCCGGAAAAAGATTCCCATTAAAGATTTCTAAAGGGCAAAAGAAAAGCCGCACAGCATGAGATTCTCCCAAACCCAACCGAGGAATAATAGTGTGCCCCGACACGCTCTCTTATGTTTCAATTGATTAGAACCCAATTTGGACCCACGATGTCTTGATTCTATACCCCCCCCCAAAAAAAAGCTTATATAAACCCGCCAACACCCTCACCATCTACGTACCGCAAGAGACTAGCTAGTCCTACATAAGTCTCATTCTTGCAATCTAAAGAAAAAAAGAATCTTACTCCAACCAAGAAAAAAAAAAAACTTTCGGGTGCGGAAGAATGTCGGGGGTTTGGGTGTTCAAGAATGGAGTGTACCGTTTGGTCGAGAACCCGCAGGCAGAGGGTTTGGATGGGAGGCAGGCGAGCCCCCGTAGGAAGGTGTTAGTGCACTTGCCGAGCGGGGAGGAGATATCTTCCTACTCGTCGCTGGAGCAAATCTTGAGGGGATTGGGATGGGAGAGGTACCACGGCCGGGGAGATGCCGACCTCATACGGTTCCACAAGCACAACTCCATCGACCTCATCTCTCTCCCCCGCGACTTCTCCAAGTTCAGCTCCGTCCACATGTACGACATTGTCATCAAGAACCCCAACATCTTCCACGTCCAAGACCGCTCTTGATCCGTTGGTCCCGAGCCCCTCTTCGAGTTGGTCTCATGCTATGATTATCATGTGTCTTAGACGTTTCTCTTTCCACGCTCATATGTATTTTCTCTTTTCAAACTCTCAAGTCTTTCCTTCAGTCCATTCGTGTGTGCTTGGGTGCAGGGTTTCCAGTGAGATTTGTTCTCCATGTATTGTCCTTTGTTACTTTGCTTCTTCTCTGAATAATATTGTGAGTGATAGTGCCTATACATACTCTTCTTTTTTTTTTTTTTGGTCTCATTCTACAAAATTTTCTAGCTCACTATACACTTGCATGCAAAAAGCTGATGATGTCCTCTTCCCAAATAATATTCGTCTTCACGAAAGTAAAGAAAGCCCCGAATCTTAATCATGGAGTCTCCACGTACTCTCGCGGTACCATTAGATTAAAAGCTAAGGCTGGGAAAATCAATTGTTGTCTTATTGTAGAAATACAGCAAATTAGTACCCAAAACAAGCAAAACAAGAAAATGCAAAGCGACGAAAAAAGAAAGAATGTGGGACATGACTTGACTGCCAAATCTAGCACGAAGCAAGATTCATGGGAAAAGTAGTAGTTTGTCTGCACGTGTGAAAACGTGAAACCTTTGTCCTGAAAATCGCTTCTTTCTTTCTTTCTTTCTTTCCGAACACATCACTTTCTGTAACAAGCTTCCACTGCGAGGGGATCTTCTATCACCCTTCTTCCTTCAAAACGTGCGATTCATGATGCATAGTAAAACAGGTGCTGCACAGGATCATTTCATTGATGATGAGGTAAACAGTACTAATACCAACGTACAGCTCACTAGAAATACAAACGCTAAGGCATGATCTGAATGTTTATCTATTCAAGAGCATGGCAGACGCTCCATATAATATGCTTCTTGCACTTTCATGTTGTTGTGTATTTACTTTGCATTAATTGCAGTACAAATAGGCGGGAATTGAGGAAATAAATGGGATGGCTACATGCACGTACTTAATGAAGTGTTACAATCAAGGATTGAAGAATTATCACACGAATCGTCCGAACATTATTTGTACATCAGACTTAGCCTTGTGATCGCTAGAGATCCTTATTGAGAGAAAGCCAGCATGTCACAGATTCTAGGGTTCTTGTTCTTGATATTCTCCGAAGTGGGATGAGACTCCTCATTTTTCGGTCAAACGTAGGATCTCAAGACATAGGTACAAATAGCGTGTGATAGAATAACTAAATATAAAGTCATGCCTTCATCTAACAACTTAAACTTTTAAAACAATTAACAACTTGGTATCACGACTTTATATTTAATTATTCAATCACTCTCCCTTACACTTAGATGATCATTTTGCCAAGTATTGTGGCGTCCCACACCGCGTACACCTCATTAGGAAGGCTTTCCAAAACCTCGCTCTCTTTTTTTAATTAATCTTTTTTCTTAATCAGAGTAACTAGCATATGCGAAAGCTTTAATAAAAAACAATTAAGCAGGGCGGCCATACGGGCACAAGTGCATATCAAACAAAAACATTCAATCGATAGGCACTCCTAATCAAAGGGTATGGCCTTTCATGATTTCACTAATCAGATATCACACACCTCAAACAACAACAGTCTTATTCATAACTCGTTTATTTCAACCTCACCATCCACTCTTTGTTACATGTTTATATAGCTATTCACTTTATTTTCAACATTTACATGGGAGGAGTACAATAGAGAGCAATCTACTCCGGATTTACAGCATCATCATACACAGCCTCCAAGACTCCAACCATCTTGGGCTAGCTCATCTGGAAAATGATTAATTGACGGGAGTAAGCTGAAGCTCCTCCGCAAGTAAGATTCCTAAGCCAAATGACTAGACCATCCATAGAATCGCAGGATTGCAAACAAAGTTCCCACGACATAATCCAAGGTATCCAAAAAGGATAGAATCTCGTAGTCAAATCAGAATCCAATGATAGAATCAATTATAATCCAATGATAAACTAAATCAGAGTCATAAATACCATAAATCGAGATCTATTGAACAAGAATCTAGGATACTCAATGATAGAATTTCAGATTTTCAGAATATCCAAATCAGGCTATCATAGCCATAACATATCGGCAAATAATGCTCACAATAGCAAAACCATAGACGATATAGTAATAAGGACTAGAAATCTACTTGCATCAACTAAGTAAGAAATCAAATAGACGGATGTATGAACGAGTGACCGAACGGCTAGACGAATCGCCGGATGGCCAAAGGTGGTCACGGCTTGAGGTGGCGCAACTAAGGTGGCGCGCGGCTAGGCGGTCGCGGCTTGGGCGACGGCAATGAACGGCCGAGCGGCGCATGGCCAGCGGCGAACGACGATGATGGTCGCAAGCTAAGGCAATCGGACGGCCAGCATAATTCCGGCAAAGCAATGACAGATTTTCCGATTAATGCTGCTTAATAAACTGACGGCGGTTTCTATTTATAATGGTTCAGCCAGTAGCTTATAGCAATTTACGATTTGTCGTGCTTGTCGTGTCAGCAAGTTGGTCCGCTCATAGCTAAACCAGAACGTGACACATGCACGTGTGCATGACATGTATCTAGTCGCTTCATGTTGCGGTGGCACGTGGCAGCCATGTGTCCAAGTTGGCGCCGCTCATGACACATGGCCCTCTGCATGTCCACATGCGGCCCAACCCAAATTCGGTCTCCGGGTGTTTCAACTTCATACATACTTGACCCGATGGGACCTAATTCCAATATATCATGTTCCTAAAAACAACATCGCGTCCATAATAAATCAATAAAAACACCCGGGAGTTCGGATAAAAATATCCTCATTACTTAATCCAATGATCCGAACTCATTATTTTCTAATTCACCATTTAAGCAGGTGGAGGTTTTCGGGTCATCATAGTCCTTCCCACCTTAGAAAATTTCATCCTCGAAATTTCAATCTTATTCCTCCTAAATGAGGACATCCTTATGGTGAATTTCTTTTCACTCAATCATGTGGCTATGCTTCTCTGCGTATTCTTATCCCCATTGCCACATCTTGCTATCTTAATCTATAAACAGTGTCATCATTGACCTCAATCAATTTGGCAACAACCATTCAATTCTTTTATATATTTTAGTCATATACTTTCCAATTCCACCCTTAATTCCACGATCCGCCAATTCATATGGCTTTAATCACTTTCATAACCCGCCAATTCAAATGGCGTCAATATTCAATAGGGGACTTACCCGCGCCCTATATCTCATAACATCCAGGCATGCATAATCCTCTGCCAATCATGATGCCGGTTCCATATGCCAAGCCGTTGTTCTATTGGTTACAGTGAAAAATATCATCATTTCACAATCAAATAATACATCCCTCGAGTACGGGATCTTGTCCGGCAAAAACCTTGAAGGCATTACTACTACATTCCTCGAGTACATGATCTTCTCCGACAAAAACGTCGGAGGCATCACAAGAGACTTTCACTAATCACCACCAGGCATATCAAACATTTCTTGCCAATGGCATCTCAACTTTCGGTTACCATGCTTTATTCCAAGTTTCAATGCCATGTTTATAGTTTCAATTTTAGACTTTTCGTACTTCATTTCAAAATCAATGCAAAACATAAAAAACAATGCAACCTAGCTTTCGAAAGTCATTTCATTTTATAAGCGTAAAACACTTTCTAAATTCGAAAGCATTTCAATCCAAAATTGAGAACGTTCTGAAATCTGAAAACACTTTGGGTTTTAAAAGCTTAAAAATCAACTAAGATTTTCATAATAGTTTCGATATATAATCGAGAATGATATCGGATCTAGCACAATACTTAGACCACTCTTTTAATAGACCACTTGGTTCATACCTGTCCCCCCGCCATCTGCTTCGCAATGACAAGCGTAATAGCCCATTATACGTGTCTTATTTCTGCCTCGATGTACACTCCCGAGCTGGACAAACAGATCGGGTTGCTACGGTTCATCTTGTCCCCCAGCCACTTGGTTACGAGATAACAACAAGAGCCGCCCATTATACGAGTCTTATCTCTGTCTCGACATACATTCCCGAGTTGGTTCCAAGTCGGGTTGCACTGTTTATCCCCAAGTTATACACATATAGAGTAAATCCCGTTTCCACATGTCCCATACAATGCTTCCGCAGTTTGTAAGTATCTCGCTAGCTCGTCCCATATCAAGGCGACGATTTTCAAATCCGATATAAAAACAATAACCATGGATGCATTTTTTCAAACTCAATGATTTTTTATGTAATTAAATCCGTGCAATGCATGTTATCCAATTTTTAAACCGGACATCTCAAGAATCCATCTCTTAAGCCTAACTATATCCATTGAGTACTCATCTCACATCAAAGATCAACAGATTAGATTCATCTATGTCACTTGATCACTTTCATATCAACCATGTTCCTTATCATTCAATATTAATCTCTAAATTCCATCAAACATCTAACATAGATTCAAGCCTATAATCCATAAAATCAATTGCCTTATTCCAAATCCTCCTCAATCACGTATTGAGAACTACTCATCAATTTCAGCAATTCAAACTTAAAAGTAAATCTCAATAACTTCACTAGAGACAAACAATTGCCGTTAGAATCTATAGTCCAATCCAGTTGATCATCTTGCTATATCCATAAATAATCACGATAATCATCAAACTTAGGTAGTAATCAACATAATCTCATAAGTAACACATGCTACTTGCCCTAACAAATACAATCACATGAACTCGTAATTTTATACACGTGCGTATCTATCAAATACTTCAACTAGCGCACCTTATCACTCCATGTTTTGGCTCTGATACCAAAAGAGGATATAGTGTCTCATACCGTGTACACCTCATCGAGAAGGCTTTCCAAAACCTTACTATCTTTCTTTAATTAATCTTTTTCCTTAATCAAAGTAACTGGCACATGCGGAAGCTCTAATAAAAAAAAATTAAGCGGGGTGGACATACGAGCACAAGTGTATGTCAAACAAAACATTCAATCGGCAGTCATGCCTAATCAAATGGTATGGTCTTTCATGATTTCACTAATTAGATATCACACACCTCAAATAATAGCAGTCTTATTCATATCTGTTTTATTTCAAACTCACCATCCACTCCTTGTTACATATTTATATAGCTATTCACTTTATATACAACATTTACATGAGAGGAGTACAACCGAGGGTAATCTACTTTGGATTTCCAGTATCATCATCCATAGCCTCCTGTACTCCAACCATCCTTGGCTAGCTCATCCGAAAAATGATTAATCGATCGGAGTAAGCCGAAGCTCCTCCACAAGTAGGATTTCTAAGCCAAATGACTAGACCATCCATAGAATCATAGGATTGCAAATAAAGTCCCCACGAAAGAATCCAAGGTATCCAAAAAGGATAGAATCTCATAGTCAAGCCGGAATCCAAGGATAAAATCAATTAGAATACAAGGATAAACTCAATCAGAGTTATAAGTACCACAAATCAAGATCTACCGGACCAAAATCTAGGACACTTAATGATAGAATTTCAAATTCTTAGAATATCCAAATCAAGGCTATCACAGTTATAAGAGATCGGCAAACAATGCTCATAATAGCAAAACCATAGGCGATATAGTAATAAGGACTAGAAATCTACTTGCCTCGACTAAGCGAGAAATCAAACAGACAAATAGATGAATGAGTGAATGAACATCCGGACAAATCGCCGGACGGCCAAAGGCGATCATGGCTTAAGGTGGCACACGGCTAGGCGGTCGCGGCTTTGGCGACGGCGATGAATTGCCGAGCAGCGCACGGCCGGCGGCGAACGGCAACAACGGTCGTAGGCTAGGGCGGTCGGACAGCCAGCAGTTTCGGTGGAGCAACGACAGATTTTTCGATTAAAGTTTCTGAATAAACTAACGTCGGTTTCTATTTATAATTGTTCAGTCAACTTGCGATCCGCAGCTAATAGTAGCTTATGATTTGTCATGCTTGTCGTGTCGGCGGGTTGATTTGCTTGTAGCTGAACCGAAACGTGACACGTGTCACTTGTTTGTTACACATGTCACGTGCGCATGACACGTGTCCGGATGCCTCATGTGCTGTGACATGTGGCAGCCACGTGTCCAAGTCGGCCGCGCGCATGACACATGGCCCTTTGCGTGTCCACGTGCGGCCTAGTCCAAATTCAATCTCCGGGTGTTCCAATTTCGTACACACTTGATCCAATGGGACCTAATTTTAATATATCATGCCCCTAAAAACAACATCGGGTCCATAATAAATTTTTAAAAATACTCGAGAGCTCGGAAAAAAAAAATCCTCATTACTTAATCCAGTAATCCGAACTCATTATTTTACAATTCACCATTTAAGCGGGTGGAGGTTTTCGGATCATCACACATATCAATTAAGATATACGCACAATCTTGGGAGATTCGGAGAATCAATAGGATTATCAAAATAACTCTAACATAGGAAATTAATATAGAGAAATCCTCATTTTTTATGATGTCCCTCTCAAACTCAAGATGAATAAGTGAGCTTGAGTTTGAAATCAAGTGTAACAACGCCACAATAATTTGTACATCCATGAAAATAGCGCTCAACATCGGGCTTGGTGGATCCACGGTGAGGCAACGCATGAGACGATGTCTAGTGGTTGTACATGGCGAAATAGCCAGATCTAAGGGCCGCGACTCTAATGGTGGTATTGTCTGTGCGAAACAATGCGCAAAGGTCGAAAATCGGAGGGGAAACAACAAGCGACCGATACGGCTGGCTTGTGAAATAGTAATTGAGCGATGTGACATATACGATCGACGTCATAGCATTAAGCAACCTATACGGATGGCTTAGAAAAATAATTATTGAGTGATGCGGCCTGTGTGGCTGGCATCTAAAGAAAACCACATCCGTGAAAAAGGCTCAACTTGGCGATGCGTCGCCGATATAGTAACATGACCACCATATGCTTATTCGGATAGGAATGAGGCGCTCGATGAGCACAATCAAGCGGTGGGATGGACTTATTTTGCACCCAGTGCATTAGGGTTGTCTCAAGAAAGAAGGCTATGATACCAAAGGAGATATTTTGTAAGACCACATCCAACTGTTCTAAAAGGTTAAGCTGTTAGATGAAAGCGCGACTTTATATTTAATTATTCTATTAGCGTTGACTCGATCTCTTCCAGTGAACCACCCGTCCTCCGGCATCCGAGTTATGTCAATGATGAACAAGTAGTTCAAAGCTGGAAAACCTTGCTACGTTTCGTTTAAGAAATAGATGATCGTCTCTTTAGAAGTAGATGTTCCTGTAAGAAGACTGCTGAAGGGACTTGTGTATTCCATTTAGCCTAAACTATAAGCAAAAGGGATAACAGGGTATGCAAGGAAAGAATAGGTTCGTTCACCATTAAGGATTTTCTTATTTGTACTCAGTAGTTAAAATCATCGCTAGTTTTTTTTTTTTTGGTTGATAAATCATCGCTAGTTGGACTATGTATATATCATCACAAAAAAACTTATATTTTGCTGATTTTAGTGTCCTCGATGCATAAAAACAAATTTCTAGTGTGTACAATGACACATGATACTAATTAAATGGTAATTGATCCATCATTGGGGCAACCAATATTCTCAAGTTATTACTCTTTTGCATTATCGAAAGCGAGGGTCAACGACTACTCTCATGACTTCGCAATGGTGAACCACCAATGAAAGCTAATGGATTACTATGTGGTTACAAACGGCTACTCATTTAAATATATTATTGTCGCTTAGCACAGACTTTCCCAATCCCATACTAATCACAACTTGGGTTTTTGTTTTACACAATTTTAAACGTGCAATTTAATTCATTTCGAACCTTTCACTATTAGTTACGGGGCGATTGGATATCCGAGTAAAATGTGGGAGCACATTTTACTTCTGGGATGACTTCGAAGGACTTGATTATGCTTGAATAATCTAACGCAATTTCGCTATAATTTTTTTTATTTAAAAGATGTCTTGCAAGCAATGTTTGTCAATTCTAATCCTTAACCACTAACATGTGATGAATTGCGGGTGCGCAAGCAAATAATTTGCCACTCAATAATCGAAGTGAGAAAGATATTACTGGAGGAGATAGAAGAACCTTGATGCGCCGAGCAAATCAAAAGCAAAACTCCATTATCGTTCGATGCAAGGAATACTCAGCAAAGATGTTAACCAAAAGTCAAACAATGATGCGATGTATGCATATTTGCACATATCTTCCTTTCTCATGAAACGGGATGTATCTTTATTTTGAGGAGACAACTTTTTTTGTTTTTTCACATGTACCACAACATCAGAATCTTATTTTAGATGTAGGGTTTGGGGGCAAACTGAGTGTCGGGCATAATGACATTGTAGATGTAGGGTTTGGGGCAGACCAAGTGTCGGGAGGTCCAACCGTTTGCTTTAAGAGGAAATCATTTTCCCTCAACTACCAAACAAATAAGTAATAACTATTTTCCTTGAAAATGATTTCCATGGAAAATTGATCATCAATTTTTCAATAAAATAAACACTTCCTTAAGCTCCATTTGTTTCGGGGAAAACAAATTATTTGAAAAATATATTCTCAAAAAATAATTACTTATATCGCTCAAAATAATTAGTAATTGGAAAAATATTTTTTATTATTGACGACAATTTATATTTAAACATTTTTAAATATGTCGTCCAGGGTGAAAATATTCTTCATTTGTACGTATTTGTAAGCAATCAACATTGCTTTGTAGAGGAATTGAATTTTACTTGGGTGTTTGTGTAAAGCTTTCGTTCTTAATTGACTTGTCAAACTTATCACTCGTCTTTGATATCTTTCCGGTCATTATTCAGGCCGGTCCCATCGATTAGCACCACACAAAAGAGAGGGACGTGGAAGAAGTTACTGGAATAACCATCTTGATGCTTGATTTCAACCTTGAATCTTGCAAATGATGGAAATTTATTGTGTAAATTTAATCAATTCTCTAGATAGATATGTCAATCACTTATCAAGAAGCAATGGATCCCCAGCGGGCCTAATAGAAAATACGAGTTCCTATACTCTAATTGACATCATCCATCACACCATTCATAAATACGGGATGACATCAATTTTTTTTTTAATAAGTCTAATTGGTCACCACACGTATAGTTGAATATTAGGATAGGTATTGTTGACTTGACTGGCCGTCATGCAGGGACGACCTTCTATTCAACCATGCAAAACAACATAATATAACATCTACCCCGTTCGGATTTTTGTTGCAATAAAAAAGAAGAATAAAGAATAATGGAGTATGATCGATTATTTCCTAACTTTGACTGGTACATGTTGTTGTATTAGCATGGTGCTGGAAGAACTTAAAAAGCCAGAGACATCAAGATGATGCAGCTGATGAAGTGGGGAGGCTAGGGAGGTGAGCGCGCCCGTGGGGAGACCGAGCGAGGCGAAGCCTCTTCTCTTCGGAAAGTAGCTTTGCAAACCTTTTGAGAGCTTCGTGTTTGGTCTCTTGATTCAGCGGATCGAAGATTCCGGTGTCCAGATTAACCCTAGACACCGACTTCTTCAGTAGTCCTTCCCCTACTTTGAGCAGATCATTCATGTTGTTCTTCGTGGCTATGTCCACCGAAGATACTAGTCCGCTCAACGTATCATCCTACAAGAATCACCGAATTTATATCAACATCCTATATAAAGAGGCAAAAGAACAATAAGTGGGTAAATATCTGCACACTCGTACGTGTTCTTGAGTACATACGCCCTTTGTATACTGGTATTGATATATATACCTGGATGCGGAGATAGCTCTTTGCCGAACGGAGAGCTTGGAAAACAACAGAGAGATGGAGATCCACCATATCTGCACTTGCTTGGGTGAAGACGTCAACTAGAGAGGTGGATCCTCCGCTGGTTAACCAACGGAAGATCCCCCAGTTTGCTGCTTTATGTGCATTGTACCTTTCTTCAGATTTTTGTGAACCGGTTCCCAAAGATATCACCAGAAAACGCCCGTAGTCGACCGGCTTTATCGGAAAGAAGTCTGGGCTTCCCTTGCTTATCTCTTTCGTAACTTCACTTATATCAACTAAAGTCTGCATATCATTCAGTGCAATTAGCAATAAGTTTCTATTGTCGTCACATATGTTAACATGCAAGTTGCTGCCTGCACAAATTTGTTTATCGTCACAGCGGAGTTACTTCTTTCCTTTTTGTACTGACCGGATTATTCGCAGCCACCCCACCATCAATAAGATTGAACTCTCTCACTGCTCCTGAGTGATCTTCGGTTTGGAAACAATGGGCAGGGAGATAAGTCGGTGCCGCGGAAGTTGCGATGCATATGTCAGAGAGTAACGCATCTATGGATGGTTTGTTCTTCACCTGTCCAAAAACATCGATGCGAGACCGGCATGTGTTTGATGATACCAACAAAGTCGAACGCGCAGAAAGGCGATTGTGTATACGTTGCAGGTGTCGAATATCTTAATTCGATTCTATCAACGATGCAAGAAAGTAATGAAAATTCGCACAATACAAGAATTTAGTGGTTACGCCTACCTCTCGGAAGATTCTGTTTCATATAACGTAGAGTGCGCTTTTTTCTCTATATCATAGAGACTGTTCCGCCTACCTATATTCGAAACCCTACATGGGCAGATTGAGATTCTGTTTCACTAACATAAACGTAGAAAAGTGTACAGCCGCTCTTTCTCAACCGTCTCATAATCTCTTGGATAACAGAATATAAGACATCAACCTCAACAGCAGGGGCAAGGATGCACACCTAGTAGGTAGAAAAGATGGTTGGACGGAGACGCTTGACGTCAAAAGTTGGGATCACAACATGGGTTAGCGTCTGGTGCAACTTTGTGTCCCCTAGTTTTTCCCTTACGAGGTTGTGAAGGGCTCTCCCATCATTCTTTGGTCCTGTGAGAGTCTTCATCATCTTTGTAGCAGGAGCAAATGGACAACTGCAACACATTCGATTAATTAAGCATTGAAAGGACAAGTTAGAATCTCGACTCCGTGAATAAATACTAATCATTCTCAGGAAGCTTCTGACATGATCATGAAGACAAGAAAAAGAAACTGAATTTAGACCTGCCCTGAGGGAAGATTTTAGGGCCATTTTCAAGGTAGAAGTCCGTGATGTCTTTCGCAGAGAACATGGGTCGATTTTTTTCATTAGGGCTGGTCAACATGGCAGTTAGAAGACCTCCTGTACTTGTTCCTGCTATCACATCGAAATAGTATGCCAGTCTGGCATCTTTACCATCCAGGTTCTACCAAATGGATTCAGGAACATCGGAAAATTAGAACTACATGCAAAACAGATATCACCTGTGCATACAACATTATCATTAGATCAATACCTGAAGTTCAGACTCCAGGAAACTCAGAATAGTAGCAGGACCAATCCCTCTTATCCCTCCACCATCAATGCTGAGGATCGTGATTACGTTTCCGTAAGTTGGAGGTTGAAGAGGTACGCTCGTTTTGTCCATTGCGCCAAGTGAGGCTATCTAATTAAGAGAAGCGCAAAGGCAAGAGCGAAAAGCTTTTGAAGGATAAAGCTGATTTTTTTAGGCTGAGGAGATGATGAGAATTTCTAACGTTGTCGGTTGAGTTTTCTTCGATAAAGAATGGGAATATATAGGCTCTCCATTCCTCATATTCAAACATTTAAGCGTGTCCGCGCATATCAACTTCAACTTGTTGGCCGGACGTTTACTCCAGTGGACATTATTTTATGCTTTGTTGCACGTTCATCAACCTAGTTGACTTGCCATCCAAGTTACCAATTTTCATTGTGCAGGAAAAGGTCCCCGGAACAATACATGTATGAATTGTAGGTTGGACTTTCCTATTGCTGAGATATGGGTTGCACATGGCAAAATTGTAGGTAAGCGTTATTAGGTAAGAGCATAAAGGCTAAGGCGAAATGTTCAGCCTGCAAGATCAAGGGCTTGCCTTTTTTGCAGATCGATCCGATCTCCATCAAGTGGCTGAGATCGTTGATTGACTAAGCTGAAATGCATCACACCGGTGCCCAATGAATGATGCATATTGTGGATTTACCTGATAAAAGCTTTGATCAACTTAGTTTTGATTCGCAAAAGGCGGTGACTCTTATCAGGACAAAGACCAAATATGACGTCTCATGCGGTCAATGACCTGCGAAATCTGATCAAGCCACACGGGCACCGATAACAATTGAAGAATTCAAAGCAGGTGTCTCTCCATTAGAATCCTTCATATTGTGATGAAATGTCTTGGTGACCATGCTAAAGGAAACATGAGGCAACAGATAATACAATGTTGTCTTCATAAGTACCGCATGTGTAAGTTTCTGGCAAGTTAAATTGGTGAAAATATTTGAAAGATGTCGGTGCACTTTTTCTTTGGCCAGCAATATATAAACTTTTTGTTTAGCCGGAAAGATATGGATGCACTTTACTTGCTGTCTTTCTACTAACATCACATGGCTGTATGCAGAATTCTGTTCTCCTTATTGTTGTTATGGTCTAAAAGGTAAACATAATCTCATCTCCGGCTCTTTTTTATTTGTGTTGTTCCTTAGGTTTTGTGCTTATCCTACCTTCAGCAGCTCATATGCTGAATAGTGAATGAAGACTTACATCGAAGCGTAACCCAAAGGGAGCAACTTGGTGCCAGATGCCCACGATTACTAAGGGATCGAGTTGCATTATGACTAAATATGAAAGTCTCTTCTGCAAAAATGCTGTTAAGACATTAAGGAATCAAGTTGCGTTTGTCGATATTTACCATTTGAAGTCGATAGATACGGACTATGCAAATGAAGATGCAGCTTGCATATCATTACATCCTTCTGAATATGGTTCATTGACTTCCAATGGTAACTATGTTAGGCATAAAAGGCTGCAGGCAAGGGTTGGCACGCATCATCCAAGGTAGAAAATTTAGAGAAGGATAGTCTACTCTTCGGTTGAAGAATTGACCAAACGCGCCAAAATCATCTGCCAGGCAGAGAAACTTGAAAAATGGGGCAGAATAGGAGGAGAAGAACCTGGGAACTTTCTCCCAGTTTCTGAGGAGCAGTTTGATTTGATCATGCTGCAGCCAGCCTATAAGTTTATCAAATTTGCAAATTAGCTAACACGTAAAGAGAAGCACAAATAAGACATCAGATTCCTGAGGACAAATGTTTCATGTGTGGCAAGTATATCAGTTAATAATATGTTTGATAAAACCAATAAGTGAAACAGACGATGAGTAGGAAGATGAAACTTTATCGAGTATTGACATTCTATGTCAGTGGAGAGGTCCAACATTACATCCTTTAATCATAGGATTTTACCTTTTAGAGGTTTTACCCACACCCAAGTCCCTTTGCGATCTGCAGCTGAAGAAGCCGCTATCTTTCTTTATGCAGAAAGAGGAGCAGCCTAATGGTTTAGGACATTTTTCATGGTTCTATCCGCTGCTGTGGAGAGAATTTTTGTGTTTATTGGGTCTTGAATGAACTCCCTGAGGCATCTCTTATTAGGGGAATGTGGCTGCTGGCCCGGCACAGCTTCTAACTAGGCTTTTGTTAATTCCTGGTGCACTGCCATTGCTCGTCGTTACTCGTATTTATGCATACTAAGGTGAAGTTGAGATTCAAGACTGGACGAAGTCGCTACTTTGAATAATATGATGTGGCTATGAGATGATTGATCCCTTGAGAGTAAATCCATCCAAACAAAAAAGCTTTAAAAAGCAGATGGCTCAGGTGACAATTTTCAACCGGAAGCAGGATGGAATCAAGCCAAATGGAGGACCACTTTGTGTCTTCGGGACTTGGGAAAGCACAGATCGGAGTGTAAGATAGAAAATGGGGAAGAAAAGGAAAATTCTCTAAGTAATTAAATGTGAAATCATCTTCCAAATGTTCAATGTCAAGATGTTAGAGCTTGCACAGTTGCATAAACGATCTGGGAATACTAATCAATGGCTCCTAGCACTTGGGAGACCAGTTTCCAGGACTGGTTATGTAACATGTTTATAGGTTAGTAAGTTAACCAATCCCACTTTTTGGGAATGCAGAGTTTTCGAAAATGACATTTTCGCATATCTTTCCAAGTTCGACGTTTTTGCTCAAATCAAGAACTGTACGTCGGCCGGTGTAAGACTATAATCGAAGAAAGAACTTTGTCTATTTGTATCCCCGAGGCTTGCTTGATTTATACTTGCAGTATGGATGACCTCTACTTGAAGGGGAAACGGATTCGGTAAAATGCAAATCAATGATGATGAAACAAATTTGAACAAATCTGAGTGAAAATATAATGATTCAAAATGGTCATAAAATATATTGTGAAAATTTTCGATTCTTTGATAAACTTGCATCGAGTTAGATTATAATAGTAGACGTATACATCTTTCTCGACACATTAAGGGATGTAGATGAAACAAAGGCCGCATATCACTAAGGCCAGGAATATGCAAATGTCCTTGAGCATCTTCAAGCAATAGGAAGAACGTACCATTTGAGTTGGCATGAAATATTCAAGAGAGAAAACAGAAAAGGCCAGCAGTGGCGTCAAGATTGAAGAACTGCCAAGGTGACAATGGTGTTGGCCACTGGGCCTTGCCCGACCAGTTTGGGCCCAGGCCCATTTGGAGAAGGGGGCTGTGCCTTCTCACCCGGCCCTTCAAGCACCGTGGCTGGGAGGGATCCTGAGACAGAGTACAATAAGAAACACGGTCAATTTCAGTACTAGGGCGACGATGATGCCACACAGTCTCTCCCTAGAATGTGGAAATGGCTGTCTCCCTTTCCGTCTGTCTCTTCGCAACGAACTCCATTCCTTCCCCAGGTTCTTCTCTCTCTCTCTCTCTCTCAATTCCTGTCGTTTGGGAAGATAAAGTGACCATATCCAGGAGACCCCCATGTGGAAATGGACTTGAAACTCTGTCTGGCTTTTCAGGTGGAACTGGAAGATGTAAATACACCGGTCAGTCTGTGGTAATCTTCCCTTTCCCTCTCTCTTTCTCTCTGCATTCTGAATTCTCACTCTTATCTCAGCTTTTGTTCCACCAAATCGCTTCTTCGGGCTCAGTCTGAAGAGATTGCTGAGTGATCTGAATCGATTGGTGTCGAACAGAGAGCACTTCCAATACGAGTATTCACTGTGGGCAAGAAGAGATCGCCCGCGGTGCAGCTGTTAGTGGACGAGTACACGTCCAAGCTCCGACACTATTGCGCTATCGAGGATGTCCAAGTTCGCTGCAACCCTAGAAATGCACGGTGCTTACCTCTCCACCCTCCTTTCCCACTCCCCACGGTTTGCCTTCATACCCTGTTGATTTTCTGTTAACCCAACCACGGAGAAGAAAAGAAGCTTCTTTTGGAATTGGTGCACGCTGCACACCGAGTCAATGACAGGGTTAGCCCTTTTGCAGTGAGAAGCAGGCTCAAATTGTCGATGAAGATATGGCAGTTATGAATCTTATTAGACCTGATGATTGGGTATCACTCTCCTTTCAACTCAGACCTAATTCATGTTCCTAATCATTCTGTTAATGTGGGCATGACCAATGCCCCCAACAATACTGTGCTCTCCACAAGGGGACTGCAGCTCTTTTTCTGTTAGATCGTATGTGATCTTTTGTCGCGCTCTTTGCGTGCTTAAGTGCAACCTGGTTATTGTGCCAGAACAGCTAGATACGTATTTAGTGAAATGTCTGCATTCAACTACTTATGGCTGCACATCATTGGTCAAGATTGGTCATTATGTGGTTGGAGTCCATCAGTGATCTTTCAAGTGGAACATTGATCACATTAAAACATTATGATGAATATCAAAGGCAGCATTTACGTGATACTTTTCTTTTTCAGGTTGTGCTGTTGGATGAGCAAGGGATAGACATTGAGTCAGAGGAGATGGCTGAGTTGATCGGTGGTGCTGCAGATAAGGTATTTCCAGTTTGTGTCCACAAGTTCTTAGTAGGAATATTACCATCATCATACAGTCCCAATTGGAACAGATGGTGGAAAAATTCATCAATGTCTTTCTATTTAGTATGTATCTTATGTACCTTAGGATTTTCTATGACACGACATGCATTGCTATGAATTAGAGAGTCCCATGGAGGAATGTTGCATTTTTCTTGCTAATTCTTTCCAAGCTCTTTCTTTCGCTATCATCTGCATCATCACAGAGATATTAGTATGCTTGATTCTGGCATGAATGAAACTTACTTGGAGTCATCTCTCCTTTTGATATCTTAGGGAGCTTCAAAGCTATCATTTTGCATCGGTGGACCTTATGGTCATGGACCAAAATCGAGAGAACGCGCCAACATATCAATCAAGTTATCTTCCCTGGTCTTGAATCACCAAATTGCACTTGTTGTGCTGATGGAACAACTCTACAGGTTATTTGCAAGAACTACCATAGCAAAGTCATGTTTCCATATGCTATTGGACCTTAGGACTAACCTTCTCTATTAATATTCAAATCAATGTCTGTCATGGGTACCTTTCTGAATTTTATTGACAAAAGAATATTCACCAAGCTTGTAGCACCAAAACCAAACTGTATTTAAAGATTAACATAAAGTGAGTTGGCATTAGACAAAGCAGCTATTCGGCTACTGCACATTACTTAATTACTCTTCCAATAATGGGTAGTGGTGAAACTTGCATCACAAATGTCCCCAGATAAATGCACCTAATTAACCTGCCGTTTGACCCGAGGGATGATAAAATTCGGGCCGAGGTGTATTTTTACTGTCTCTTTTTCGTAGTGTTTGTGCTGTAACTATCAACTTTTACATATGGAGCTACCGTACGCCTTTACTTGTTTCTCATGGATCAGAAGAATTCTGACAGTATTGTTACTTTCAGTTTAGCAATAGTAGGATAGTTCAAGAGTTCTTAATGCCTATTGCCCCTAACAGTTGGTGGAGTCCTGGTTTTTGGGTAAATGACACCTGCGATCTACACACTCATAATGTGACCATAAAGGCAAGCCGTCATCTGAATGTTGATCATGATCCGACCAGTTGGTTGCTCACGGTAAAGAGTTACTTCTTTCTCCTTTCGTTTTCAGATCATGGTCAATCCTGAAGGGGCAAAAGTACCATCACTAGCCATTCCACCTTGGTATCTGATGTTGCTACATATGCGGGTGGTGGACTCTTTATGTTCCGTGCATCGTATGCATTCTTAGTTTCTTACACCCATGTCGATTTCATGGACTTAAGGTAATGCACCATTCTCAAAGCCAGACTTGTCGTTGGTTTGCTATAACTTGCTTGTAGTTTCATACCAGCACTTTGGCAATCTCACAAATTTGGGTGTACGATTCATCTTTCTGCAGGAACGTACATACAGTGAAAGAAATGTTCAACAGAGCATATGGAGCTGTAGAACTGCCTGCCGTGCTTTATTTCGTTTGCCTTTCCCGGTCAATTTTAAGGAAAAACTTTGGGAGAGATTCAGCGTCTCGCTGGTTAATAAAGCCGAATGTATAATGTAGTTGGAATGTAATCGAGTCGACTTTTGTAATTAGTTGCGAAAGATGATGGAACAACTAGCTTTGTTCAATTGCAAAACATCCATGTGGTTTCTGTTACGCAAATCACTTGTTATGTGTTAATATTCTGTGAAATCTTTTGATTGTGTTTGAATTTGAAGTAGGCTTGTGCGGCAGTTCGCAAGAAATAGTTAGGCGCGAAGCGCCGGATGACATGGTCCCTTTTCGGGTGTGAGACAGTCCAACTCCTTTAGTTCAGGATTCAGACAGACTGTAATGGGCGGCCTTGCATAAATATATTCCTTGTATTCATAAGTCAAATTAATGATGTGTTTGTTTTGCGAAAAATGGATGTCCTGAAAAATAATATTTTGAAAATAATCGCTTGTGTTGATTGAAAAATAAATGATTGAAAAATATTTTTCTTATGTATGCAATTAGTTAGATTTACTGATGTCGATAATAAGAATATTTTTTATTGATTCATTATTTTAAATGATAAACTTATTATATTTTAAAAATAAAGCATTTATTTTTTTGCGAAGTGAATGCACTTCAATAAAAACAAAGTCACAGCACCTTCTTTCAATAAATGGACAGTTCACATTAGTTAATATTTGGGTTTTTATTGCATTTTGTGTTCGGTTCGCCTTAGGAAAACAGTTGGTCGTTACTCCTCGGGACTTGGGAGAAAATAACCTTCACTCACTCGACCGCGAACTGTTAACGTTAGTGGATAACAAAAGACCACGTCACGACAAAGGTGGTGCCTACGTGTCATTGCCCGTATCTCTCTCTCTGAACTATTGATGCGTGGGGAGTGGGGCACGTGGAGCGAAATAGGAAACGGCATGGCCCTGTTTCGATCGCCAGGCTCACCACTCCCACCGAGTCTCAGACTGAGACGCCTCCTCAACCCATCAAGATCCAAGCTTTCCTTTCGTTTCCCAACAACAATGGCTTCTTCTTCTTCTGCTTCTGCCTCTGAACATGCTGAATCAATGCCGGTATCGGCAAAACTTTTCCACGTCCCTGCACTGAACGCCCACGAAATGGAGCAGATCGCAGACAAGACCATGGACAGATACTCCCGCAGTAACGACGCCAAGAGGAAGGGCCGAGGGACGGTGATCGTGTGGTTCAGGAACGATCTGAGGGTGCTCGACAACGAGGTTTTGTTCCAGGCCTGGTCTTCCTCTGAGCTCGTCTTGCCCGTTTATTGCCTCGACCCCCGCCACTTCGCCGCCACCCATTACTTTGGCTTCCCCAAAACTGGCGGTAAAATATGCATGCTTACCCTTTTGCAATTGTTGCTTCTGTGGAACAGTAAGTGATGACAAAGTCATTCTGATTGCTAAAAGATCAAAAGCTGCGCTCCTTCTATGTTTGGCAGCTTTGAGGGCACAGTTTCTCATTGAGTGTTTGGAGGACCTGAAAAGGAATTTGGTGAAGCGGGGTCTTGACTTGCTTATACGCCGAGGGAAACCTGAAGAGATTCTTCCATCCATTGCCGAAACATTCGGAGCACATACGGTAAAATCCTTCCCCTACTCATTAGCGTTTATACAGGTAGGCCATATGTTCTGATCCGCCTAAACAAGAATGACATCATGTTTGTTGTGCTTTCCAGGTTTATGCCCAGAAAGAAACTTGCAGTGAGGAGCTGGGTGTTGAAAGACGGGTTCGCAAAGGTCTGTGGCTAGTAGCATTACCGTCAGTATCTACATCAATTGAGCTCAGTGGCGCTGGTCCTTCAATTGATGCCAAACCACAGCAGGCCTCTGGCACCAGCTCCAAGAAGGGCCCGCGGCTGCATCTTATATGGGGTAGTACTATGTACCACATTGATGACCTTCCGTTTCGTACTGATCATTTACCTGATGTGTATACTCAATTCCGTAAGGCATGTATCCTCTCTTCAATTTCTATGCTGGAGACTTCAAGAGAAGTGCTCGCTAACGAAATTGGTAATTGCAGCCTGTTGAATCTAAATGCAGGGTCCGAGATTGCATAAAGGCTCCGAAATATCTAGGGCCAGCACCTTCTACTAATGATTGGGGCTGTGTTCCTACGCTCAAGCAACTTGGGCTTTCTTTAGTTCAGGCATGTTAACAGTTCAATCTTTCGCAAACTTTGTTGTCATATAATCTTTCCATGCCAACTGTGCAAAGTTTGAATTCAGTAATACAGCTTTAATAATACAATGAATAGCCCAGTTTTCCCTTTTTAAGCAGGTCAAACTAGGGATGAAGTTTTCTGGGGGTGAAAATGCAGCACTGAGCAGAGTATACGAATACTTCTGGAAAAAGGTAAGATATTACTTAGATAACTCTGTTGGTCTTACCTTTCTTGATTCTGTGTAGTTCTGTCTAAAGAAATGAAATTTTTTGTCATCATTGAAGTAGCTTTCGTAATCCGACCCCCCCAAAAAAAAAAGTAGCTGTCATATATTGAAATGTTACTTTCTTGCTTCCCACTTAGGATTTGTTAAGTACTTACAAAAAGACTCGGAATGGGATGGTTGGGGCTGATTACTCGACTAAATTTTCTCCATGGCTTGCTTCAGGATGCCTTTCTCCCCGTCTTTTATGCAAAGAGGTAGCTAGAATGGTGGCTTTCTTCTATATCATATGCATAGTAACATTGAAGGATGATTCTGGTGAGAGCCATTTATCTGAGCTATTTATCTTTCGGACATGTAGGTGAAAAGATACGAAAAGGAAAGGGTGGCAAATGATTCAACATATTGGTCTCTCTCTCTCTCTCTCTCTCTCTCTCTCTCTCATGCATGTGTCTGCCTTTTGTGCAAGCCCTTTTGTGCAAGCTGCACTGGCACATACACAGATGAGCATACTGAGCTCAAATGCAATGTGTATGCCTTATTCACATTTTTGTCAAACATAACACCATGTATCGATCTGTCTCTGTTTGATCCATGTCATTCTGTTGAAAACATCCAACTTTTTCCCCCTAAGGCTGGTTAGTCACCAGATCAAATTATGAGTCTTACATGAGAATCTAGCTAGGCACTCGGAAGTTCTATCTAATGACAAAAAGCGTTCCACTGAGGTGCAAAACTCAACTCTCAAGCATGGTCTCACCTTCCTTTGCTTACCCAATCACTTCCATGCTTTCAGGGTCTTGTTTGAATTGATTTGGAGGGATTACTTCAGGTTTCTTTCAATCAAATATGGGAATTCCATTTTCCATCTGGGTAAGGGCTTCGATCTAGTTCACCAATTAGTACGGAACATTCCATCAGATGGATATCATACTTTTATCTTTAGGAAATAGGAAATTTTGATCGGAAAACCATACAAAGCACAGTCTAGTTTGGTATTAAGATGCAATAAGTCGCGTCATGGTGATACAATAAGAGCTAAGGCACAGTCTTTGCCAAACATAATATACCTTAAACGGCGACATTGTGTCATATTAGAAAGAACTGCTTCACTACCGAGTGTTATTAGTATAGCAGCACATATTTGGTTTCAGTGGATGCACATAATGTGGTTTTGTTTACTGTTTCTCTAGAAATATGCTTGTGGAACATTCTATCACCTAGTTCGATCTTTTAAGGTGGTCCGAGGAAAGTGAAGAGCAGCTGGAGCCAAGACGAGAAACTGTTTGACTGCTGGAAAGATGGCCGTACAGGGTATAGCATATTTATTTAATTCTGCCCTTGTCCAATGTAGTCTCACATGGAGAGCTGATTATTTTAAGTGGCATCTGTTAAGCACTGTGAAATGAATGTTCATAGTTCAATCGGTTCTAATGGACTTCGGTTTTGCTGTAGTAGCTTAATCTTCTATTAATTTCTCTGCAAATCTCTTCTGCAGTCTCAATCTTTATTTTGTTTGTTAACTCCTTAGGTATCCTCTAATAGATGCAAATATGAAGGAACTATCAACCACTGGATTTATGTCAAACAGAGGAAGACAGGTAGGTCTCAGTCATATTTTGCTTGCATATTTACGTAAAATTTACCGTACATAGAACTTTCGGAATAAAAATGAGTGTAAAGCTTTTCGCCTTCCTATGTGAAATAAATTGCCTTCTCTGAATATCTGGTCTGTAATAAAATTAGTTTTTTACCTCATGGATGTGATGTTTATTCAACAGATTGTATGTTCATTTCTTGTTCGTGATATGGGTCTTGACTGGCGTATGGGAGCTGAATGGTTCGAAACCTGTCTTCTTGATTATGATCCTTGCTCTAATTATGGGAATTGGACTTATGGTGCAGGTGATGCTCATTTTTATGCTTCCAGTTCAGAACATCGTTTATTCTTTTTGCATGGTTTCCAACTCTCTCATGGGATCACACTAGCGTGTTCATCTCATCGCATATAAAATTTTGAGGGGAAATGGAAAAGATTTTGATTTCCCACAGCTCAGTGATGATATATGACTTGTACAGCAACTTATGAAGCTAAAGGGCACATAATTGTACTTACATTTTTGTCCTCTGCAGCAAAAACCTCCTGAGAGTTGCTTGACAAATATATAGTCGATCTGACATTCACAGAAATAGGATTAAGACAGGGTATTTCGTCATTTCATTTCAGTTATAAACTACGATTCCCATCTAACAGAAAAGTGTATTGCATAGTTCATAGGACCTTTCTTGAGAGCATTCCAAAGATGAGCAAAGTATGTAAGGGAGATTAATCTCCGATAAATAGCAACATATGGCTTCTCTTGATCCACATCTCTTTTCATCAACTAGATCTCATCAATAGTCAAACTTTGTGCCTGAAATTGTCGTTTTCCTAGAATTACAGGAGACCTAAAATTGATACGTACAAGTTAACAAGCCAACTGTTGTCAGGAGACCAATTCCTGAATTTTGCAATTCTTATAAGATAGTCTCATGTAGAAGTACCTTCCAAAAGAAAGGTTAGATTGGCAAATCATGACAAAGGTAATTTTTTCTTTGAAAATGCAGATGAGTTATTTGCATGCAATTGATTGATTCAATGAACTTTCTTCCTTTCCATAATAATTAGCCCATGATCAGCTTGTTTTATCATTGTCATTCAATTTAGGATCTTAGCTTTCTGATGCACAGGCATAGAACTCCTACTTGTGTCATAATACCTATCTACATTTGGAGCCAACATTATATTGTATGTTTCTTTTTTCCTGCACAGGAGTTGGGAATGACCCTAGGGAGGATCGTTATTTCAGCATCCCTAAACAAGTGCGTAAGCTTTTCTTTCAAGTGTTTGCTTTTCTTGAAGGAAGAAATGTGCTTACAGAGAATGTAGATAGTTTCTCAGTTTCAATTCTTCGGGCTAGTAAGCCTCTGTAACTATTAAAAAGCGAGCTTTTAGGCTCTATCCGCTTGGCTTAAATGGTGGATGTGGTAATTGGAGAGGTAAATTTACTTCACACAGGAAGAGGCTTACTGGGGCTACTTGGAAGCATTGTTGGGGGCTCTGTATTAGTAAATTGCAGCTTCTTTCACTCGAAGTTATATTCTAAATCTCTGACTCAGTAAAACTCCAACAATTGCTCAGGCGCAAACATATGATCCTGAAGGAGAATATGTAGCATTTTGGTTGCCTCAGCTGCGAGTGCTTCCAAGAGATAAACGGCACTTTCCTGGAAGATCATATATTCAGCAGATCTTACCCCTGAAGTTTGGGAGTGTTCCTGGACAACATGGCACTCAGGCCATCTCCTCTGACAGACAGAGGAAGTCTAGAAGATAGATGAAAGGACATTGAAGACAAAAAGAAGGAAGTAACTGCTAGGAAAAAAGAGGCCTGTCAAACTGATTGACATCCTGAAGAACTGCGAAATTTTGAGGAAGCTGAGTCTGCCATGATCTCTTCTCTGCAAAGAGGTTTTATTCTTACTCATAGCGGAAAAAGCGCCGGTTTTGTGAGACTTGCCCTAAATTTATCTTCTTCAGTTTAAGTCTGAATGAAGCAGGTTAACTATTTTTCAAATCGAAAATTGCAACGAAGTGAAGAGAGCAGTTTGATTGTGCAGTTAAGAATGTTTACTTATCATTTTCTGGACGAGAGGAGCATTAAGATGACGGAATATATGTTTTGAATACTGTATTCAATTGTTATTCTGTGTTAGTCAAGATCTAGTGTAACTTTCGCAGTAATGACATGCCACAGGATGACTTACTGTGAATGTAAGTTTGCCTGCAAAGGGATCGAGATCCGCAGCTACAGAGCGGAGGGTCATTGCGCATTAACTGAGATACAGGGGAATGAAAGGCGAGTGTAGCATCAAGTTTAAGCACGAGCTGCATCAGAGGTCTCCAGTTTGAGGCCACCGTAACCTCCTAACCACGACCTTCGACTCGAGTTGGGAAAGAGATGTGGAACGGTGTGTCGACCATGGCGCTGAACGAGGTGGTGGAGACTAACGGTGGTAGAATCGAGGAACAAGTAGAAAAGAATGCTTCCACACTCTCACTTTGATTTGGCCCAGTTGCACTCGGATTCATCTCAAAACGATGTCATATCTCTTCCATGGCCCGCCCCCACCCCCGCGGGCGGGGAAACGTCGTCATTTTGACTTCAATAAAAGACATGTCGGATCCACATCAGTTTCTTTGTCTGTCGCCCTACGACGTAAGCCGCACCCCAAAATAGTTGATGGCCATTTAGAGTTTGAGATTTCTGGTGATACACCAAAAAAAAAAAAAAAGTTTGGGATGTTGATGTCATTCATCACAATTGATATAGTTTAGGGTGCTTTTTTTTTTTTGTTAAAAAAAATTCTCCTCGTGGCTCGTACCTCTTTATTTTAAAGGTTAGCTTAGCGTCGATTTCCTGTCACCGCGTAGGATCGGATCTGCTTGATCCGCTGTATTATGAAGTTGAACGAGAAGATTGAATCCAGAATATCTACTAAATGGTAAAGAAGACAGGCAGAATTCAATTAACAGCACGTGCAAATCCCAGATTCTTCGGCGACATAACGAGATATTATGCTCCATCTCTTGAGTTTTAATAGTAGCTTGTCTCCACGTGCACGCGTCCCAATGCACAGACATTGCTTTCGGGTACGATTCGAAGATAGACGGCGCAACTTCAAAAGTAGCCCTTCCCATTTTCATGGGATCGGATGAATCTTCGGAGCATTCTTCTATGCCATCATTGCCATTCTCACGCCGTGCACGTGCGTGATTAAATTAGGCCAATGAGTCTCGTGCCAGCAGTAGTGAGTAATAGAAGCCAATGAGGTGATAATATCATGACATCCTTCCTGGATCTTCTAACAAAGTCGGAATTCAGCTTCCTTCCTTTGGCCCTGTGCATCCCAAGTAGGAGGAGAAAGAGAGAGAGAGAGAGAGACAAGAGGAAGACAGAAAAGGATGCAGGGTCTGAGTTCTACTGAGTTGTTCCGCAGACACCTAAGCGAACGGCCGGTGCATCGTCTCTACTCATCGATCTCCAACCATTTAAAATAGAGGGGTTGCTTGGTGACCTGATAGAGGCTGATTTCATTTGGCATTGGCAGGTACTGTTTGAAGAGCATTTAGGAGTGAGAAAGGTGATCTTGAACAGGCCTTCCAAGTTGAACTCCCTCACTTTCGAAATGGTGCGTCTTTTCTCTTCTTTCTTTACATGTTTATGGGTCTCAATCACTCATGCCATTGCCCGTGGTCTTCTCGTCTGAGCACGCAGGTGTCTCAGATGTTTAGGAAGTTGCGGATCTATGAGGATGATCCTGCTGCCAACATTGTCATCTTGAAGGTAAAAAATGCACTTGGTATTCATGTACGTCCTTTCCTCCTGCCGAGTTACTGCTTCTTAAGTAAATATCGCTGATTGATGTTTAATCCCCTTTTTTTTTTTTTAATGACTGGTTTTCATCGTGAGCATGGAAGTGAAAAGGTACGCAGCTAAAAAGCAGTAATATGGCATGATGGATGATTTGTCCGAGCATCAAACAAACTTTGGTGCATGTCACGGATACCTTCGTTAATACGACAAGACTAGTAAAAATCAATTAATCTATGGGTAGATCAATCAATAATTTAGATGACTACGTACTACATCACTTTAACTTGTGTTCATTGTAGGCCCCACATAGATAGTGATCGTGCTCTATCTGATCGATGATATTATGTTATGCTAACTTTGATCACACTCAGTGTTATTCTTCGCATCTTGCTCAAATATTCATCAGGGAAACGGGGAGGCGTTTTGTGCGGGAGGGGATGTTGTTGGGAACATGTGCTCCGCATTGACGGGTAAGGCTAGCTAGATGTGTGTTCACTGTACGCCCACATAGACACTGTCAGGTAGAGAATCATGTATACATGTGGTATGCAAACGTTCCGGGTGGAAAAATACGAGACTTTTTCTCCCTTTTGGTAAACTTCAATAAGGTATTAGTAAGTGTTAGAAAAGTGTTGGTAATCATTTTTTCTTTTATTGTTAAGGGTCGGGAGGGGGCTGGCCATTAGCCGAGGCTCGGCGACTCCCGCCGACCACTGGCAGCGAGGGTTGCAGCCCTTGCCCAGCTATGAGTGAGGGCCACGAGGGCTGGCTGGCCCTCGTCCAGTGGCCGGCGGCCCCATGCCGGGCCTTAACATAAAGAAAAGAGAGAAAATAAAATAAGCTAAAAATTAATAAAAGAATTAAAAAATTTCAAAAAAAAAAATCATCACATAAGATGATCGACATTCACATCATTAATTTCTGATCAAAATTGACCGGATGGACTACATTGACAAATTGTTAAGATGTTTAGGATATTGTTGGTCCGATTAAAATATTAAGGACTAAATTGGCACAAGCACAATAAATTTATGAATTTTATTATTATTTTTCCAACTTTGTAATAACTTACAAACTTCCATTCGTGACAATTACCGGTGCATAATATTTACTAACTATTGGATGAAATTACCAACTTTTGTACTAATTTACCAAGTTTTAACAAAATTAAAGGACTTTTATTTTTCTTAATTGGCAATCATTAAACTTGTAAGCTATTATTATAGATTATACCCTAAATTTGAGTGACTTTCTAACTTTTCTTTGCTTAGTTTACCACCTAGTAGTTGGGTTAGTGAATTATCTTTGGTAACAAAAGGTTAGTTGGTAACTTAATTGGGGAATAAATGATAACCACTTTCATTACAGTTGGTAATTTTTTAAAAATTTGGAAATTGAACAATTTGGTAAGCAACTAGCATGGTCAATAAAAGTTAGCGAGCAATAAGAAAATTTGAAAAATAAAAAAGGAACTAAATAAACATCGTTAAGTTTTTTAAATAAGAGTTTGTAACCCAAAATTAGTTGTCAGCTTAATTGGAGAAAAGTTTGTAAGCCACTTAAATGTAATGTTATTTAATGGAATAGACGGTAAAATTAAAGGTAAGACATGTAAATGAAAGCTGTTAAAGCAAGATAATTTTTTTTTATAGATGAGAGAAATTGGTAGTTTAAACAAATTACGTTAGTAACTAATACAAATACGAATTTGAAATGCAAAACTGGTAGGTATTTAATCGAAGGAAATTGATAATCACTCTAATAAGGGGCACTTACACAAATAGTCTCTCAACTTTGGCTCAATGTTGTTACTGAACTTTTAATTTGTTCAACGTAATCCATGAGCTTTGGTAAATGTTCAATTTAGTTCCTAAATTATATGTAATTATTTACCGATATCATTCTATTAATTCAAATTTAGGGGCAACATTGAATATTTTTATATAGTCTAGAGACTAAATTAACATATATTAAAAGTTTACGGATTACATTGAACTAATTAAAGGTTCAAGGGCAACATTACACATTGGGTTGAAGTTCATTGATCATATTGAACAAATCAAAAATTCAGGGACAACATCGCACATAAGGCCAAAGTTTAGAGATGACATTTGTCGTTTTCCCCTCTAATTGATGTTGGTAACTGCTAGAATGAGTTGGTAAATTGAACTTTTTAGTGAGAAATGGAAATAAAGTTGGTAACTCAGTATTGATGTTGCTAAGTAAACATAGTTCAGCTTCTTATATGAAAGTTGGTCAAACAAAATTAGTTGTAACCTCATGGGAGAAAATTTGGGAAGTCATACAAATAAAGATCGGTAAATACTTATGAAAGTTACGAAAAATATAAGGTTTGTAAGAAAGACAGACAAAATTTGATGCAAGATAACAAAAGTTGATAAATAAGAAACAAACCGAATAGACATTGGTAAGTAACATGAGTGAGAGTTCGTAATCCAAAACTAATTTATAGTTCGATTGAAAAAAGTTGGCAAGTCAATCGTACTGAGATTGTGACAAAGATAAATCATATAAAGATTAGTAAATTCACATAGAGTTGGTAAATTTAAGGTTTTGGTAAGAAAGACAAAAAAAAGTTGAAAAGACAAGAAAAGTTGACAATTTATAAAATGTAAAAGAGATGGTAAATTAATAATAGCAGAGGTAAATTACCAATATATTACCAGAAAATCATGTTACTGATGATTTGTTTCTACCCTTTTTTTACACTTAACGACTTATTAAAAAATTCAACTTATTCAATCTTTTTAATGTCCGACCAAATATAAAATCTTTTTAATGGAGCAGTTGAATTATCCTATATTCGTATACATACATACATATTATATATATATATGTGTGTGTGTGTGTGTGTCTTTTCGTGGAGGACACTGTAATTTATAACTTTTGAGGATAATCTTTTTACAGTTTCCACCTACTTATCAATATTACAAATGCCTTCCGCAAGCAAAGAAAACTCCTTAATGGGAAAAGCCAACTCCAATTTGGGTTGTTCGAAATTCTACGTGGCAATTTTCAACAACTTCCCCAACCGACGTGACTCGTCGGCATACTCAAACAGCATTGATAGCCCATACGATGTTGTCTACATGGTTTGCCCCCAATATAAACCCTAATTCAGACAATCAAGCCTTTTCACATAGTTTTCAAACCATAATCGATTTCCCCTATAAGTAAGAGCTGATGTCTGCAATTGGCTTGCCCCAAAAGCACTCACCTTTTGCCTCTTGTGAGATTCCCCCTCTATCACAGAGCCCCAATTTTTCCCTCTAACTACCAAACCCTAGCTTTTTCCCGTAATAATTGAGCGAGGGAGAGAAGATGACGATGGTCGAGTGAGTGACCGTGTGAGAGAGAGGGCGACTGGTCGGCGACTTCCACAATCAACGAGGTATGTAGTTTGAGTGAGCGAGTCGCTCGCGAGAGACCTCAATCTTTTGGGCAAGTGACTTGAAGAGGTGTCATTTCCATCAACCCAGCCACCTCATTATCACCGAAGACACTTAAGTGATTGTTTTTGCTCTGATTTGACACTTAAGTGATCTGACAAAAAATTTTGACGATATAGCGAGCGTTTTGTGAAATTTATGACACTTCTAATATCTTTTTCTCAACGTCAATATGTCTTACTCTACTAGTCAAATGATTTTGGGTATTACTTAAACCCTTCAGGACATTGGAGCTTCGGGGCCAGCTATTACAAGAAACTGCTCACTTTGGTTCACTTGATAGCTACCTATAAAAAGCCTTTGGTAAGATTTATGGGCTTTTGTGGTTATACAATACTTGCATGGCTGATGAACCAAATGATACAATATGTGCCATAAGTTAGCGATATCTTTCAAATCAACTAGAACAATTTTTTTCTTCATATGAACCGTTTTTACTATTCAAGGTATCCCTCCTCAACGGAGTTGTAATGGGTGGAGGCGCTGGAATCTCCATGACAGGGAGCTTTAGAGTTGTCACAGAGAAAACGGTAAATTGTCATCGCCTATAATTTTATGCAATTTCAGAAACCGCACTCCATGGTCGTGAATGATGATTGCACTGTGTCTTCTGAGACATCAGAAGAGTGCTAATGATCCATGATGTTGCAGGTATTTGCAATGCCTGAAGCATCATTCGGGCTTTTTCCGGATGTGGGTGCATCTCATTTCTTGTCCAAGCTTCCTGGTTACTTTGGTAATTTTCAACAGCCTTTTGTTTTTTTGACTTCAGATGACACAGTACAAATATTTTCCTTTGTAGGAAGGGAATTAATGCGGCATTGAATTACATTGTATCAATCTTTTCACTTGCCGTCCTTGTGTTTGTGCCTTATTGACAGATTTTAAATGACCTGTCAGCATGTGCATATTATATCGAGTTCTCAATTATCAGTTAATTAATCTATCTTATATGCAGAGTAGATTTTAGTTAAATTTAAATTTCACAAGCGACATTACGGCGAGCAGGTGAATATATAGGATTAACTGGAGCACGGCTGGATGGAGCAACAATGCTTGAATGTGGCCTTGGAACTCATTTTGTTTTTTCAAAGGTAACTAGTTAATAGCGATTCCAAAATTATACTAAAAATTTAATAAGAAAATTGTGACATAGTAGATGTATCTAACAATCAATATGGTTTTATTCCGTCTTTCACTTATACGGGTAATTCTCTATGTTTCCAACAGGATCTTCCTCTTCTGGAACACACTCTATGTTCGTTGGACTCGTCAAATGCATCAGAAATTTTATACGTCATCAGCAAATTTGCGCACAAATCCAATATCAAAGGGGAAGAGCTCCACAAAAGGTTACTGATAATTCTGTTCAAGCATTTCATTTTCTTCTTGTCGAATATGATATCTTCATCAGAGCTAGTCGAAAAAATTCCAACTAGTCTACATTGTTGGAACAGACTGAAGAGTATAAACAAGTGTTTCTCAAGACAAACTGTGGAGGGGATATTACTTACTCTGGTCAGTACATGTTGGTGTGATTTTTTCTTTTTCTCTTCTCTAGTTGCACGGCTGAGATAGTTGTACGGTGCAGGAAAAGGAGTTGCTAGATAACTTGGTAGAGAAATGGATCGCGGCTGCAGTGAACAGTATGAAGGCTGCAAGTCCGACCAGCCTTAAGATTTTTCTGAGATCGGTAATTTGCAAAACTAACTCCTCGCGTACTTGCATGCATGTATGTATATGATCTTTTTTCCAGCAGTTGTAGGTTACATGATACACATGATTATCAATTATTTATGTGTAAAATTACGAGGAGCATGGCATATTTTGACCATTTTGCAACCAAACAAACTTGTCGATTTTGATGATCAGATAAGAGAAGGACGTGGTCAGACGATTGAACAATGTCTAGCTCGTGACTACACCATCCTTTGCAACATCATGCGAAGGAAGATCACCAATGACTTCTACGAGGTACTTTGAGCAAGAGCAACTATAGGATGTAATATACAAGAGAATTTCATAAGATTTCATTTGCAAAGTGATGTCACAAACTTTAAATGGATATTTAAAGTTGTTTGGACAGATTCGGTACTCAATTATAGTTTTAATTTGTAACATTACATCTCTAAGCAACTTCCTAATAGCCAAGAAGTCATTGCAATTTTCCAAAGGTATTGTTCTCTTCATCAATTTGGGTGATGTATCGGTGAATCGGTTTTGGTGCAGGGTTCCAGAGCAATTTTATTCGACAAGGACAAAAAGCCCAAGGTGCAAACATACATACATACTTTATTTAGCAAGAACAACAATATATCACTTAGTTTATTCCACGTTTAATATGTTTATGACATCATGCTTTAGACAGGTTTTTTTTTTTTTTTTTTTTCACGTTTCAAGCCTTTTTATTGGTACTTGGCTTTATCAGTCATTAGTTGTATATGTTGCAAAAACAAAGCACAGATTCTATTCTATTTATCCTCATAATAGAAATCCAAGTATTTAACCTCAATAAGTTTAAAAAGGAATCAGTAAAGCCTCGCACAGATTTGACATCTTATAATCATCAGTAGGGTATAGTGCAAGCTAGAATTGTGTTAAGTCTTTACCATTTGAGACAAGATGTCTATGTTAAGCCCGATCTTAGTTTTGATGAACGCAGTGGGAGCCGCCGAAGTTAGAGTCAGTCGGAGCAGAGACAGTGGATATGCTATTCAAAGCACTGGAGGATGAGGACGATTGGAATCGTCTACAGCTCCCTGCACGGTCCTCCAACTTGCTTGTCCAAATGGGATCGAAGCTCTGAGTGAACAAACATATATGCAGCGTTTAATTAAGATGAGTGTGGTTGGACCGCCATATAAGTTTCTATTTATTCATCTATCTATGTATGGGGCCACTTTATTTAAACAACCAATGTGGACGTGGTGCACTATTTAGTAAGTTAACTGTAGTACTCCTTAAGTCCTAACATTTCTCTTTTACAAGTGCACAAAGACATGCTATAGACAACAAGTAATAACAACTTGCTTAAGTTGTTAATCGTCAGCACATGTCAACTGTCAGCTATACCCTATAGTATTTGTGACTACTCACTAATAAATTTGTATTCAATCGTAGCAAACTATACCTTCCCAGAAGTTGATTATTGTTCATGGACAAAAATTTTAGAAGGGGTTGGTGGTATAAGTTGCACGGACTTAGAAGCTCCATATATGTGAATCACTGCATATGATTGAACTATTGCTAGCGGGTGTCAAAAGATGGGTAAGATAACAAAAGTATGATAAAATAAAAGTAACTATTGTCACCGATAATAAGTTTCAATTCATACAGGCATTTATAGATATTGTGAGGTGTTTGTAACTTCGGTATGTGGATTGGTACGTTTTCTGAACTACACCAATAATTTCCCAAAAGATTGGTAAGTTGACCGTTACGGTGGTAATTTAGATAATAGCTTACAACATGGTATGAAGCTCTCATTCCGCCATAGTAAATTTGTTTTCATGAGTAATACTTACGTCTTTCGAATTTTAAAGGCCTGATAATTATTGCTCTGATGAGCAACTCAGTATGTGAATAGAAATGTCATCGAACCTATTGACAGTGACTTCTCGAGAAATTTAACAGTTACCGAATATGTAAACAAATAAGTTGAGAGTATGCTTCATTGGCATTGGTAATTAAATATAATGACTAACGATATACAGTCTGCCAAAGTAAATCAATGTTTCATGCTTTTAAGGACGAATAATTGGTTGGTAGAGTCTTAGAAAAAGAGAGGAAGTCACTATCAAGGAATCAGTTCAGAAGGTTAAGCAGTTGGGTTTTGTTTTAAAATCGGCACTTGACCATTTAAGGCTAATAATATTAGAGCCAACTTGTAAGCAAGTATCTACGTGGTATATAAAACCACCTAACAGCGCCATCGTGAGAGTTAATAATGTGCCAATTCTGTTCGAAACTTTTCAATTATATCAATTGGTTCCTAAACTTTTTGACAACTTACTAATGCAGTCAATCCAGCCTAGAGTTGTAAAGAGAAAAAACAAAGAAAATAAAATAAAAAAGAAAATAAAAAATACTAAAAAAATATAAAATGTATTTGTGTCAGCGATTCCTAGTCATAATTAGGCGAATGATCTATATTGGTAAATCGTTAAAAGATTTAGGACTCAATTGGTACAATTGAAATGTCTAGATTCAATTGGCACAGGTGCAATACATTTATGACTTTTTTGATAATTTTTATTTCGCAATACTAGTGTAAAAGCATTTTGCGTTGATGATGCGCTTTATGTTAATCCTTATTCAATGTCCTATAAAATCTGAAAGAAATAGTTTTTAAACAATAGAGAAAAAATTTAATTTTCCAAAGAGATGATACAGTCAACCCTTTTCCTAGCCTCACGGTCCTTTGGTAATTATTCTTAAATCTTCATTGTTCAAGAATCAAATCTTACCAAGATATATATAAAAAAAAACCTAATTTTAAATAAAATCCAGAAATACAAATTGATGTCATATAGATATCACTGCTCAATCTTTCATAACATAACACAACATATTGAAGCCCACATCAACTCCTTATTTATGAAGGACACGCAAGGTCAAGGGCATGACGAGGTACTTTGGATTCATTAAGCCCGAGCAAACAAGCCAAAGGCGGGATTGATGGCGGTGAAGCCTCCATCCACCGCCAGATTGTGGCCACTTATGTACTTTGATTCATCGCTCCCCAAAAACAGTGCAGCCTCCGCTACATCTTCTTTCTCAAGACGCGCCCCATCCAAGTTAGAATACACTCCCACTCCTCCGTTTTGGACGACATTGAAGAACTCCATCGTTAATGGCGATAGAATGAAATAAGGCGAGAGGCAGTTCACGCGAATTCCATATCGCCCGAGCTCCGCTGCCACGTTCCTTGTGAGCCCCACGACGGCGTGCTTCGAGCTGGTGTATGCATGGGTTGCCACCCCGCCCACGCTCGAACTAACGCTTCCAACGTTGATGATGCTTCCGCTTCGCGACTGGATCATGGCTCTAGCCGCATGCTTTGTCCCTAAGAAAACACCCGTCAGGTTTACGCTAACCACTCTCTCGAAGTCGGCCTTGTGGTTGTCCAATATGTTGGCTTTGACAGGGTCCGCGGTTGCGGCATTGTTCACCATTATGTCCAGCTTTCCATGCTTGTCAACTGCAGCAGCGATGGCATCTTCAACGTCGGATTCGCTTGAGACATCGCAATGCACGAAGGATGCAGTCTCCGGCCCCAGATCATTGCACACCGACTTGCCCAAGTCATCGCGGACATCGGCTATGATGACTCTAGCCCCATGTTTGGAGAAGAGCCTTGCGGTAGATTCTCCTATTCCACCCGCACCACCAGTGATCACTGCTACCTTTCCCTCTAGTCTGCAAAACCTTATGCTCTTAAGCCCCCAGTTATCTAGTTTGACATGAACAGAAGAAACTTAAAACGAAGAGCTATTATTACTCGCTTTGATTACCTTCGTGCTGCCTGGGAGAGGAGGGCTCTGGTTGCCATGGTTTAAAGATGGTTTCGAAGAAGAAGGCTCTTAGCTATTAGCAATTGGGTTTTTTGTGTGATTATTGACAACAGTCGCACCCAAACCTTCTCATTATATAGACGTTAGTGCTACCACTAGCTAGTGTGAACATCATCCAAAACAACCCGTTTCTGCAGCGAATTCCGTCACCGATTCCCCTTAGAGCTCATACAAACCCTCATGCTTTGTCCCTATCATTATAAACGGGGCACCTCAAACGACCTTTCGAAGTCCACCTTTTAAAGTGTACCAACACCTAGCTAAATCCAAGGCATATCGTCATGACATTGTCAAACATTTTGATCATGACTTTGTCGACACCCACAACATCGCAATCAACATTATTTTCCCAACTGCTCTTTACAATTATCATAGTTAGCCGGTTCATATTCGGTGTTGCGTAAATAAGACATCGAGAATGGAATAGTCGTACAATAGGTTTACGATATTGAAAAAAAGTTTAAAACTAAATTGATCCAAATTGAAAAGTTTAAAATTGAATTGACATAAATACGATAGGATTTCCAATTTTATAGACAATTATTCGAATGACAGGATGGGTGCCTACCAAAGTCTGGATATTGAGATGGTGGGTTACTTGAGCTCAGTTACACATATTAATCAATGGTCAATTAATTCATCAATGCTGGCTTTTGGCCTGCCGAATGAACATTGAACCCGACTCTTGAAGGCAAAGGACAATAGTGGTTCGGAAAACCTTTGAAATTGTGGGCAATAAAGCAGATGGCTTTCCTTTGTGGTTGCCCGAGCACGTGAATTAGTTAGATGGAGGACAAAACGTTTCTCACAATCTACCCTTCCATCCGAGTAAAAGACAAAACGAATCGACCAGTGAGGCCACTTTTGGGTGCAATTTTGGCCCCTACTTTCAAAATGGAAAAGGGTACATACACGTTATGCTCATCTGGACAATTTCGATCCAAACGATTCAAACGTGTGCCACGAGATAGCATTACTTCTGGCCCATGGAATCATTTTAGCCTTCATTAAGTTTGTCATCCATAAATGTTGGAGGGCATGTTAGTGTTACCTTCTCTTTTTATTATATGCTGGTGTGAACTATCCTTTCTCGTTCTTTTTCTTTTTAGCATGGCTGAGATAATTACAAGGTGCAGAAAAAGGAGTTGCTAGATAACTTGGCAGAGAAATGGATCAACTCGCGGCTACTCTACTCAAAAGACAAGTACATGCTGTTCCAAGGGATATTCGGAATATGATTGACGAGGCTAATAATTGCTCATGGATAGTTCACAAGCCTCTCAATGTTATTAGGATGCATGTATGAGTTGTAGTGTATCACATCGAGGAATTGGTATGGTGTTGAGTTGTTAATATTTCTTAGCCGGCCCATAACTCATTAGCTTAAGCTTTTAAGTGAAATTTGTAGGGAAATTTAGCGAATAGAATGAACAACGGAACTAGACTCTAATATGTGATAGCACACTCTCTTTAAGGAATTATTTGGCCAATAACATTGCTAATGGTTACCAGCAAAGATCCTCTAGAATACAACAGAATCTCAAGCGAGAATATTAGATAACAATTCTAATATTTCTCTAAGAACTCTCTAGGAAATAATAAAAAAGGAAGGATGTATCTCTCTTGTTTAGAAAGAACGAAAATTGAAAGTGAAAATGTTCTGAAATTGAACACAACATTTGAATATATAATGAGAAAAAAAAACACACTTTTTCGTGTCCGAAAAGTAGTTAGTTCTCATACAACTCTTTGTATCTAATAATGGATAATTCAAACATGCCTCTTCATGTTCGAAACTGTACATTCAATCACACCTTTTCATGTATGAACCTATAGTTATTTCCGAACATACACAAACACTCCAAAGGTTACAAAAATGTTAGTTTTGTAGTTATGTCCAAACAAACATAAATCTTCCAAAAGATGTAAGAGTGTCCTATATCCGTGAACAATCACATGATTCTAATGAGTTACGAAATTTTTTTATATAATAATAATTTCAAAATAAAAAAAAAAATAATAAATAATAATTATTGAATAATGCTAATTCCGGACCGTGACCGTGCAAGCGTATAAAGCACTAAGTGCACGTAATAATCGCGCAATCATACGCATGCTTGCACGCGAATATAGTAAGGTCTAGTCCACTTACATGTTTCTATTTGGGATTGAAAAGGCAACTTTTTATTTGTTCTGCAAACAAACTTCAACATTCCCTCCCTTTGTTTATAAAATAAAATCACAAAAATAAAATTCCTCAAAAAACGTAGCTAACATTTTTATGAGATTAACATACCTACATAAATAATTCTTTCGAGTTAAACCTTTATTTAATGCAAGTATCTCAAAACTCTATCAAAGTTACAAGTAGTGTAGCTTTAAACTTGTTACTCTAAGTAATAGAATTGAACATACTGCGCATATACTAACCACTTATTTCAGCGAGAAGTTCATAATTACTCAACACTATTATGGTCTTATGTTTGTTCATGTTTCATGAGCTACCTAGAAAGTAATACAAACTTTCATAAGAAGCGACACCACTTCCGAGCCCATATAAGTGAAGTATTATCATGTGTTTCTGTTATTAACAAACACGTTACTAAATCGTATTATACTTCATTAAGAGTATAATATGATTTTATTCTAGCAACTGTTGATGGCCGAATCCGCCTACCATTTTCTTCCTATGCAAGTAAAGTAATTAATAAGTTTTTCGGACCTAAGTGAGTCCTAAAACTGCTTTCCCGACAATGAAGACAAGGAGAAGACACTTAGGACTCTCTCCGGGTTGAGTTAGGCAGAGCCACTCTAAATTGTAAGGGCCCTCTCGGTTGTAAAAAACTAAAGAGGGTATTGGTAGCTCCCGTGCCAAGAAAAATATAGCAGTTGTCCTATTGGACGTAAGATCTTGGGCCCGAGCAAGTCCTTAAACTACTTCGTTTGAACTTTGAGACGTAAAAATTTAAGGGGTATTCCCTAGAATGAAGGGAAGAAAAATATTTTCTCTCAACTTAGAATGTGGCATTGGAGAAGGTAGACTCCATGTCATTTTTCGGAATGGCTACCGTCGGGTAAATTCATAAATAGTGACCCGCGTCTTAAGTGAGTCATTGGAGCTTCGATTCTCACGTTATGGGCATGTGTTTCGGATAGTGATTATAACCGACTTGCTAGCAATGTACCCTTGATTATAAGCATTGCGCCTGCCCTTTTCTTCCTATGCAAGTATTTTATTTATTTAATCCAAGTAATTAATAGTTTTTCGTGTTAGAGGTTGCTGAGTAATCGACATAGGTCGAATTTTCTTCTTATGAAGAAATAATGACTTGGGGCCATCTTAAAATCAACATGAATGGGAGAGGCAAAATTTCTTAAAGCTTATAATCCATGGGCCCCCAAGCTTTGGCGGCCCAGCTACCTTATGAATTAGAAGGGTATTGGCGACACCATGGGATTCAAGATGAGAATGGCGTGGCCGGCCAATTTGTTCTTAGCTTTTAATTTCTTTTCTCTAACATAAAATCTCCAAATTACAAACTTTTAATCTTGGGGCAATCTTAGCCTATACTTTCCCTTTTGAGTTGGTCTGTTTTGTCGGATTAATTGCCCAAGACCTTTGATCTCTATTGGGGACCAATGAAAAAAATGAGATCACCTCTTATGGACTCGTTGATAATGATTTTAATCTAGTTCATGGCCTATTAGAAACAGAAGGCACTCTAATGGGATCCTCGTGGACAGAAAAAGATTACAATCAGTTTGATAATAATTTAGTAATATTGCTTCTTCGACCTAAACCAAGGCATTCTTTTCTTTAGTTATGATACAAAATAGATGTTGTTCTATCATTGATTAGAGATTTATCCAAGTAAAAATACAAATTGAAGTTTGAAGAAGGGGAAGGAGAAGGAGTCCTTGACCTGCAATAGATAGTGGAGGACTTATGATCACATAGTTCGGGCTCCTAGAACTTGGACCATGTAGCAATATTCTACCCATACCTTTAAATATGTCACAAGAGGGCATTACATCTGCCCAGTACGATAATGTTAGCCTTCAACGAGTTTGTTCGGCATCAATGTTGTCAACTTGCCAACTCGTTGATTTTAACCTTTCAAAAGGGCGACATTATGTAGATTGGATCTGTAGGAGTATAGAAACCCAAGAGATGCATTGACTCGGGGAGAGGCTAGGACCCCCATGGCCGCCCATGCATTGGTTCCAGAATTGAGAAGTTCATTATCTTCCCGTGGTTTTAATCATTGAAATGAAGGTGGGGGCTTCACTGAGTGTATATTAACGAATTCGGACTTGAATTCCTTCTAAGCGACTTCTCCAAGGATATGAGTCCCTCTTTCTCTTGCGCTTCCCAATTATATTTAAAGAGAGAGCTTATCATCGTCAACAACTAAACAGTAGATTAACTTTTATTTTTCAATGAAATTCATGTAGTTTGTTTAGCATATGTGGAATGAGACTGCACGAGTAACCAAGGCCTCATTTGTTAGGTTATTCGTTATTGGCAACATGTTACATCAACTATTAATTTTACACATTTCAATTTTAGTAATACAAGTTAGATGTTTTTTTATTTTATTTTATATCGTTCTAATTCTATTAGATCTCTTTGGAATGACAGCTAGAAGATGTAATTTAAGCATCCCATTTTCAGTTTCAAGCTCAATATATATATAGAAAGTTCCATCAAAGTTTATGTCAATCCACTTAATATGAAAGCCAATTGTATGTTTATGAAAAATTATGAAAAAAATCTTAAATCTATTTTAATTGTGCCAATTCAGTCTAAATATTTTTTTTTTGTATCAATTGAGTTATAAACTTTTTACATTTGTAGCAACTGGCGTGGACATCGACACCAAAGTTGATATGGACAATTTTAATAATTTTTAATATTTTTGCGATTTTTTGTTTCTTTGTTTCTTTCTTTTTTTTTTTTTTTACTTCCTTCTTCCTCCAACCGATCACTATCGATAACCGACTAGAGGAAGAAGAAAGGAAAAAAAAAGGAAAAAAAAATAGTAAACTAGAGATTGTCTTTTCTCCGACCCCCCGCAAAAAAAAAAAAAAAAAACAAGAGATTGTCTTTTCGTAAAGATAGACATAGAATGTGTGTGTTTTTCCTTTCTAGTTTTGAAGGGAATAAATTCCTAAATGCGTTGGGCCGATGTGTGGAATTGCGCCTTAAGATCGACCGTGCAGACAAACTAGGAGCAGGAGGCGTGCCACAGCTGGCCCGAACTACCCAACCCCTAGAAAAAGTAATTACTTAACATGATAGTCTCTTAGATTTTACCTTTATGTTGATTTTCTCTTGGGAGTATTTGTGGTGGGGGAAGAAATAACGTTGCTTGTATTGACTTTTTGTATACGCTCTTGTACGTACAAGTACGACCATCTACTGCTAGATCGCGTATGACAATCTATAACAAGTCAATGTCGAGGATTCAAACGGTCTTATTGCTCATATATTCGTGACATGCAAGATCACGTTATATGAATCGAATTCGATTTTTTTGTTACGATAATTATTCTAGTGTTGGACGAGGAACTTTTGTATTCAAACAAACGATTAAGACATCATCTCTTTCGGGGCATCGATAGAGACAATCGATTGCTGAAACTTTTACATTTAATATTAGTGAAAGTTTATGCACTTCCGAGTTCGAAATTGTGTTCCAAACTATCGAGAAAATATCTGCATTGATCATAGTTATTTTGGGGAAGAAAAATTGGAGAAATACCTCCTTTTTCTTAAGGGTAAGATAGTTTTTGCCACCGAGAAAATGAAGCTCTAAAGTGGTGAAGTGATGTAAATTGGACACGAGCAGTCCTTTCGGACCCTACAAAACCGCAATAGACGGAACAAAGAACAAAGTCTAATCTTGGTAGGTAGCCCACCATCCTTTGAGTTTGATGGAACCAATTGGAGATGGGCCTAAAAAGATGGCTATTGGGCTTTAGAATAGAATCCTTTCGGAATTGCAATTTTTGCAAAGCAAGGAGCAAGATACGAGGGAGGGGACAATCAAGCAAGTTGACAAAATATTCCTGCCTTGAGCTCCACGAAAATAGGGATTAAAAGATGGGCCCAGTCATCATCCATTTAATAGCCGGAATAAGTAGGTTTTTCCCACAAGTAAAATCCCCAACCATCCCTTTCCAACACAGCTCACTGAAATGGAAGGGGGGGTTACTAGTACCACACTTCTCCTTCCCCATTTTCGAAATGTACTAGCCCCGTCGACTCGGCTCCATCGACGTGATAGGAAATTGGAAAATCTTTTTATGTGAGACAGCAGATATATGTTCTCTACGGTACGCGCACTTGTCGCTCCATAAAAAAACAGGACGCCCCCTTTCTTGGTAATTGGTGATCGGACAAGAGGAGGAATAGCCGATGTAGCTGTCTGTCGGTTCTTACATCCGCCGTAAAAATATTAAAAATATTTCAAATGAGAGATTGAAGTATCTAGATTTTTTTTTGTTTTTCAAATAAGGGCATGGATTGGGTTTTATTGCAAATAATGACCTAGAGTGCCATCATTATTTCAAAAAAGATCTGACTAAATGGCATTCTCGTAATTTGATTTTTTGATTTTCTTTTTCTTTTTCTTTTGTCCCTCTTCCCTCCTCGGGCCATTGCCAGGCCATCGGTGGAGATCGCCCTCCCTAGAGTAGGGCGAGGGTCACCATTGACGATTCTGAATGCCTTTCGTTCGTGTCATTTTTCGAAATAATTAAGAAATTTTAAGTCTTTATTTGAAATAAAATTCACTTCAAATCCTTATTTGAAAAAAAAAAAATGAGGGACACTTCATGCGCTTATTTGGGATTTCCTTTTTTTCTTTTGACAAAGGAAATATATGGATTCCAATTGTAATGCAACTAAATCGGCCGGGTGGGGTCCCGAACGTCGTCGCACTTTGCGGCCAAGATGGGGAGAAACGCATGGACGGTGTTCGCTCGCGAGGCCCTCCAACAGTCCGCGGATCGGACGGACGACATCAAATTCAGCGAATCCACGCGACCCATCGGGTGCGGTTTTGTTAGCGTGACAGCGGGTAGGAGCATCAGGAATAACTAACTTTGGACCGCGGGTGGCCACGTAGGCACCGAGTCGGGTTCACATCACACAGAGTTCCCAACCTCTGATGTTATCGTAAGCTTTGCGAAGCAGAGGAAGGAAGACGAAGACGACGACGCAAGGGAAAATCCAACCCCCTCCTCCCAAAACCGGCAACTGAGTCAACTCGCTCGTCCTTTTTCCACTGAGGCAGGTCACCCCACGCGGGGAAATTTCGTCATCCACGACCGCCGCCCATAAGGCGATCGCTGCGAGGACTTTCGTTTCTCCAAGGTGGAGTATTCATCGCGTTGAATTCCTCGTCACCGCCGTTCCGTTCGCCATTTCGTCGCTCTAGGTATGGTTCCTGCCATCTATCGCGCGACTCTTCGCCTAACGTCCTTCATTCACGATTTCCTCGCTGCTGTTGCATCGTTTTCCCTGCATCCCCTGGTCAGAGCGCGTAGCTCTTGCTTCCTGTTCCTGTTCGTCTTTCTTGCGTGTTATCAATAAATCCGTTTGCTGTTTCTGCTGTACGATCGCGTAATTTTACTGTTCACGGGGAAGAATACCGAGCATAGGGTTTCTGTTCATGATTCGATGAAGAATTTCATGCCAGAAAAGATTTGGGAAGGTTTGATTCAGAGAAGACGGATGAGATCGTGTCAGAAAGAGCTTGTACTGTTAGTGAGGAATTGGAATGCATTTTCAGCTACTGCTGCTTTCAATTGCCGGATAAGTGTGTGTTTAGGCCATTAATTATGTTGTTTACCAAGCGTAGAGAATCCATTCGGATGGAAAGAGTACAACTGAGTCATAAAGGTCGGCTATAGGTATAGCAAATTCACTTATATATGGGTATAATAATGATGCATCTGAAAGAGATTTCTGGGGCTAAGTCTGGGATAGGTGAAATTCACCTTTTTTTTTTCTTTTTTTCAATGTAATTGCAGTGATCCTCATCCGAGGTAATATTATCTCACTGTTGTAATTACAACTATCGCTTTTGAGGAGTCATTCATTGTTGCATGGGGCTTAGATTGTACTACAGTTTCCAACCCTTCATTAAAAGACTATTCCGAGAACGTGGTTGAATATTTTGTTAGAGACTGGTGAACAGTTAGAGATCAAATTTCAGGAGAACCAACTTCTGTCCACTGAGTTTATTGTCTGTATCCAAACATACACACACTTCCCTGTTTAAATGATATTTCAGGAGAGTTGCGTCATTTATGTATGACCTAGAGAGATGCTTTGGGCCCCCGTGGAATTCGGCAATCCTTATTGTAATGCTCATGTCTTTTTTCTATGTGTGAAATTAACTGAGTACCCCAGTTTCCTTTCTCCAATTTGTAGGAGGTCTAGATTCTGGCTTCCAAGCTTCCCTACTCCATTGATATTTCCTTAGCCTTCTTCTAGCTGCCACTCATGGGATGGGGGAACATTTACAGAAGACGAATGAAAGTGTTCTCTGTTGCTTTGGTAATTTATCTGGATTATAAGGTAGAGCTTGCCAACCTTTCTTACCTTTTTCTTATCTATTCTGTTTTATGATGGTGGAATCTCTTATAGTATTTTGGCTATGCTTTTTCTTGCATATAATTATATTGATCATATAGGCGCTGCAACAAAGAGAAAAATGGGCTAGCAAAGCTAAAAGTTCTGCTTTGTGGGAGAAGGCTCATCAGCGCAATGCGAGGCGTGTTCTCAATCTGATTATTGAGTTAGAAGGTTTGTGGGTTAAACTTGGACAGTATCTCTCTACACGCGCTGATGTGCTTCCTCAGGCTTACATTACCCTCCTCAAGCAATTACAAGACTCACTTCCTCCTCGTCCCTTAGAAGAGGTTCAGTACATCATGTTTCTTGTGTTACTATTGTTTCTGTACTCACTTTTCTCTCCACAGCATGAAAGCAACTTCTCTGAAGGTTTTCCTTGTTGGAATCTGTTTTCCAACTAATGGCTTGACATGCATGGAGAAAATTATGTTGTCTCATGAGCATGTTAAGTTACTACGGAAAATGTTGTAGATATACAAAGCTTGTTAAGGTTGTGGTTTTAAGCTGTTAATATGTAATGTGGCTGCCACCCTAATGTTGTTAGATACCTTTTGTGATTAGCGGATTGTTTCTTCACCACAATCATAATTCTCTGTCCCTAATGTTTTTATGTTACTCTAATGTATGTTTGTTTTTGTTTGCATAATTTCTGCATATCTTTTTCAAGCCGAGTGGTGAAATATCCATCTGTTAATGGTGCAGACGTGCTCTGTGGGAGGAAGTTTGTGTGATAATCTTTTGTAGAGCATTTGTTGTGTCTTAATTTTTTTTAACTTTATTTCACCATTTGCTCCCTGCTCTCTTTCCGATATTGTCGTGAACTTGTTCGTCTGGGAAATTCAGTGAGCAATTGATCAGTGTTCTTCTAACGTCTTATGCAGGTCCATGGGACTATAGAGAGGGAGTTGGGTAAAACTATGGATGACTTATTCTCTAAGTTCGTTGAATCCCCTTTGGCTACAGCATCTGTTAAGTATCGTTGATATTGGTGAAATATAATCTACATCTTGCTGGGATAAACGTCAATTGTTGGTTTGGTGGGGTATTCGGAGACATGCTGGATTTCCTAATATTGCTTTTTTTCGATGCAGATAGCACAGGTGCATCGTGCAACGTTAATGGATGGACAGGAAGTAGTTGTTAAAGTTCAACATGAGAGCATAAAAACAATTATATTGGAGGTTTCTCATGATTTTCTATGTTGTTGCATGATATGCAATTCAATAAATTATGTAGTTGTGATATAATTATTATGCCTTTCTTATGTGCGGTAGGATTTGAAGAATTCCAAGTCAATAGTCGACTGGATAGCATGGGCAGAGCCTCAATATGACTTCAATCCCATGATAGATGAATGGTGCAAAGAGGCTCCAAAGGAACTTGACTTCAATCGTGAAGCCGGTATGTGACTAGCTGTGAGATTGTCCATTAACGTAAGTGCCAGTGTTTAAGAGATGTTAATTTGAATCTCAACTCTTCACTTTTTCCCAAAAAGAATTAAAAAAACAGGAATCTCCTGTTTGCAGGTTCACTTCACTCGTGCTTGCTGCAATTTGGTCTTTTTTCATAGTCATTATGCTGGTTAAAGTTGTTGAAATGCTTTTAAAAATTAAACTGGGTTTAATTTGTTGAATGGCATGTAATAGCCTTATATCTTGTTTCCATAAGTATCCTGCATTCGGTGTTCCCACCTTAACTATTTCTCTTCTCCTTCACCCAAGCAGACCTAATGAAAGCTTAACCAACACTTTTGGAAGGTGCAGGAAGAATTGAAAATGTGAAGTTTGAAATTAGAAACATGAATCTTGTCATTTTATTCTTATTCATTTTACATCCTTGTGCGTTGCACTATCTTGAAAATGTGAAGTTTGAAATTAGGACATGAATCTTGTAATGTTATTCTTATTCATTTTACATCCTTGTACGTTGTATTAATTGTTATTAAAAGAAAAAAAGTTAAACTGAACTCAAACACTAGGTTGTCATCCGTCAAAGTGGAGAAGGTATCTTGGCCTAGAGGGGAGGTTACTTAAGAAAATTAGCGATTCATGTTTCTTAAAGCTATTTTATTTAGCTCCTTGATATCCAATGTAGAAATGCACATCTTGCTGTGTAGTACTTTCATTCCTGAGTATGTTTCCTTTTCTTTTGCATGTGTTTGTAGAGAATACGAGAAAGGTGTCCACAAACCTTGGCTGCAGAAACAGACATGGTGACGGGACATCATCCCATCGAGTAGAAGTATTGATTCCAGAAGTTATTCAGGTGTAGTGCTGACTTTACTCCCATGATGAAGTAAATATCTGGAAGTGCTCTGAATGATAACTATGAGCTAAAAATTTGAAATCTAAAAGAAGCTGTTATTTCTTGTTTTAATTTTGTCATTTATATATTGCCTGGTGAGGATGTTCAGGCAGTTTGCTAATTTTAGTTTATCAACCGGAGAGAGCAATCTGTCAAGAAAAGTATCCTTTTGACATTAGCTCGTTTAAATTTGCCTCTGCAAGTGGTGAACTTTCTTTTTTAAGAATTTTCGGAAATAGCTTATTTGCTTGATTAATTTATATACATGTGCCTTCGTTTTGTGAATTTGTAATTCAACTCCTACGGGGGATGAATGTAATATGGGTTTTGAAAAGTTATACTCCCTCATTTCATGCTCTCCTTGTAGTAGACTTTATTATGCAAAGCTATCTTAGAATGGGGAAACTTCCAAGTTCCTTCGATGACTTTGAATTTGGTTTTCCTACAAGGATAGTCAACTGAAAAGGTGCTGATTTTGGAGTACATGGACGGAATACGCCTGAATGACTTTGAATCATTGGAAACTTTTGGTGTAAATAAACAAAAAATTGTTGAGGAAATTACGCGTGCATATGCCCATCAAATCTATATTGATGGGTTCTTCAATGGTGATCCTCATCCGGGTATTCTCTTTCAACCTTCCTACTCATTTTGGTAATGTTTTCAGTAGCCTTAGTTTTTAAGGGGACAACAATTGAAAACATGAATATGCTCGAAGTTATCATGTATGGATATCTTCAATAATAATCTTTACTGTCGTTTTTGGATGCCTTACAGGAAATTTTCTGGTGAGCAAAGAAGCCCCTCATCGCCCAATTTTGCTAGACTTTGGGCTTACAAAGTCACTGTCTTTTCCCATGAAGCAGGCATTAGCAAAAATGTTTCTGGCATCTGCCGAGGTTTGTGTTTTGAGATTTAATACTTTCAACTAGAAGTGGTACAATTACAACCGATCATCTTAACAAGTTAAGCAATTTTATGAGGAAATTTGACATCACAAGCCCTGTTCTCAGGGGGACCATGTGGCGTTGCTCTCTGCTTTTGCAGAGATGGGGCTTAAATTGCGCCTAGACATCCCAGAACAGGCCATGGAGGTCACAAATGTATTTTTTCGAACGTCGACACCAGCAACTGAGGCTTTTGTGAGTTTTCAGTGCCCATGTCTTGAATTACCTTTTGAAGTAAGATCTTTTATCTCATCTCATGGACCTTTTCTTTAATCAGGAGAATGTGAAATCTTTGAATGAGCAGAGAACAAGAAATATGAAGGTCATACAGGAGAAGATGAAACTCGGCCCAAAGGAAGTTAAACGCTTTAATCCTGTAAGTGTTTGCTGCCCGTTTGTATTCCATTTTGCGAATAATAATAATAATATTGACGCAGGTACCCTGCATAAGTTGATTGCCATAAAATGACAGTGAAATGGATCCATCCAACAACCATTGGGTTTATGTCTAACTTATTTGTCAAACTTTAGATGTCGCCATATATTTATCAAAATGTTCACATTTATACATTTCATCAAACTTTTTTATAAGTGGGAAGGAAATGACTTATTGGGCGCATGAATGGGGGCTATCCATGTTTTACCTTATCACAGAGGGTATTAAGCTGCCGTTGTGAACCATATTTATTTAAAGATGCGTGTGAATATTCAATTGGCAATAACAATCTTTTAATCATTTAGGTTGATGCATTTCCTGGTGATATTGTAATTTTCTCTCGGGTTCTGAATCTTCTGAGAGGTTTGTATAAGAACCCTCCCTCATTGACCCCTCTTTTGAAATTTTTCGATTGTGTACTTAACATTTACATGAAATAACTTCTCCAGGGCTTTCTTCGACAATGAATGTCCGCATAATATATCTTGATATAATGAGACCATTTGCAGAGCATGTTTTGCAAGGGTGAGTCATCTTGAACATTAATCCACTGCTTCACTTTCATGTCTGCCTTATTTCTTATTGACTCTGCATTTTATTGTCAGAACCATCTATAAGGCACCTGCAGTGAATGCACAGTGGGTCTGTGATACACCTGTTCATTCTGCTGTGGAGGCCAAGCTGAGACAGCTCTTGATTGATCTGGGAAATGACGATAAAATACTGGGGATCCAGGTATACCATACTTCATTTACATTCATATTACCTTTCTTTATCCCATCCAACATTCAAAGCTTTGGTCTTTTCTTGGGATGAGACCAAGAATGTTCTTCACTATGTGTAACTGATTAAAATAGTGCTTTTGTCAAGGTTGGTGCAGACTTTGTTTATTCTTGGGGGTGTCATTAGCTTACCTTGATTTTTGTGACTTGGCTTCTGCTCTTGAATTGTTGAATTCTGACCGTGTTAGCAGCGTTGAATGTGTTACAAATATTTGACTGATAACTTTTTTGGTGGTAATGATGGTAAAGATGTTTAGGAACTTGTTGCTTTATTTCATTCAAATAATATCAATTTGTGGGGTTACATATTCTAAGATTCATGTTATGATCGGTTTCCCTGCTTTAAGGTGTGTGCCTACAAAGATGGGGAGGTTATAATTGATACTGCTGCTGGAGTGCTTGGAAAGTATGATCCCCGTCCAGTGCAGCCTGATAGCCTGTTTCCTGTTTTTTCGGTCACAAAAGGTGTTACCGCAGGGATGGTGCATTGGTTGGTTGAGAAGGGGTAAGGGACACTACTGCTTTAATGTGAAGCAGTTTAGCTCTATATGTATTATATTTGATAATGATCGGATCTGTATCTCTCTTTTCCTGTCTACTCACTGAGATTTGACATCCTAGTGCTAATGGGTGCTAAACTGCTAAAGTTGTTTATCATCTTGCAGAAAACTCAGACTAGATGAAAACATAGCAAATATTTGGCCAGAATTTGGATGCAATGGAAAAGATCTTATTAAGGTTTTCAAAGTTTGATTATGATAATCTGTGGTCCTTTGAAATTCTTGATTTCATTGGTGCTATTGCTGCTCATTTCAGGTCCATCATGTGCTTAACCATACAGCTGGTCTGCATAACGCATTAAGTGAAATCAGAAGTGAAAATCCTTTGTTAATAAGTGACTGGAACGAATGTTTAAAGCGCATTGCTGCTTCAGTACCAGAAACTGAACCTGGTCAGCACCAGCTTTATCACTATCTATCATTTGGCTGGATATGTGGTGGAGTTATTGAGGTATGATAACATTTACCCATGAGACTATTCGGTATTCAAAGTAACTGGCTCTTTCTCTATCTGATCAGGGGATAACTATCTAAAGATTAGTTGTGGGTTATCATGCTTTAGAGGATTTATGATGGTTCTATAAGATATTCATTTTGCTTTGTCCGTTAGACATCCTGCTACACATGTGACGCTACGATTTTTGGATCCCTTTTGATTATTCTCTATCATATTAGTGTTATCATTCTTGGAACTCTTTAAAACCTTTGTGCTAAACTCTTGTTGTCCTCTGCTGATTGTTCTTGCACTAAGAATCCACCAGTTAACTCTCTCTCTCTCTCTCTCTCTGTATGCGTGTGTCTGCGCGCAACTGGCATGCATAGCCAGGAGTTTGGCTGTTTTGAGATGTTCTAATCAGCAATGTATTTGCTTTTCGACATGCATTGCATGAGCTTTTTCCCAGATTCAAAGTTAAATGTGTCAATATAATTTGCTTGATAGAAATAAGTTGCCTCTGTCTTCAAGATTCCTTGTAGGTTTGACTAATTTTATACCCTGGCTTATCATCTCCAATGTGTTGAACGTAGCATGCATCGGGAAAGAAATTCCAAGAGATTCTGGAAGAAGCTTTTATTCACCCCCTCAACATTGAAGGAGAACTGTATATTGGAGTTCCTCCAGGCATGTCTCAAGCTAATGTTTTCTTGTTTTCTTGTGTTCTTTTATCTATGTTTCTTACTAAACGGGCACTGAGGAAACTAAACAGGCGACAAACTCTTTCCTTTTGGTCCTTGAAAAGGCCATCTAGATGAACCAACTTCAATTGTTGCCATTGCTTTGTCTTCCGTTTCAGGTGTGGAATCTCGACTTGCTACACTTACTGTTGACCGGAATGACCTGACTAAGGTATCTCAGATCCGCAATCGTCCTGACTTACCATCTTCTTTCCAGGCAGAAGCCATTCTGGAAAGTATTGTAACCCTACCTGCATTATTCAACATGCTTAATATCCGCCGTGCAATTATACCTGCTGCTAATGGACATTGCTCTGCGAGGGCTCTGGCACGTTACTATGCAGCTTTGGCTGATGGTGGTTTGGTCCCTCCACCACATTCAAGTTCCTTTAAACCAAATCTCGGTAGCCATGACCACATCCCCAAATTCCCCTCCCTAGCAGTCACCAGAAGGCGTAGAGGGCGCAGAAATAAGAATGTGCTCTCTTTCCTGAGGAACCCATATCAACAGATACCAAACCGCCCTATTGATCCCCAAGATGGTGATTGTGGTATAAGCGCTACTGGACAGAATACCACTGGGCTTGATTGCGTTAGCAGCAGTTGCACTATCAATACCTCTGGTAGCAGAGGTAATGACGAGCGTCGAAACAGTGATCATCACGAGATTTTTTCTGGCAAAGGAATTTATGATGTATTTTTGGGTGCTGGTGACTATGCAAATTTGGCCCTGCGTGATGGGATGTTTGGACTCGGGTTTAAGAGATCTAGATCGAAAGAGGGATCCTACATTGGCTTCGGGCACTCTGGGATGGGCGGGTCGACAGGTTTCTGTGACATGAACAATCGGTTTGCGATGGCTGTGACTGTGAATAAGATGTCGTTTGGGGCTGCAACCAGAAGTATCATTGAACTCGTGTGTTCAGAGCTTGATCTTCCATTACCACAGGACTATGTCCCACCAACTGACACAGGGCCCAACACAGAGAGACCTCTAATTAACTGAGGCCAGTGAACTGTATATGTATACAATGTGATTTTGTAAACTGAATAATTCAACCACATTTGACTTTTGAATGATGCAGTTGGGCATCTGTCTTTTGAAAGTATGAATCGTGTAATGATGTTATTTATGGTGCAGTGCGAATTTGGTTTGAGACCTAGAGAACGTGCATGAGGAGGGCGCTGTGATGCTTGCGTGGTCCCCTCACTTATATTTGGTGGGATATGTACATGACTTCTCTTCCCTTGCTTATGTAATGTATATTGAGGTCATTACTAAGAAACTATACGTGTTGAATAATTAGTAATTACTTGCTATTCTGGCTAATGAAGGAACAAAAAAAGGTGAAATCTCTTAATAAAATATGTGCAGCTTCTTATGTATCGATGGTTGCGCATGAATTTGCATGTGGGCTGCGCGACACGCTTGCCTATTCTCGTGATGCGATGTCACATTGCAAAATTATCATTTGACTTAATAAATATAACATAATGTAACAGTAACGTGACAACAATAATCTATGATTACATATGATTAAGTTCTTATAGTCATTTCAGTCAATCAATTATTATTCGTTTGTTATGACATAAAGAATGGTCAATTCTCTAACACGTGCATAAAATGGTTGTAATGCTTCCGGTATGCTATGGCTACGAAATATGAATGGTTAAGTTGAGGCAAAAGTATTCTATAGCTCGCTCAGAAATTGTTAAAAGAGTAAAAGGTGCAGTTACAAAACCATCTAATTTCTTGCTTCTTTTTGAAATTTTTGTTCTTTCTGTACTTAAGCTTTTGGAGATCCACATAGCTTTGGGGATGGTCGGTTCAACATCCTCGTCAACCTCCATTTTTCATTTATTTTTCTTTTGATGGTTCTAAATCTCAATAGTTCATTTTATATGGTGTAAAAACATATGTATCATTACAATCACCATGCAGATTGTACAACCTGACATACGAAAATAGGAACGTCACGCCACCATTTGAGGAAAACTATAACAAATTTCTCTATGCCTTTGTAATGAAAAAGTTAGATAGTAGTTTATCCGTTTACGTTTGAGGTTCTAATAATGTTCTGCTTTTTGTCGTTGCAAAAGGAAATAATGAATCGACGGAGATAGAAATGGGTGAGTGCCATCCATAAAGATAAGTTAAATGAAAAAAAGTAATACTATGCCGAGGATCCACAAAACAACCTCACAAGCATCAAAATGTCCAATTTCTATTTCGTTAAGTCAACTACTAGTACTAGTCCATGGGAAACGAGGCAGCAGAAGAATGGAGAATTTCCAAAATTAAACACGGTTTCTGTGATTCTTTTTTTTTTTTCCTGAAAAATAACTGGAAAAATTCTCTTTCCTTTGATGTTTTGGTAATAATCCAAAGTGCTTCTTGGAACATGCCGTTTAGTGGCTTCCAATCCCATTGAATCAGATCTTGAGTCTTTTATATTAATAAAAGCCAGTGAGATCTTCAGCTTTTCATCTCTCCATCCGATTCATCACCCATCTTCCCATTGCCCAGCTACAACTGACACTCCTCGGGATCCTGTAGTAATGGCAGGGACATGCAAGATTCTTTTCGAATTGTTGATTCGTCTATGTCATCCTAGCTGTCTAACACAAGTGCCTATTCCCTTCCAAGACTGTTACTTAGTCAATTTGAAGGTGCATTCCACTCTAGACTTGCTTCTTAATAAAATTTTGCACTTTGAGCTGTCTGGCAGATCAGCTTAGCTTAAGGTCTTAGATCAGTTGTTGTTCCAACGGATAATTAGAAAAATCAATAGCTGACGTGCATGCTCTAACCGGAGCCACATCTCATTGCTCTGCATATGATGTATAAACAGAGCTTGGTCCTAGCTCCTATTAAATTTGGCGTCTGCATTTCCCCTCTCCTGGCCACTACTTCTGCAGTTACTTCACATTTGTAAAGGTGGGATGGGCGTGAGGGGATCTTGGCAATGCCTTCTCATGAGCTTAGGGCGTGCTTTTGGCTTCCTCAACTCAGAACTCCCGCCATCCAAAGTCGATCCATGTCCAGCTTGCAAGACCACTAAACCAACCGTTTTTTATGGCCTGACCATTCAGGCCTTAACTGCCGTCTTTGGAATGGAAGCAAATGGGAAGATAAAGAAGGATAGGGTTCGTGTAATCGTCGAGAAACTTGGTTTGACAGGTGGCGAGGAGAATAGTCCCAACTGCCCCGACCCATGCAATGGCCTGAAGGAAGAAGTTGACGCAGAAGATGTTATTGGTGGATTGGAGGATGCATCAGGACGGAGTGAGCTCCTGCACCAAGCCTTCAAGATATTCGACGAGGATGGTAATGGGTTCATAGAAGCAGTTTTGCTGAAGAGGGTCCTCGAATGTCTCGGGTTGGACGGAGGTTGGAATATAGGAGATATCGAGAAAATGGTTCAGGTCGTTGATTTGAATTTGGATGGTAAGGTTGATTTAAGTGAGTTCAAATTGATGATGGCCCTGTAACTGTTAATATGATCCCTATCATAAAACTCCAATCAAGAATTCTTTACCTTGATGGTCTTATCTCTACTAGCCTTTGACTCAATGAATTTGTCATTAGCAAAAAATTGGCAAATATGATCACTTTTTCCTGTGTTCCCATGAAATACATTCTTGTCTCTTGGGTACTCCTTCAAAGGTATGGGCTAAGTAAGCAAGATTACCCTTACTCATCTTATACCGAACGTACTCATGTCTCAGCTCAAAATTTGAGTTATGGAAATTCCAGATGTTGAAAACAGTGCAACGCGTCGGAAGTTTCCAAGCTTCTACTGCATTTGTACAAGAAAATATTGGAGACAGTTTCTAGCTAAGATTAAGCTGCTAATGCATGAGAAGTTTATTGAAGAGTCTAGCCCTGGAAATAGACTACTTTGTAACATCAACGGGGTATAGAAACTACAAATGTTCAAAGAAGGCAACAGTTCAACATCACACGAGTTGGAGCTTTTTTAAAAACATACAGTCGCTAGATATCGCTTAAGTGATACAACAGACAGAAAAATGCAAACTTGTCCTTTAGTCTCTGACATCTCAAGTCTCCCCAGGAGATTGTTTTGAACTTAAAGGGACAGCCTGATTACAAGAAGAAACCACCCAAGACAAATCTTTTAAGAAAACTATTAGGACTGGCGGGATAAAAGACTTACCTAATTGAAACAGAAAGAAACGTCAGAACTTTAGGACCACATCTCAGACACACAGCTTACAGAATCATGGATGACTCCATTTGTGAAGTTGCTGTTATTAGGATTGCTGTTTTCAACTCCTAGGCAAGAATTTGGCATGGGAACTGTCAACCCAGTCGAAGAGTCATTATCCCCGTGGACGGTGATTGTAGGAGAAACATTTGCCACAGCACTAAGATCCTCAGTACTAATAGAATTTTGGGGATTCAAAGTTTGCAAAACAAGACGATTCAAGCTACAAGAAAGTGAGCCTCGAGCCACCATATCTTCAGCCAGCTTCACCTAGATATATGGCAAAATTATGCTAAGAAGTTAGTGCATTTTACCAATCTCAGAAAGTTTTGCTAGGAGATCATGACAATGAAAATCAGCTAAACGTCCACCTAAATCAGTTTCATCTTTCTGGGGTTGTCGTGAGTCTTGTGACAGAGACAGAGAGGTCGATTACCTTAGCTCTTAAGGCTTCCACATCAGATTTCAGCACTCGGTTATTTGTGTCAGCATGGCAGTAGTGCTGTGCAGCATCTAATAGTTGCTTAGACAAAGAAGAGTTTTCGCCTCTAAGTTGCTCAACCTGAGAGAAACCCAGGAATATGACTTTAAGTAAGAAATACTAACGGCAAGCACAAGTATGTACCTTAAAAGATGAGTTAACACAAGAAAGGTTGGCTGTGAGTAGCTATGAGTGATGGTCTGAATGTCCTATTTAGAAAAATTAGATGATGTTGATAGGGAGCAATGTACCCGTATTTCAAGATCAGCTAACTGCGCTTGTTTCCTTTTACGTGATTTTCTAGCAGACTCCCTGTTGGAAACCATCCTGCAACAAGACGATTCAGGAAAATTGTAACATGAGCATGACTACGATCTCACATCCAGATAATAGAGGCACGGAAATCTCAGTACCTTCTAATGCGCTTGAGGTCGATAGCATCTGTGCTCAGTTCGCTTGGATCTGCCTCTGTCGCACCATCATCTTCATCCGAGTGTTGGTGGGTTGAACCACTCGTGGCTTCTCTTGCTTGGGAATCTCTGCATTTAGGCATATTAGCCGATGCTGTACAGCTCCCAACTGAAACCAATTTGCATCCAATTATACATCGGATAGTCCGCATCAACAAAAGAGTAATTGGGACAAGCATCATAAGGGAGCATGTCCACCGAGGTCCGACTCTTACCGAAAATGGACGAGTTAGAATCAGGAGGGGAGTGCTTGGTAAGGAGAGTGTGATACCAGAGAGAGGTGGCGGCGGCCATGTCATGTCGATGATCACTACCAGGACCACTGATGTCCTGCAATGCAAATGTAAATGCTCATGATGAAGTGCCTGAGTCTGCTGGTAGGACGATAAAGGAGACAAGACCGAGACTGACCCAATTGTCAAGCGAGAGAGGAGGAGCATCTGTGATGCTTGAACTGGTAGTATGCGGACTGTCATAACAGTAGTCTTGAGGAGGAGGATGATGGTCCTGCTCCTGGTGGTGGTGTTGAGGAGGAGAGGCGATCATTATGATCCGGAGCAACTCCTCCAGCGCTAACTCTGATGCGCTTCCCTTCATCTTCTCAGCTCCTCCTGCTTTTCCCTCCTGCATATTCTCTACTTCACGTGGACTTCCTACTCCAATTCCAATCCAGACTGGAGTATCAGTTAAGTAAGTACCGGGAGGACTAGGAGGGTCCAATGTCCTGCTCTCACTCCTGCCTTTATAGAGAGATGAAGTGGTTGGCACGTTGAGTCTTAGGGATACTCTTTTCAAAGCATGAGAGAAGAGTCACCTTTTCTTGGCCTTGGCACAGTCGATAAAAGTCTTAACTAATGGGCAGGTACTTAGAGGCGAAGGAAGGAAGGAAGGAAGGAGGAGGAGGAGGAGGAAGTTCAGTATGACAAATCTTTCCCTGTCTTTTTGCTGAAGGGAGACACTTTAAAAGAAATAAAAAGCGTTACGCCATTGCCTCATCTATCGAGCTCATGCTATAGTTTACATTGTTCCACTGAGTTGATAGGGGAGAGAGAAGGTTAAATTATTAGGCTTAAAAGCAAAGTGGCGGCGATATAAAAGGACAAAAGGCAAAAAGCCAAAGTTGATTTGGACGGGCACCGACCCTCCCCTCCCCTCCCCCCCCACGAAACTAAACCAAGTTGAGAGGCTAATGTCTGCCTTCGGTGTGCTATTTAAAGAGTGTTTTCTAGAGAGAGAGAGAGAGAGAGAGAGAGAGCTGAGCAAACATCAGCTTTCTTGCTTCCTTTATTCAAGTCTGGCCAAAATACAAAAGCTTTTGTAACTTTGTTGGCTGTTTTTTACCTTTCATTTTCTTGATCTTGGGATTGTGATGCAGTGACTTGTTACCTAACTTCCTTACCTGCGTCGTCCACTAAATTGAAACCTCCTCCAGGCCACCTTTACACTCTTCGTAATTTGAGATAATAACACAAATAGTTTATGAACTTTAATTTGATATGCGATGACATCTATTAACTTTTACTTGTATAATGTGATCCATAAACTTTGGCCCAATATGAATTGTATTTCCTAGACTTTTAATTTATTTAATGTGGTCTCTAAATTTTTATCCAATATTCACATCAAAATGTTTAAAGATTCAGAGAGCACATTGAATAAATTAAAAAGTCAGAAATGATATAGTACTTTGGACTAAGATTTGAAGGTTGTTCCTATCTTTTCCTCTCACAACTTCTTTGGCCACGGCATGGGAACGATTCTTTAGGACGTAAAACAGGACCATAGCCAACCTATAAGGGCGGGTAGTAGTACTGGCCCCAAAAAACAATGAGGTTATGGTTAAATTGTACTCAGTAGACGATGAGCAAGGCCCAACGGGGCAATCGTCTTGCCCGAATGACAACCAAATTTAGCCCCAGTCTCATTGCATTTCGGAAGTGAAAGTCCCCCTTTTTCTCAGTGATGGGCGAAGTCTCGACACGAAATTGTAGAAGAGATGAGCAGACCATCGGACATTGATCGGCAGAGCCAACCAATGTCTTTAAGTACGCGACACTAGCATCAATGCAGGAGGTGTTCTTTAATGCGCAAGTTCATGCCTTAGCTCGTTACATGAGAAAATTATTTAAAAAGTCCTAAACCTATTATATTTTTATCAATTCATTTTTAAATTTTTCAATTTTGCCAGTGGCCGATGGGGCGAGCCTCGCCCAGATCCGCTTCACTCCTTCCTCAAGCTTTCTAGTGAAATGAGCATGTACCACAGAACCCAAAATCAAAGTGCACCATCATGTCAGCCGGCGGCAATCCTAGACATACCCCTCATTCGGTCCCGATCTAGAGCAAAAACAATCCGAGATTGGCTGCACACTTGGGTCTCACCCCATCGCCCGGTGCCGGCGAGGCTCGACCTCACCAATGGCCGGTGAGGGCGAGATTTGCCTAAGGCTGATGGGGTCAACCTTGCTGGCCCTAGCCTCGGGCTGGTTGCCGGCGACGATCGGCTAGAAGAAGAAGAAAGGAAAAAAAAAAAAGGAAAAAGAGAGAGAAGTAAAAAGAAAAATAAAAAAAATATTTTGACAAAATATTAGATTGTTATTAGAAATTGTTCACGTCAACATCGGTTTTCACGTCAATGCCACGTCCACGTCAAGCCGGCATGTCAAATTTGGCTGGATGGACTAAATTGGCATAAATGCAAAAGATTTAAGACCGAATTAGCACAAAAAAGAGATTTATGACTGAATTGGTTAAATTAATAGGTTTTGGGACTAAATTGACAAAAGTGCAATAGATTTAGAAATTTTTTTTAACAATGGCAGCAACCTTTCGTGGGAGAGAGAGGGATCATTCTCTCTCTCTCTCTCTCTCTCTCTCTCTCTCATCCTTCTTATTTCCCTTTCTGTTTTTCTATCTCTCCGTATCCTCAACTTCTTCTTGTAGATTTTTTTTATTGATTTCACGAACGATTCCATTGACTTCCTTCAGCGGAGAGTTTTGTTTGATGAGCTCGGAAGTTAGATGCGTGAGCATCTCGGAAGAATCAATTATTCTGGGTCCGCTTGCTTGCTTCGGCTTTAGTGCTTGCTTTATATAGTTGAGCACGATTCCTCTACTACTTCAATTAAATAATTTTGTGATCGGCTAGTATCTGTTTTGCAGGTTTTCTCTCCCGATCTAGAGTTAGATTTAGATTTAGTGTTCTTCCATTTTGACCTAGAAATAGATTTGGAATTTACAAAACATTTTCTATTCTCTTTCAACCTCTTAGTATTATTGTTATCTTTTTTGGTGATGGTGCTGATGACGCCGAACCTAGGCGCGCATTGCCTTTTGACAAAGCCGTAAGTTGAGAAGGATATCTTGGCGTGTGCTCATCATTGATGCGAGATTTAGCGATCGGCCGACGGTTGGATTTTGATGTTGTGACAGACCCCTCTTTGTGGTGGAAGGAGCAAGTCTCTGCAGGCCATGGGAAGTTGATTTATTTTTCAAATTTACTTGCTTTGTTTGTTTCATATCTTAATCTTGAAGATTTGTACCTCTATTTCAAGTCAAATGAATACATTGCTTTCGACCAAAAAAAAAAAAAAAATGGACAAAGATCCGGTCCAACCGGTGTGTCCGATTTGACTCGGGTCGGGACCTGGTTTGACCAGTCTGGAAGGATATAAAAAAACCAAAGAGACCCATGGTCCCCTTCTTGGGCCAACCGATTGAACCGGCCTTCTGGTCCAGATTTGAAGACACTGGCTTCAACTTTCAAGTGCTAAAGAGGCATGAGTTTCTCTCGATCCGTGCAATAATGGCTTCTAAGTAGGATTACGAGCATGAAAATCTACTCTATCTATCCAATGCCAATTTGAACTTCGGAGTCAACATGTTGCCGGCATGATATCAGGAAATGGATCCTGACAAAAGTAGTCGATTGGGACATATTTGTTACCTTATAGCAAAAATAACTCTTAATCTTCTATCCCGGGCAAAAGTGGTCAATTGAGACATGCTAAACCAAGTTTCAGTTTTTAGAACCGTTTAGCACTCTCACAAAATGTTATTTTGTATTAGATTCAAACACAATTTTTCATGACCCATTCGATTTTTCGTTTTGTGTGTGGTTCTGGCATGTCTCACTCCGCATTTGTCAATTTCATGTGTCGTTCTCATTCCGATTTCCATATGAAATGAGGTGTTAAAGTATCTCACATACGGGATTTTATGTGCACTCGATCTCTCTCTATTTAATAGCTAATTAAGCGTTTACAACAGTTGATAGTGGTCTTACAGAATTTTATGCTAAATGAGCTACATTTGTGATGTGAAATTAAGACAACACAAAGACCTCAAGATTCACTGTTTAAATCCCTATATGTAACTATGTTAAGAATAGTTATATATCTGCTGGAGTGGATTGTTAGATTATGTTTTTTGCCTTTCACTTTTTAACCCAAATGTAGTGAATTCGAGAGTGGTTAACGGTATTTCTTTCTAATAGACGTATGTTTTGTGGCTGATTTGTACTCTGAAAAGCTAGACAAGTGGGCAGCACAACTCGAAATGGAGGCACATACACATGATGAACACATAAATCCAATTTTCCATAAGTAGTGGATTAGTAGGAAAGGTTGGGTCATGCAAAGTGGGTGCTGGTGATGGTTACGCTTGTGGCGCTAGTATTGCTGATGGATTTGGGGTTGGGCTTGGAGTGATCTGATTTGAGGAAGACAAAATCAAGGTTGTAGAGGATGGGGACGAGAGTGAGAGAGCATAGGAAGACGAGGAACGGCCCAAATATCCACAGCAGCAGCGGCAGGCCCGAGTAGAAGAGGCGGTTCCCGACTGTGTTGAGCACAAATCCCTTCTCTAGCAGCGCCGCCACGAACTCCGGCGACACCGTCTCATCACTGTCCTGAGGGGAGTTGATGAGGATGTTGACCTGGTTGATGAAGCAGATGGAGAGGGAGTGGCAGAGGAAGGAGAAGAGGAAGAGCGTGAGGAGAGTGACATACTTGAGGGCCACCGTGAACTCCCCGTGTGCCCCATATACCGCGTCATTCAAAGGCTTCTTCACGCTGTACGTGCTGCTTATCACCGCTGCTAGCCCTGTGCTCAGAAGTATTGATGTCGTTGCCATCAACGTCGACCCCATTATCGTGTTCCTCAGCGTCTGTACCGCTAGAATGTTCTTCTTCTCGTTGTCCTGTGCATGCATCAACACAACCCAAACCAGTCAGCATTTAGGTTACATGTTTGTCATAAGCCCTAATAATTATCTATGTCTATTCATAAGTATTATCTGGCGAACACACCATTTTGTCCCTAGCTCACACATCTTGCCCAATGATGAGAAAGTAGGGACAATCATTTGTCATTATGTAAGTGTCTGATCTATACGTTTTGACAAGCTCCTTTCTGCACCTACATACGGGGGTTCTCATCTTATCCTTGGCATGATAACATTCAGTTCATTCAACAGATAGGAATTGCGGTACAAATTGCTCAAAAATAATGAATCGCGTGCATATTTAGCGAGTACAAGAGAACTAGACCTAATTACTTCGAAAAAAACCAGCAGAAGTTGCAGGCTGAATTGGATTGATTGCAAATGTATCAGGAGACAAAGATGACTTTTCGAGAAAAGACGACCTTGAAGATAGAGGAATCTTCCGGGTAGATCATCTGGTGGAAGATGCATATGCACGCGTATGGGCTTCTAATCGATCGTTCATTTTACCGGCATATGTATGTAGTGGCTATAGCTATCTCACAGCAACACCAATATTCCTGTCACTAGCACCAGTTGCGTTAGCCACTCACTCTCTCTCTCTCTCCCCCTCCAACTCCAAGGTTGACAACCTCAGATCGGGGATCACAACCTCAATTCTAGGTAGAGAGAGGACTCGAGGAAGGCAATTGGTGGCGGTGGCGACGTCAATTTTGCATAGCTTTAGCTTGGAAGAGGAGGAAAGATAGGAACGAAAATGACAGAAAATGGAAAGGCTTAGTTTCAAATGGAAAAGCTTTGGCTTTTTCGCAACATATTGCCTTCAAATTCCAGATGCACCCTAGTATATGTTCAAATGAAAAAGCTTAGTTTCTTCTCAAAAGCACAACGCCTCATCGGTTATGTTAGATATCCATATTGGTTTTATTGTGCTTCGAAACTGCAAATGCTCTTTCTCATGAACATCAAACCAACCAACCAACCACTGACTAAAGCAAGCGATTGATTAATCCTGAAGCTAAATTCTGCGGGTTCGACAAATGCAAGCTCTAGCTAGCTAGGAATGGATCCGACTGGCAGTGATCGTAGAAATGTACTTTGCAATGATACAAACAATTTGTTTCGACGAATTTAAGAATCTAATATTGATTGGAATGGAGAGAAGAGAGGTACGTGCCTTGATCATGGCAGAAACCCAGAAGCGGCGGGCACGAGCATTAGTGCCGATAATGGTGGAGAGAGGGTGGGTGCGGACCTTGTGCCATAACCAGACATGGTAGCCTATCATCACCAGGAACCCCAAGGGCACAAGCATCACGTCCATGTACCACTTCCTCCATTCCACACCACCCATCCCTACCCTTCCAACTCTCTTTCTTCTTCCTTTTGCTTCGCCCGATCAGTGAGCTTTGCTTTCCTCCCTCTTTCCCCCTTACAGAAGAAAACGTGAGAGAGCGAGAACGACACAACTGCAAATATTTTAGTCTATCCTAAAGCATTTCCCTACTTATATGGAGGAATGAACGTGGACCATTTCGAACGCGTTGTTCAACGGGCCACAAACCCAGCATGAAAAAAAGCAAACCCACCTCTTTTCATGCCCCTTCACCAAAAAGATGTGCATCTGAACGATGATACGATGAGCCCGTAATGCGGTTTGCAACTTTGGGACGTCATTTGTCTCCTCATTTCCTTTACGTTTCCCTTATTCTCTGCCGAAGCTTTCTATTTAGCCTCTTTTTGCACTCATATATCCAACTTTTTTACCCTCTAGGATTGGTAAATTTACTCTCACATACAGTTCTATCTGATAGGGTTTCGGCATTGTAACAACACATCGGAATATAAGTCTAAACCGAAACCCTAAACAAGATCCATGCGTATATTGAAATCAATCGAAGTTCAAGGCGTACCTTTGGTTAAATTGACGAACAGTTGTGTCTGGATTAGCGCCTCAAGTGTTGCGCCCCTACCGGTATCCACACACGCGAATTGATGTCTCCAACGATCCAAGTGCTAGCTTACAGATCTTGGAACTTCTCCTCCTTGATTGCCTTTTTGATCACCGAGACTCTCTCAAAGATCTCACAACAGAGAATGGCTCTCTGCGTTTTTATTCTCATCCACCTCTCTAGGGTTTTTCTATGTCTTTATATATGCGTCAATATTTACGCGTAATAAAAGAAGTGGGGCCGGGCGGCTCGGGCCCGCCAAACCGTCTATCTCCAATCGTGCGTTTCATCGTTATCTCATAACACGCACGATCGCGTAGATATTTAGAATAAGAGAATAAATTAAAATCTATTTCTTAAATAGATCAAGGCACAGAGAAAATATAAACTTAGTTCGGTATTGTGTGCCCAAAACCCTTTTGGCCCACAAGTCATAAGCGGTCTCTAGCAACACATTATGACTACCTAAGTATAGTGAATGTCGTTTTTCGACACAACCTAATCCACAACTAATGTTAGAGCATCAATGTTGATTAGTTCCTAGGGCAGACCGCTAACACTATCCTCTCACGTAGACAGCGCAGTATGGGGTAAATTTGATGGATGGGATTGCTCCTCCTCAGAAAGTCTTCATCTTGCACGCAAATTGTCCTCCCCGTCCACCATGGGACTTTTATAGTTCAGGTACATGGATACCTCTTAGTCATCAAAGCATGCATTGCGTGTGTTCGGTTACCTATATATGTATTGAGTACATTGATATAGTTGAACCCTATTTGTCAAAACATACTGGTTATCTCAAGTACTTCTTTCTTGGGAAGGGTTTTACTGCTGCCATCCTACAATATCAACCTTGCAGTTGAGAAACGTGACTCTCATTTACAGGTCTGTTTGTTTGAAGGAAAACTGTTTTGGAAAAATTATTTTCTGACTTTCCAGTATTGGGATGACAGAAAACTAATCGGTATGTGGAAAACGTTTTTTATACATTGAAAACAACTTTCCCTTTAGCGAGAAGGGAGTTACTTTCCCTTAATCACCAACAAATGAAAACTAACTATTTTACTTGAAAATTATACCCAATGACAGTAGTTTTCCTTATCATCAAGTTTTGGGAGAAACAGAACTCCCCTCCATCATTTTTGGTTCTTGGATGGCTACTCATATTTTACACTAACCCCTAAATCTAAGCATAATTCATGTTTTCACTCTTCTCTATTTCTTGATCGCTGGAGGGGACAGCCTTGCCATGCCTATCTACCTTGTCGAATGTTGCCAACCTTGCCACATGTCCCCTAGCTAGGCCTTGCGGCTGCCGTCGCATGGCCTCGTCGCACACCACTCGACCTTGTCTCGCTCTAGGAGGGTCAAGACTCAAAAAGAGTACTCTTATCGGCTGTGCAAGGTTCGATCATGTGGAGGTGGATGGTTAACTTATATATCATCTCTCCCCATTCGATGTGAACGTTGAAATGTTATAGGCTCCACCAATTCGAAAATATAAGCCCTCGTTCTTATTGGCCCGCATCATCCAACAATTCTCCCCCAATTTGATGGGTGGTCCAGTCCATTCTTACCCACTTCGCCCTTCTAAAAATCCGTCAGAGCTGAACTTATTCCGAGCCATCTCTCTCCCGATGCTCCCATCTAAGTATGACCCTAGTTCATCCACAAACCATTTATCTCCTTGAGAGGATCTACTCTTATATGGATGTGGGTTAAACTCTCGAAAGGAGTACTTGAAGTGACTATTCAAGTTAGTGGCCATTAGGAGGACGGGAGTGGTCAACTTACTATTAGCCTTAGAAAATCTCTCTCTCCCTCAATGTAATGGTCGATACTGTAATTGGATGTAAGTCCTGTTTTCTTCATTACTTGAGGTTAGAGGAAACGGGGTATTGGGGGAATTGGAGAGAAACGGAGGGGCCAAAATGACAAGAGTCAGCGGAGTGAGTGTCTGACAAGGCGCAAAGAAAGTGGAAGCAAAACAGCAAAGCAAGATCACGTTAGTTCCATTTCTATGGACAGAGAAAGAGATGATGAGAGAGAGAAGGTTGCTCTTCCTTCACAAATTTGGGGTTTACGTGGTGTCCTAAATTCAAAGATTGAATAAGGGTGTAAACAGCATGACAATGTGTAGTGAGATACACGTGGGTTCCGTCCAAAACCTCATCATTACTTCACTTATGCAAGAAAAGGATAGCTCCCATGACTTCGAAGAAACTGTTCATGATTGTAGAAACCTGTAGGGAAAACCCGAGAAGCATTTGCATTTGAAACTTCCACTATCATATTTACCCATCAAGGAGAAGTTCAATTGCCTAATCGCCTCAAGTTGCTAGTAAAAGCTCTAGACATTTGTTGTCATGACCCGATCCAAGATAAGGAGTGATTCCCAATGGGCTTATAGGACAGTAAAAAGGACATGAATGAATCGAGTTGCATGTCGAACAGAAAAAGAGCATTTATGAATTGTACATAAGAAATTAAAGTAAACTCGTAGAGAACGTATTTTGACATAACGGCAACTCTTAATATTGAACTGGCTAAAAAGCAAAGCTGTGAGGCTAATATAGAATGGACCAAAAGAAACAATATCTCCAATGAATTAATTCTATTCACATTCGTTCTCTCTGTACACTCATTTGGGGTTAGTCAAGAAAGAGGGACAAAGGTAGACGCAAATCCATAAAGCAATCTTTTTCATTTGTTTGGACATACTAAACTTTGACCGGACTTGACAGCTCGATGGAATCTAGAATCAGACATCTGTTTTTGAGGATTGATGCACTAAAGAGATTCTGAATGATTGCTGGAAAGATAAATGTCAAAGATTCCACCAAATAATTGAGGGGCAACCGTGCTGCGTTTGATTTGCTGGCCACACTTGTCCTTTACCTCTGGCTTTTACAAAAGATGAGAGATGAATCAGCATTTTCACGTAGTGGCGGCAGACAAAAACTAGGGCATGTGCCTGTGATGGAATCCAAACATCGCCATTTCCATGTCTTAGTGCTCGGTGACATCGCTCCAAGGGGATCAATCCATGAATGAGAATACACCACTTCTCTAAATCGACAGGCCCATGACATTTCTTAAAGAGTACAAACTCTTCTCGTCGCCGTACCGAGTGCAGATGATTAACCAAAAGAGGGAGAAAGAGAAGCAGAAGAGGAGGAAATGTTGGCGTTGCGAAGCGAAGGAGCCCAAGCCACAGCGAGGGACCGGCGTCCCTCGATGAGCAAGTTCAGCGGGATGACCAAAGTACATTAAGACAGCATTGCCTGAAGATTATGCAAGGCAACACCTAAATCTAATTTCATTACACCGCCAATGTCTACCCGTCAATGGCTGCATCTTCCAACCTCAAAAAACTCTAAAATTATGATATCTCCAACTTCCAGAAAGTCAAAGTGGAGTAAAGGAAACCAACTTAAGTTCCGAAAACCAACAAGAGAAAGAGATTCCATGAAGATATCCCCACAAGTTGATTTGGAAAGAAAGTTCAGGAACAGCTGCGCTATGCTGTGTCGAACAGTGTTGAGGAACAAAATCATAATCGATCTCGAGTTGTTGGGTTCTCTCATAAAGACATCATCCTAGGCAATTTGAAATGCATTATGATGGCAATAGCTCTCCTTTAATTGCTTGCCATTCAAAACTATACCCAAAGTTCTTCCCAAACAAAGTCATAACATCATCATTCAGCCCCAAATCACGCATGAGAGTAATTGATTTTCTAATACCTTTGAGCGTTTCCGAAGAAGCATTGGCAGAACTCCACGCACCTCAGCCAAACCAAGTTCTGATAGCATAGACAGCAATTACAGCAGCTTCCTCCACAAAGTGTTCAGGACAAAAGGATGCGAGCACTGCTGGTGTTAACTCACCAATGTGTCAATGCTCTCTTTTAGCCCATCCATTTTATGGGAAAGAACATTGACACGAATGCCAAAGAAGGGTTCCTTCCACTTTCAAAATTGCAAAGATGTCACTTTTCCTTATGCTCCATAGGACCTCAATTTGTTGGAGAACTTGAGTTTTATCAAATGGTAGCTTGGACAAAACAACCAACTCACTTCAACCCTTTCCTGAATTACATCCGGTCCTTGTAAAACAAATCGAGTAACACGTTTGCAACTGACTTATATGTTATTTTAATGGATAGCATAATTCTATCTACTAGACAGGGCATCAGCCCAAGGGTGCCACAGCTGATGACATACCCCTGGCAACTACCAAGTAAGAAAAGAGAGACAAACAACCAAGACTCAAAAGTAAACCTCATTCCAAACTTTGGAGGTCCTTCTCAAACCTCTCCTGCAATCAAGGACCGCGTAGCAATAGTCACGAATATCATCCAGCTTGACAGGCAATGGAATTGCCATCTCAAACAAACCGCTTACAAAGTAATTCCACTTCATCAATTTCCAGAGGAACAAACATTCTAAGACCAGGAAAGCAGTGAAAAGCCAGAACCCCACTGAGGACCTAATGCCACGAGCATTGAAATTTTGTCCAACTTGAGAGCCTGCCCGACTGGAGACATCTAGCCTTCGAGAAAGTCGTCGCATAACATGACCATTAACTATCTGCCCACTACAAATATGCATGATGCAATGACCCCAGTGAAAACATGGAAATGGATTATGACACAAGTGTATGAAAACCCAAGTTTACATTATTCAACAGAATCGTATCAATGATTGCAGTTAAATAATAATCCAGGGTTTACAATCACAGCAGGAAGTCTATCAATACCAGAGCTCATGAGGAAAATACTTCGCCTTCATTGTAATTTGGGAATGTAACGCATTCAGATATCTTGAACTTTGAAAACAAGACAAATCCTGGACTAAGAGATACAACAGTGAACAGCAATGCCTCCATGCACAAGCCAATTGACATCACCATCATCGTATAGAACATTTCTGTCAAATTCTGTGTGATTTTTGCCTTTTTCATATGCACAACTCATCCAGAAAAGGGCGATGAAGAAAGACAACTGTAAAATATGAAAGAAACTACATGGAAACAAACAAGGATCCACCTTGTATCTAAGAAAAAAAAGGCTCTACTTGCATCAGAAGAAAATATATCTTGAATCAGATCATGAAGAATAAGAAATAGCCTTGTGAAAAGTATGCTACATCCAAGAATAGATAGCATCTGCACAAGGGCATTAACATGTCCTGGCAACTACAATTTAGGTAGCTGCTCACAGAGATAAATGATGCAGTATCATGATACCAGCAGTTTGTGAAAATAATTCAGAATATACACATTGGTGAAGAAATCAAGGTGCAGGGGAATTATCACCATCCTGGTGATAGAACGATTCATAGGTCGCCACCCTAGGCTTGGATTCAGGCCGCTCTAGTTCCTCCATGAAACCAATGGTCATCTTAAGAAAGTCATCCATGTGTTTTTGTTTCCATTCCTTGAGAAGAGCATGAAGAAAAGAGTTTTACATTGAACGAACAGAAGAAAAATAAGATAATCAATAAAGGTTACAACAATAACAGTAGATAACTCAAAAAGGAAAAACAACAAAGAAGAGAGAAGCTTCAGTTGGTAGAAAACAGTAAAAAATACAGTTGCCGAGAAGAAGGTGCCGCAACTTCAAATTATGCAAGACGTTGTAGTTTAACCCTATATGACAACCATCTGCACGGAAGAAGAGATTAACCCAATCAAGAAAAAGGAAAACGAAGTACCTCAAAGTCCCAGTCTCCATACAAGTTTGGATCATGTTTGTTGCTCCAAACATAAGCTTCAGCTTCCAATTCGTCAGAACTATCCTGCAAAGGCCTCAATATCATCCCTTAGATAATGGGTATCTGGTAACCATGTATGTAAGGTATAATCGGTAATTTAACAGCAAAAGCAATAAGAAATCCAGTAGACATCTGAGGAGTGATTCATTTCATGACGAAAGCAAAAGAAAAATCACATAAATTCACAGAGAAGATAATATATGTTTTGCCTGAAGTAATCACATGAAGAGTGGGAACATCTTAATTCTTGACAACTAGGCAGAATCCGCACAATCTAAAATAACGATGGGACCCGCGAAGCCAGAAAAGCAATGAACTGAAAGTAGTGAGGGAACTAACCAACAAAGTGACCTGCACAGTGGTCCTTACATACTCGACATCCTCAAATGTATCTAAGACTTCCAGTTCAGGAACAGTGATTCCCATCAATACCTGCAAGAGAAAAAAATTGCAGGAAGCCATGAGGAAAAGGAGCGGTGGTTCACAGCTCGGTCGAAGACAGTTGACTATGGATGCATAAATCTCTGAGGATACATTCTTGTGATCATACCGCAAGGTGGCAATTTCAGAGGTTGAATAATATCAAATGAGAAGGTGCATCATCTAGCTATTAAAATTGGAAAAAGGGCAATCAGGCAAAAAGCAAGAAGACGACTTTAGTAACTCACAATTGAAGATGCTACTCCTTAGCCTCATGAGTTGATACATCGTATGTCTACCAAATAAAAGGCAAAGAGAAATGATCACAATGATTATTCCCGACAATGGAGAGAGACACAGACCTTGCCGGCGACGGAGTGTTTGGGGAGGGGGACAATAGCAGGATAAACCCGATCCTTGATGCTGAACCTGTGACTGTTCTTTTTTTTTTTTTTTTAACATTCGCATTTGCGACGCCCAGAGAGAGAGAGAGAGAGTGAGATTCGAATCGAATGGAATTGAATCTGGGAAAACGATGGAAAGAACAGAGGAAGAAGAAAAGAAAGGAGGGAGGGAACAGACAAGTCAGGGAGGAGGGCTGGGAAGGAAGGAGGGACGCGATTGAGGAGGGCCCTGACGACGTCGTCGGCGAGAAGGCTCCCGTATACGAACACGTTCAGCGACGCCGCCATCTTTTCTTCAGACCTTCACTGGCTCCGTCGTCGGCGAAGAATATCGTCATGGTCCCACCCACCCGGGGCGTCATTTCGTTCCGTTCGACAGAACACGGGCTTTATTGAGGGCCCAGGCCCATGTCTGCATTTGCAGGCATCTGCATCTCATTCTGGGTTCTCTCCTCTTTCTCTGTGGATTACCTTCTTTACACGCCACTTTTTTTTTTTTCTAATCTGTTCCCGACCCAATGGAAACACTGCCCTGGCAACCGAGCCGACCCACCCATTCGTTCAGCCTCAAAGGTAGATACTTTTAGTATAATTCCAGGCAGCAAGCAAAGCATCTCGTTTCGATCTTATCCCCACTTCACCTGGTATCGTCCCCCAACGCTTATATGGACTCCCCTCCCATGAGTCTCTCGACTCTGCACTCGCTATGTCTGATCAAAATGCTCTCGACCTCTTGGCTTCTCATGGGGTCACTCGTCTCTTGTCTTCTCATGGCCAGGTTCGTACCCTATTCATTTTGTCGTCCTTACACTTTGGTCATGGATCATCCTTTACTGATTGCACTATTTTCCTCTTCTTTTTTTTTTTTTTTGGGCAGGTTCCCCTCTCATCCCTTGAGAACCAGTCAATCTGCATCCTCTTCTCTGCAAATTGGTGCAGACCGTGTAGAACCTTCATCCCTCAGCTGGCGCAGCTGTACGAGACTGTAAATGCTGCTGGTGAGCATCCGCTTGAGATCCTATTCGTTTCCTTGGATCATGACGAGGATGCTTTCAATGAGCACTTCCAGTGCATGCCCTGGCTCGCAGTCCCCTTCGACGTGAGCTTGCACGGACGGCTCAACAAACACTATCGCGTCCACCGCATCCCATCCCTCGTTCCCTTGACCTCAGAAGAGATACCAGGTCACGATGAGTTGATTGGTTTGGTCGAAGATTACGGAGCTGAAGCGTTCCCTTTCACGAAGAAAAGACTGGAGGAGCTCAAGATTCTTGATGTCTCCAGGCGCGAAGATGGAAACTTGGAGCACCTATTGGCAGGGGAAGGTCGAGACCATCTTTTCCTTTCTGTCGGTGGAGCTGGAAGGGTATGTTTGATGGTTGATCGATGCTATTCCTTTTGTTGCGCATGTTGGTGCTACTGCATTAGTAACGCGTCTCTCCTATTTTCAGCTGCCAATTACCCATCTCATAGGGAAGACGATAGGGCTCTACTTCGGGGCGAGTTGGAGTCCTCCGTGTTCTGATTTCACTGGACAACTCATGGAAGCTTACGCGGAGCTCAAAGCAGCCGCCAGAGATCAATGCTTCGAGGTCATATTCGTTTCGACGGATGGTAACGAGGAATAATTCGACGCGAACACGCGCAGCATGCCGTGGCCGTTCATGCCGTACGAGGATAAGAGCCGAAAAGATCTATGCAGAGTATTCAACGTCCGGAGGATTCCGGCATTGATAATCATAGGCCGAGACGGGAAGACGGCGAGCAGAGAGGGGAGAGAGATGGTGTCGGAGTACGGGGCGATGGGGTTCCCGTTCACGGAGGAGAGGAGGAGGGAAGTGGAGGAGTGGCTGAGGAAGGAAGGAGAGAAGCTGGGGAGGGAGGTGAAGGATGCAAGGCACGAGCACGTGCTGAAGCCGGGGATGGCCAAGGCGTACGTATGCGACTCGTGCAAGAGAGGAGGGAGGTTCTGGGCATTGTCTTGTGAAGACTGCAACTACGATCTTCATCCCACCTGCTTAAATTAATATTATTAAACTTAATAATATAAACTCATAAATTGTAATAGCTGTATTTATCCTATTATTAAAAAGGTTATTTTTAAACATGGAATGAATGTATCTTCTCCAAAAGTTGAAATGCGTTTGGAGAGAAATAAATGTTTAAGAATGTAAATCGATTTAAGAAAAGAAATGCTTACAATTAATTGTTAAGAGGAGACCAATGAGAGATTTACAACAACACGCAAGGAAAGAGAAGGAATATCAAAAAGACAAATTTTGAAGATAAAGATGACTTTATATGGTTGATTTTAGAAAGCATAGGAATAGAGACATGTGCTTTCCACATGGAATTAATTGGTAACTCACAGTGGTGTGTGTACATTGCTAATTTTTTCCATTCTCTTGCGATCTAGTATCGCCATGCATAAGGCACGGAGTGTCGATGCGCAGCACAATTGATTACATTGATGGCTATGCTAGAGCTTGATTGTACAAAATACCAAAAAATTTACTAGAGGGATTAGGAAGTTTTACTCGTAAATTCCATGAGATTTATTTTTTTGATTAGTAATTTTGGCAATAATTTGTGTGTATATATGTTTTGGAGAGGAAATACTTTTCTGACAATATTGTCAATGGACGGTACAATTTTAATAGTAGATCCACACATCATCACCGTGCATTTTGCACAAAATACTTATTGATTGAAAAATTACGTGGTAAAAAATAAGCGATAATCTTGTCGGACTATTAGTCAAGTAGCTCCCATTTTAGAGAAAAGAAAATTTTTGAAACCTTTTTGTATGTAATAATACGAAGTGAGTGGAATTTACCCCGCTCGACAGGAGAGGAAGGGCAATATGTGCTTGGCGGCGTGGATTTTGACACTCCGTCTTCTCGCCCGCTCTCCCATGAGAAAATATTAGGTGTGCTTCGAGCGCCAACTCATCTTTGAGTCAGTCCACTCAAAAATCACCACGTGGCAATCCGAGTCCCACTGTTGATATTAATTTGTGCGCTCTGTTAAGCTTTCTTCTCCGTAATTTTATTCCATCGTTACCCTCTCCCTCTCCACTTTTTACTGTCGTTTTCTTCTTCTCACATACGGACGCCACCGCCATAATCAACCCACAATGCAAAAGCAGAAGCGGTACTCCGCCATGGCCGACGACTAGCCATAGCCCATAGGTAAGGGTCGCTATAGCGCGGATTTGGCGAGGACCGCCCACACAGTATCTGACGAGGGCTTGACCCTCACTGCCTAGGTGAGGGCCAACCTCGCCGGATCTAGTGAGGCCTCGACCCTTGCGGCCTGGGCAAGGGCTGACCTCACCGGATTTTGCGAGAGCTCGACTTTATCCTCCTGGGTGAGGGGCTGAAGGCGAGGGCGAGGGCGAGGGCGAGGGCGAGGGCGAGGCAGTCTGGGAAGTTGAAGGTGTCTCCAACATTTGATGATGTGGCTGGGGAGAAACGCAGGTGAAGAAGTTGTGGGTGTATGGGCCTTCCTTCGTTAGACAAGAAAAGTAGGGAGGAAGAGAGAGATTCTGTTGCAAGTAACGAAGGGTAGGAGAGAAACTAACGGTGAGAGAGGAGGAGGAAAACAATTTGACAAGTGGGACCCAACTTGACACGTAGGGATTTTTGAGTGGACTGATTCAGAGATGAGTTGGTGCTCTAGGCGCACCTAATGTTTTTGAAGGAAAGTAATTCCTAAGATATCGCAGCAAAAGAACATGCCCAGGATAGTTGAAATTAGAGGTGGCCATTTGTAATCGTGGGCCGGAATCGGCCCGTTGATCGGGCCCATGGTTCCATAATTTTGGGAACCGGCCCGTTATTTAAAAAAAAAAACCGGTTACGGTGGGTCCCGCTTGCCCCACCCCCCAAACAAAATAGGCCACAACGGCTCTTTGGGCCGTTTCCCTTTCATTTTTAATTTTTGCCTATAAATACCTATCATCTCCCTTTCATTTTTCTCATAAATTCTCTCAACAATTCTCTCAAATTCTCTCAATTCGCTCAAATTCTCTCAATCTCGCCTCAATTCTCTCAATCGGATTTCCGATCAATTCTCTCAAAAAGGCAAGTGGAAGCAGAAATGCTGACAAGGGCAAGATGACTATGGGAGATTCCGAGAATCTCATTCTTGAATATAATCCTCGTGAGTATGCATGTTGGGAAGACAACGACGATAATATCAACTATGTCCCGATTCCGAACGTCGAGCATATCACAACACAAGAAAGTCTTCATCCTCCCACTAATGTCGAAGAAACGTCAACGGCAAATGAGTCGGAACGGAAGGGCCGAGATAATACATCCGACTTGTGGCTACACTTCGACAAGGAACGTGATGAAGGTGAAGGTAAGTATAATATAAAATGTAAATATTGTTCGCAAACATATAATTTACTAAAGGAGACGGCTACGGAACATTCCGTCGGCATCCGACGAAAAAAATCCAACGCAAGCGGGGATGGACAATACGCAACAACAAATTTCCGGGTACACCACTTCTAATCCTCATCCTATATTCCGTTACACCGATGCACTTTATAAACAAACATTAGCTGAATATGTTACCCTTGATCATGCTCCGTTTAATACTGGTGAAAATTTTAATATGAAATATTTGATAAATACTGCGTTGGTTCCGCAAGCACCAACTATTCCAAAAAATACTCTTAAACGCAAAGTTTTTCATCTTTATAAAAAAGGAAAAAAATCTTTAGCAAAATTTTTTACGGAATTCAATGGACGTGTGCATATAGGTAGCGATATTTGGAGTGATCTTTGGTAAATTCATTCTTATATGGGTGTCACGTGTCATTGCACAGATGACGATTGGACCATTCAAAAAAGTCTTATTGCATTCCGAGTTTTTTATGAAAGACATTCGGCTCATAATATTTATAGAATAATTATGCAAGTTTTAGAAGAATATAATTTGATAAATAAAGTATTTTCAATTGGTTTTGATAATGCCGCCGCAAATACCGCTTCTATTCCCGAATTAGAAAATATTTGTAAACCCACTTTTGGCGGATAATTTTTTTCACATTAGATGTGCTTACCATGTTTTAAATTTATGTGTACAAGATAGTTTACGAACTCTTGACACTTCTTTCGCCCCAATAAAGGGTGCAATTATATTTTTATGGAATCGTTTTCATTTTATGAAATCATGGAGAAATTTTTTTAAACAATATGGGAGAAGGGCAAGAAGATTTCCAAAAGATATTCCGACTCGTTGGAATTCTACGTACGAGTTGCTTAGCAAACTTTTGATTACAAAGATTTATTATGTATGTTTATTTCACAAAATATTCCCGAAATTACTTTACTTCCGCAACATTGGGACATTTGCAAAAAAATTTTAGATTTTTTGAAAATTTTTAATGATGCTACTAAGACTTTATCTCGTATTTATTATCCTACTACGCATTTATTTTTAATAGAGTGTGTTAATATCGGTAGTGTTTTTAGTGAATATGAAAATGATACTGAATTAGCTCGAACTATTTTGGTAATGCGAAAAAAATGGTTGCATTATTATTTGCAAATTTTTCTTGTCTATTTAGTTGGTATTGTTTTTTATACACGTATTAAATTAGACGGTTTACTAGATTATTTAAATGTGTATTATCATGATTGTTTACATTTGGAAGATTCAATAGATATTTCAAATATACAAGGAGATATTAAAGAATTTATACTAGTATTATATGGGGAATTTTGTTGTAGATATGGTTTAAGTGATTCTGGATCTTTACAATCCACTGCCTCACGTAGCGAAGGTGGTAGTTCACTTAGTAGATGGTATAATATGCTCAAGAGTAGGCAAAAAAAAAATAAAAAAGGGCAACATGTAGTATTTCTGAATTAGAAAAATATTTAACCACTCAATTTGAGTTTCGTGATGCGGAACATAGTACAGATTTTGAAATCCTAAAGTGGTGAAAGTGTCACCAAATCGATTACCTAATTCTCGTCCTCATCACTCGCCGGATATTAGCAACCCCTTGTTCAACGGTTGCGATTGAACAAGCATTTAGTGCTGAAGGATTAGTTTTGGACTCTCGCCGTTCAAGATTAAGCCCGGAGTCCGTGGAAGCTCAAGCTTATGTCGACGATTGGACGATGGCGAAATTTCGACACCAAAAGCTGGATCGAGAACACAAATTTTTTAGCGAGGATTGTGGAGATATCACCGCTATGGGTACCACAACGGGTAGCGACGATTGACGATGAGGTAAGTTGAGGTTATCAAAGGTAAAAGAACTACATGGGCTTTGATTCTTCTATCCCCAAGAAGATATGTAGGCGCTTAATGATAATTCATTAAGTTCAAGCCCATTCCTCCTCTCTCTTTTGTTTCCCCACATTTTATTACAATGTACAATTTAATTATATTTTATATTTTATAATTTATTATGTTTATTTTATTATTTATTATTTTAAAAATTAAAATTTAAAAAGGAACCGTAAGGAATTGGCTCGGGAACCGGCCTGGAACCGCCGGTTCCTATTCGGAACCGGAACCGGTATTTTCAACGGCCGGTTCCGGTTCCACCTTTTCGTGGAACCGGAACCGGCCATCTCTAGTTGAAATACCGATCGAAGAGTACATCACGGAATTCGGAGCGTACCTTATTGTTCACGGATTAAATGTCGCATTTGCAATCTTCGGGATGAATCCGGCAACGCTTCGTTGGAGGAGAGTTCGTTAAGAGAATCTATGAGTGGGGAGAACGTCGTATCACTTTTCTAGGGAGAACCGTCGTCTTATCATGCAAGACAACGTTTCTTTTTATTAAAAGGGAACTCTCTTTTCTATGGGCTGCACAAAGGTTATAGGCTTGGCCCACATGGGCGGCTCGTAACCATTAAACAACCTAACATCTCTCACTCGCCCATGATGGGCTAAACCATAACTCTCTCCTCTTTGTAAAGTTCATACTGACAAATAGTCTGTGCTACCAGCATACTACGAGAGCTCATTACCTTACATCCGTTAAGAGTATATAGCAACTTAAATTAGGCATGACTATTTAGAATAAATCTAGTATGCCTCACCCTAGATCTGTCATTCACATTTACATCTCTCTTGATTTCTTTAAATAACATATGTTGTATTCACTATTATGATCAATTTCAAAACAATCATAATTGACCGGTCGGAGAATAACAACTATAATGTGAGTCAAAGATATATCGATCTTCTCATTCCCTTAAACCTCTCAATTTCAGTTTAGCTCATTGTTGACACCTAAATTTTGATTTTTTTTATCATGCATAAAAAAAAGGGTAGTTTTAGTTCCCACAAAAAAAAAAGAAAGTCAATAAAGAGAGAAAGAATCATGGTCTAGGCGTGGGGAAATCAAGCAGAATATATTCATACATCAGCTGAAGGAGCAAAAAGAAATAAAAATCAAGAAGATATGCGTGAATATTTACAAAAAGGAAAGACCATCTCTCAAGATGCACATTTTTTCTAATATAAAAGGGGGTCTTCCACGTTATTTGAAGGATAGAGGGGCTGACTAAAAAATTAGAGAGAGAACGTGAGAACAACGGGAGAGAAGTCCTTGGCGATCCTTCCCTAGCTTGCGCTGCAGCTTCCCTCCGTAGAGCCTCCTCTTCTATTTCCGTTGGCAAGCAAGAGGACAACTGGTTGTTCCTTTCCTGCACCACAAGCCGGTTGTCATTGATTGGAGGGCCTTGGCGAAGCAGCACCATCTTCCTACGAGCTTCCCTAAAAACGAGCATCACAACAAAAGGGAGAAGAGCTTGGAGTGTGGGCTCGTTTTCTCTGGATTTTGTCCAGACTTGCTAAAGAGATCAACAGATTTTTGTTAGCCTTTAAAACATTTTTCCGTGTTTTGTCTTGTTCACGTGCAGCTATTGGTCTCTATTTTGTTGTTGAACCTCCAATAACAAGCCGCTAGGCTTGACCTGTACTTGGAGAATAAATTGTTTACGTCGCCAAAGATATCAACGAACCGTAGCAACATCAGCAGATATTTTGAATAGCCTCTACGACGAGTTGCCCACCTTGAATTCTCGTGGAGTCCCGTGAGCCGCCGGTCCCTCCAGTTGTCCTAGCTGTGCAAGGAGGGTCCCCATCAAGCAGGTCCGTGAAGGCAAATCTTGGGCTGCAATTTGTGGTTCGAAAATCCAAATCAGGAAAGTGCAAATTTTGCAAGACAAGGTAAGTTTCCTATCTTGAGCTTTGATATATTCACTTGCTTATTTTGTGATTTATTTACATATCTTGAATATTGCATCAAAGTGGATATTTTTTCAAAATACAGGTTGATTAGGAAAATTTCTTTTCCTAATCCGCAACTTGTCATACGATCGAGAACGTCCATCTTTAGGATTATTGATGGAATACTCGATTAGGCAAGGATTTGAGTTCAATCGTTAATCGTAGGATTACGAATTAAAGATTGACTCAAATATTCGCGAAATATTTCAAAACTTGATTGATATATCCACTTTCTTGATTGACATTGATTGGCATATTCACTTTCCTAATTTGATTTGAATTGTTTGATTGTCATATTTTTTAGAATATACCCGTCGCATGATGTAATCTAAAAAATTCTAAAAAATTGCATTCATTCACTTTGCATATCTGAAAATTACATCTTTTAAAAAAATAACATCATGTAGATATTGCATATCTAATTTTTTATTTAGGTTAGATTGCATACTAGAATAGAAATTGCATGTTTAAATAGAATCTTATGTTTAAAATGATATATCTTCAATATATTAGGGTTTAGGTCAATGTAAACTCTAAAATATACAAGATAAAAATTGTTTTGACATAGTTCTATTTTAGGAAATTAATTCATCCGAAAATATAAAAAAAAAATCATTCATTCTTGCCATGTCATCCATGCCATGTCATCCTTGCTGCGTCATCTTTGCCATGTCATTATTTCTTGCCATGTCATACTAGGTTGCATTTTAGCTTAAATTGCATATTAGAATTGCATGTCTTCTTTTTAATTAATACACGTGTCACGCAGTTAATTTAATCATGGTCCTACTTGTGCATTCATTTAGTTTGCATGTAATCTAGTTTAGTCTTGCATTTAATCCATGCCATTGCATATAGTGTAGTCTCTCATGCATTCATATAAAAATCGAAAATTAAAAAAAAGAACTATTTTGTGTGGCGCATGCTCCCTTGATTATATTGACTTCTGGATGTTCATTAATTGATTGTGCACCCGCATGATAACCTTTGTTAGTGACTTAGGTTAAAATCAATGTTGCCTTCTCTAATGATTTTTCATGAAATAAAATGGTACCGAAAGGGCGTTAGAGTAATCCGACGTAATCAAGTCCCCGAACTCTTAATCTCTGGTTCGTAGGAATAAAATAGTTCTCCCGCTATTTTATTTAGGTTTCTAATCAACCTACCATAAATGATTAGTGGCGGCTCCAAAATTAAAATATATTGCATGTTAATCAATTGAACTTCAAGTTGCGATTTGGTATGGACTTGGGAGAGTCCGAGTTAGGTTGGTTAAATAATTAACCTGATAATCCATTAGCCTGAAAATTTTTCTGAATTTTTAGGTCGCGACACTCGCTTTTCTAGAAATGTCTCATTAGATCGAATCATCCATGATCATTGGCAACACTCTAAGATAGCAAACACTGAAAAGAAACCTTGAGAATAAATAAGAGTCTTGAGAGCACTAATTGAGGAACTATTATCCTCAAGAGTCTCACACGACTTAAAAAGTTGAGGTCAAAATTTTTGCCAACTTTTGTTGGTCAAATAATACATAATAATATGAAATACGTATTACGATATTTTCTCATTTCCTATGGAGCATATGTCTTTACAAATAATACGGTACGGATGATAGTTCAAACATATCCAATGTCTAACTTGAGTTCACTAATCTACTCTCTTTTTAAAAATTTTTTCATAATTCACATTTGGCATTTAAGATAGGTAAGGTGAAATATGTAGGTTACTTTACTTGTGGACATAATAAACATTATGACCTCATCTTAACACTTAGTAAAGGAGGTATTAGTAAAGCCATGGAACCCATGTCGTCACTTGGCCGAATCTATCAGCTCGCTGTCTAGGAAGAGAATCAGTACCTCGCCATGTCGGAGTACATCAAAGTCGAAGGAACTATCCTTCTCGCAGCTTAGGGGAAACCCCAACATAGAGGGTTAGCTGGGAGGACAAACGCCGAATCTTGGAGACCACTCGCGGTGTTAGGGTTCGCTGATGGACGCGAACAAAATAATATTAAAGGAATGGATAGCCATAATTCAATAGCACGATTGGATGGCTAACGGTAATCATTTCTAGCTTTCGGCTCCAACGCCTCCTATGAGGCTATGCTAGCATTGTTTTTTAAATCAACTGTTCCATCTTCTATTACGTCATCTCAGAGAGGAAATGGACAAAATAAAAAAGGAAAAGGTAAATTATATTGTGATTATTGTAAATGTCCGCACCATACAACAGATACTTGTTGGAAATTGTATGGGAAGCCTGGAGAAAATGGGAAGAAAGAAAAAGAATTCTTGATTTATTAAGTAACAGAGTAAAATATCGACAAAGGCAATCAAGCAATTACTAATGATTAGTATCAACAACTCATAAAGACCTTGAAGCAGTTTGATGTTTCCGAGAAAAATGGGATTGTTTCAGGTACTTCCTATTGTTGGATGAACTGTATTTCCAAATGATGCATGGATAATGGATTCAGGTGCTAGTGACCACATTGTGCGTGATAAAAGTTTTTTTTCCCAAGTCCATGGAAATTTAGATTCACTGATTTCAATTCATAAATGTGAACGTTGAAATGTTATAAGCTCCACCAATTCGAAAATATAAGCCCTCAATATTATTGGCCCGCATCATCCAACAATTCTCTCCCTATTTGATGGGTGGTCCAGTCCATTCTTACCCCCTTTGCCCTTCAAAAAATCTGTCAGGAGCCGAACTTATTCCGAGCCATCTCTCTCCCGATGCTCCCATCTAAGTATGACCCTAGTTCATCCACAAACCATTTATCTCCTTGAGAAGATCCTACTCTTATATGGATGTGGGTTAAGCTCTCGAAAGGAGTACTTGAAGTGACTATACAAGTTAGTGGCCATTAGGAGGACGGGAGTGGTCAACTTACTATTAGCCTTGGAAAATCTCGCTCTCCCTCAATGTAATGGTCGATACGGTAATTGGATGTAAGTCCTGTTTTCTTCGTTACTTGAGGTTAGAGGAAACGGGGTATTGGGGGAATTGGAGAGAAACGGAGGGGCCAAAATGACAAGAGTCAGCGGAATGAGTGTCTGACAAGGCGCAAAGAAAGTGGAAGCAAAACAGCAAAACAGCAAAGCAAGACCACGTTAGTTCCATTTCTATGGACGGAGAAAGAGATGATGAAAGAGAGAAGGTTGCTCTTCCTTCACAAATTTGGGGTTTACGTGGTGTCCTAAATTCAAAGATTGAATAAGGGTGTAAACAGCATGACAATGTGTAGTGAGATACACGTGGGTTCCGTCCAAAACCTTATCATTACTTCACTTATGCAAGAAAAGGATAGCTCCCATGACTTCGAAGAAACTGTTCATGATTGTAGAAACCTGTAGGGAAAACCCGAGAAGCATTTGCATTTGAAACTTCCACTATCATATTCACCCATCAAGGAGAGGTTCAATTGCCTAATCGCCTCAAGTTGCTAGTATAAGCTCTAGACATTTGTCGTCATGACCCGGTCCAAGAAAGGAGCGATTCCCGATGGGCTTATAAGACAGCGAAAAGGACATGAACGAACCGAGTTGCATGTCGAACAGAAGAAGAGCATTTATGAATTGTACATAAGAAATTAAAGTTAACTTGTAAAGAAGGTATTTTGATATAACGACAACTCTTAACATTGAACGGGCTAAAAAGCAAAGCTGTGAGGCTAATGTAGAATGGGCCAAAGGAAACAATAGCTCCAATGAATTAATTCAGAGTCACATTCGTTCTCTCTGTACACTCATTTGGGGTTAGTCAAGAAAGAGGGACAAAGGTAGACGCAAATCCATAAAGCGATCGTTTTCATTTGTTTGGACATACTAAACTTTGACCGGACTTGACAGCTCGATGGAATCTAGAATCAGACATCTGTTTTTGAGGATTGATGCACTAAAGAGATTCTGAATGATGGCTGGAAAGATAAATGTCAAAGATTCCACCAAATAATTGAGGAGCAACTGTGCTGTATTTGATTTGCTGGGTACACTTGTCCTTTACCTCTGGCTTTTACAAAAGATGAGAGATGAATCAGCATTTTCACGTAGTGGCGGCAGACAAAACTAGGGCATGTGCCTGTGATGGAATCCAACTTGAGTTCCGAAAACCAACAAGAGAAAGAGATTCCATGAAGATATCCCCACAAGTTGATTTGGAAAGAAAGTTCAGGAACAGCTGCGCTATGCCGTGTCGAACAGTGTTGAGGAACAAAATCATAATCGATCTCGAGTTGTTGGGTTCCCTCATAAAGACATCATCCTAGGCAATTTGAAATGCATTATGATGGCAATAGCTCTCCTTTAATTGCTTGCCATTCAAAACTATACCCAAAGTTCTTCCCAAACAAAGTCATAACATCATCATTTAGCCCCAAATCACCCATGAGAGTAATTGATTTTCTAATACCTTTGAGCGTTTCTGAAGAAGCATTGGCAGAACTCCGCGCACCCGAGCCAAACCGAGTTCTGATAGCATAGACAGCAATTACAGCAGCTTCCTCCACAAAGTGTTCAGGACGAAAGGATGCGAGCACTGCTGGTGTTAACTCACCAATGTGCCAATGCTCTCTTTTAGCCCATCCATTTTATGGGAAAGAACATTGACACGAATGCCAAAGAAGGGTTCCTTCCACTTTCAAAATTGCAAAGATGTCACTTTTCCTTACGCTCCATAGGACCTCAATTTGTTGGAGAACTTGAGTTTTATCAAATGGTAGCTTGGACAAAACAACCAACTCACTTCAACCCTTTCCTGAATTACATCCGGTCCTTGTAAAACAAATCGAGTAACACGTTTGCAACTGACTTATATGTTATTTCAATGGATAGCATAATTCTATCTACTAGACAAGGCATCAGCCAAAGGGTGCCACAGCTGATGACATACCCCCGGCAACTACCAAGTAAGAAAAGAGAGACAAACAACCAGGACTCAAAGTAAACCTCATTCCAAACTTTGGAGGTCCTTCTCAAATCTCTCCTGCAATCAAGGACCACGTAGCAATAGTCACGAATATCATCCAGCATGACAGGCAATGGAATTGCCATCTCTAACAAACCGCTTACAAAGTGATTCCACTCCATTAATTTCCAGAGGAACAAACATTCTAAGACCAGGAAAGCAGTGAAAAGCCAGAACCCCACTCAGGACCTAATGCCACGAGCCTTGAAATTTTGTCCAACTCTAGAGCCTGCCCGACTGGAGACATCTAGCCTTCGAGAAAGTCGTCGCATAACATGACCATTAACTATCTGCTCACTACAAATATGCATGACGCAATGACCCCAGTGAAAACATGGAAATGGATTATGACACAAGTTTATGAAAACCCAAGTTTACATTATTCAACAGAATCGTATCAATGATTGCAGTTAAATAATAATCCAGGGTTTACAATCACTGCAGGAAGTCTATCAATACCAGAGCCCATGAGGAAAATACTTCGCCTTCATTGTAATTTGGGAATGTAACGCATTCAGATATCTTGAACTTTGAAAACAAGACAAATCCTGGACTAAGAGATACAACAGTGAACAGCAATGCCTCCATGCACAAGCCAATTGACGTCACCATCATCGTATAGAACGTTTCTGTCAAATTCTGTGTGTGATTTTTGCCTTTTCCAGAAAAGGGCGATGAAGAAAGACAACTGTTGGCGGGCCCACAACAGGTCACGATTTGGGCTGCGATAGACAAGGCCCATTTTGGGATTTGGCCCTCGATGGACCCACTACGCGACACAAATAGAGCCTTGTTAGCTCATTATTGGGCCTCCCGGAAAGGCCCACCACATTGGTGGGGCATTCGACAGGCCCCCTGCGGGGCTTTGATTGGGCCTTGATGGGCCCACCACGAGGCCATAAATTGGGAAGGTATAGGGAAAGCCCTTGAAAACGATGGTCTAGTACCCCCCCTCTCTCTCTCTCTCTCTGTATAGCTACTCCAGGGAAAAGAAATTTAGTGGGTGAAAAACGATGGTTCTGGAACTGTATCTTTCCTTCTGGTTTCGTAATGAAGTCTCGGAGTGTGCCTAGACGTGCATCCCTTTTCTCTTCCCATGGAATTCTCCATGAGTGTTCATGCACTTATACTCCGCAACAAAATGGGGTGGTTGAACGTAAACATCATCACCTCTTAGAAGTTGCACGTGCCCTTAAATTTCAGGCTTCCATTCCAGAAAAATTTTAGGGAGATTGTGTGGTCACGGCAACTTACCTAATTAATCGCATGCCGACTCGAATTCTCGATGGGCGAATTCCTTTCGAATTACTTTTTGGGAAGAAACCCGAGATTCATCATTTGAGATTATTTGGTTGCTTATGCTATATTAATACTATGGGTCCTCGGGACAAAATGGGTCATCAACCCCGTCAATGCATCTTCATGGGCTATCCAACTCTTCATAAAGGTTATCATGTCTTCGAACCATCTATAGGGAATTTCTTTATAAGCAAGGATGTTATATTGCATGAAAATGTATTTCCTTTGCAGGATGAAGCATCCTCAACTGAATATTCTAAGTCCTCAAGTAATAATCGTCGATTCTTATCCGAAGAGAATTTGTCTCCAAATCAACAATTCTCACTTATTGCACCTCCCGAACATTCGATATCTCCTCCAATGATGGAGATTACTGAGAATTCTTCACCATCGTGGATTGTTCAATTGAGTGCCTTGAAGTACAACATGAAGAGAGCTCCATTTCTCCTTCAACATTATCACCTTGAGAAGACATTGTTGTAGAATCTATATCTCTTATTCCGGCAAATAATATTCAGCCTCGACAATTAGGTCGCGCTTGTAAGGAACCATCTTTAATCCTATTGTTCTGACACCAACATTGTTAAGGGACGACCTCCGTCCATGCTCTGATGCCAACCTTATTGGGACCCCGACCTTAATCCAAACTCTGATCGCATTCTGTTTTAGTACATATAGTAGGGTGCATGCGGAAGACTGAACTAAAATACAAGTGCATGCAAAACGGATGGCAGGTACAATGCCTTAACGAGTATGGCCTTACTAGGTTTTCCCTAATCTTTAGCATTCATACATGTCATTCAAACAGTAAAATTAGTTAACCGATTTAGTAAATAGATACTCATATATAATAAGCGGTTTAGTTACATCATTTGAGGCCAAAATAAAACAAAGCAAAAGCAAACACCTGGGAACATAAAAAAGATAACGATTCCCATCCGACTGGCGGGATCCATGTAATATCTCGCCTTCACCACCTCCCCTACCTCTCGGCCAACGTCCAAAAAGTGACTGTCGTGGCTCTCAGATAGCAAATAACCTACCTGTACCTCTGGCCCTCAAATATCTACTATTCCACACTACCGTCGATATCGTCACTCCCATCGCCTCTCGAAGCATAGTAAGGTAAGGGTCCAAACAGCTGGCCTGAAATCATTCCAAACACCGACACGAATCTGAGGGGCACCAGTTTCATAGGCGAACCTATGTCAGCCAGAAAAAAACGGTGCTCTTAAGAAAGCGCACATTGAGAAAGTCAAGTGCCTCTTGCTCCTCTGAGATGGCAGAGTAGCCCCAAGGAGTACCATAACGGGTGAAGGGAGTCACGAGTGTGATCAGCATAACTAAAATCTGAAAATGGGGCTTCAACAACAAGAATGAGTTCAAAAACTCAGCAAGATAAACATCTAGTCCAACAATTAACCAGTCCATTAACCACCCAAATCAGGCAACCCACAAGTTACAACATATTCTAATAACATAACAAAACCATCAAGGAAGAACAAACAATGACAAGAAGAGACAGACCACATACCCACTAATGCCATTGATCGGATCAAACTATATAACCCACTACGACCCGTGACGTGCCTTATATAGCCTGTCGACCACAGGCTTGAATTCCCAATTCAAGCTTAATTCGAAGCCGTCCATGTCGACTCTCACATTTACCCAACCATCCATGACTAAATAAGTAATTCGTTAAACTGATGATGAGGGCAAGTGAAGCAATTCTAAGAGCAAACTCCTAAGGTTCTCAGCCCGCTCACACGTGCACCCTCAATTCGATTCGTGCTTGTCCAATGACAATCAGGATGATCGAAACTCGAAATCTAACCACCCATAACCTCGGGACCAAGGTTCCAGCAACAAAACCAACATGCATCACCATTTTCTTGGCCATACAAGTCGATTCCCCACCCCACACACCCATGTTCAAGTTTCCCAACACCTGCCAACTAGGACGGTTATTGGATTGCCTAAAGATAAGGTTAGATGTTAACTTGCCTGGGATGAAGTTCCAAAGGAGTCAGAAGCAAATTCGGCGAAGAAATGAGCTCGGTTCCTTCCTTTCGCTTCCTCGCGGAGTTACGGGTCGAGGAGCACAGGCAGCGATGGTTATGGCGGAGCTACAATGATGGAGCTGAGGATGAAAGTTCGTCGCCGTCGGGGTTGAGAGGAGGCGTCGTTGGTGATCAAGCAAGCGCGAGTGAGATGAGCCGAGAGACGGTGCGGGATTGCGGAGTGGACGTGGGACCCGGGCGGTCTGTTCATGCAAAGAGGAAGGGAGTTTGAGGTGAAAGGATGGGTGGGGGCCTGATATATGCCACAATTGGTGGGGCTTAAAGGCTCGACACTCAATTCGTGAGATGTCTCTAGCGCGAACCAATTCTCGTTGAACCAGTCACGTGTAGATTCCAAGCCAACGCCAACTCAATCGGTCAAATAATTTACTGCGCCCATTTCTCAATTTCACTAATCAACTCAAAAATTATCTGGCGAAAATTCAGACCGTCACAATGCCACTCGTCCACCCACATGGACTAAGGACTATGTCTGCGCTACCTCAAATTCATCAGGCACTCACTACCTTGTTTTCTCCTATGTTTCCTTTAATCGGCTATCATCGGAACATATTTATCATATTAGCCGTATCTTCGAGGAACAAGAAACATCCTCCTACAATGAAGTAGTCATCGATCCAAGATGGCAGGCAGCCATGGAAGTAGAATTGCATGCATTAATGGAAAACCGTACTTGGAATATTATACCCCTACCTCATCATTGTAAACCAATTGGTTGTAAATGGATGTACAAAACCAAATATAGAGCATATGGATCCATTGAAAGATACAAGGCTAGTTTAGTAGCCAAGGGTTTCACACAATGAGAGGGTTTCAATTACCATGAGATTTTTTCTCCGATGGCAAAAGAAGTCACGATTCGTTCTTTCCTAACCATTGCTGCTTTTCGTGACTGGGAATTACATCAAATGAATGTTCACAATGCCTTTCTCCATTGTGATTTGGAAGAAGAAATCTATATGGATCTTCCACAGATTTACGAAGACAGGGGGAGTCAAGAGTATGTCGTCTCCGCAAACCCCTTTATGGTCTTTAAACAGGTTTTTCGACAGTAGTATGCAAAGTTTACTACTGCTTTCACAGCTTTTGATTTTAAACAGTTGGGACATGATTATGCTCTCTTTACATGGATAAAAGGTGCATCATATATCTATATAATGATATATGTTGATGACATACTAATCATTGGAAGTGATGTATCTGCGATTAAGAATCTCAAAGAATATATGCATTCTACTTTTCATATTAAAGATCTATGACCTCCCAAATATTTTCTTGGTATTGAGATTGCTCGATCAAACCTAGGAATATCTCTTAGCCAATGAAAATTTGTCCTAAAGATTATATCATAAGCATGTCTATCGGGATGTAAGCTAGTAGATATTCCTATCGAGCAGAATGCCAAGTTGACCATAGTTGATTATGATGTGGGATCATCGTCCCATAGTGATGACCCATTGCTCAAAGATCCATGAAGCTATCAGAGGCTCTAGGGAAGCTTATCTACCTTACTATGACAAGACCTAAAAAATTTTATGCAGTGCAAATACTTAGTCAGTTATGCATAACCCAAAGCAATCTCATATGAATGCAGCACCGAAAGTCGTGAAATATTTGAAGAAAAGTCCAGGACTTGGAATACTTCTCTCTCGAGGGTGCAATATGGAGATGACAGCCTATTGTGATACGGACCATGCTACCCGCCCTATGACCGGAAGATCGATTACTGAATTCCGTATCAAGTTTGAAAAGTCATTGCTCTCATGGAAGACGAAGTAGCAATCAATCTGTATCATTGTCATCGGCTGAAGATGAATACTAAGCTATGACCAAGACTAGTTGTGTGATAGTTTGGATGTGAGGTCTACTTCTAGACCCGGGTGTATGGGTTAAAGGACCAACTTCATTATTTTGCAATAATGATATAGCACTAAAACTTGCAGCAAATCTTATTACTCATGAAAGGATAAAGCATATAGAATTTGATTGCCACTTCACTCAAGATAAGATCCAAGAAGGTATAATTAAGACAAAGGTGAAGGGATTTATCGGAACCGAATCGGACAATCACACAGAGAATCGAGAAAAATTGAAAGACGCACGAGATTACCCGGGTTCACCTCAAGATTAGGGCTACGTCCTGCAAAGAGATTTCACTATATTTTTCGGTTTACAGCCAATTCAACACAATACAATGATAAAATCGAATAAAATATATATGCCCAAAAATGGGCTAAAAAACCTAAAACCTCTTAATTTCACCATACGGGCCGGCTTAAATAAAAGCCCAAACCCATAGAGGTTTCGGGGGCGCTGCCCCCGAACCCCCGCATCCCGCGCGTAGGGGTCATATGTCGTTGGGTAACACTTCGGTTTCCCTAAGCTCACGTGAGCGTACTCGATGTGAGAGACAAAGGTCCCCGAAGTATTCGCCAACTCCAACATTCTCCCACTTGGTGGATACTTCGCGCAAATGAGAGCCCTTCCAATATCATTCTTCTTTAATCCAATCGCAGCAGAGCACCATTCAAACTTCGCACTTGTGATGGCTTTAGTAAGGAAGTCTGAACTATTTTCTACCGTGTCGACCTTTACAAGTCAAACCTCATTATTCTCCACTTTTTCTCTGATGAAATGATATTGAATATCAATATGCTTTGTGCGTGAGTGAAACGCCGGATTCTTGGCTAAATAAATAGCCCCTTGATTATCACATCTCACATCTACAGACCTTGCTCAAAACCGAGCTCGGTAACCATACGCCTCTTTTCCGGCATGAGTAAGAGCCATATACTCGCCTTCGTAGAAGAAAGCGCTACCAAGCTTTGCCTCCTACTCATCCAACTCAACGCAAGACCAAACAATGTGAAAACAAACCCGCTAGTGGACCGTCTACTATCAATATCCCCACCCCAATCAGCATCTACATGGCCTAGGATATCAAGCATATTTCCATTCCCTGTACCTTCATAACACAAAGAAAAATTCGAAGTTCCACGAAGATACCTGAAAACTCTTTTGATCGTATTCTAGTGTTCTCTACCCGGGTTAGACATGTATCGGCTTAAGACTCCCACTGCTTGGGCTATATCTGGACGCGTGCACACCATAGCATACATCAAGCTACCCACTTGCACTCACGTATGGAACTCGGGCCATCTCTTACTTCTTCATCCGTTTTAGGACATTGCTCTGCAGATAGTTTGGTCCCTAAAGGTATAGGGGTACCAACGGGCTTGCAATCTATCATATTGAATTTCTTCAAAATTTATTTGATGTATTTCTCCTGCCCTAGCCATAGCTTCCGTTTCTCACGGTCCCTCCTAATCTGCATGCCCAAAATAAAATTTGCAGGCCCCAAGTCTTTCATTTCGAACTTTTTAGCCAACAAACTCTTCACGGACTTCACCATCTTCACGCTATTCCCGATCAACAACATATCATCCACATATAGCGTAAGAATGACAAACCGATTGCTCGTCCTCTTCACATAAACACAATGATCAGAATTTGAACGCACAAAATCAAGTTGGAGCATATACGTGTCAAATTTCTAGTACCACATCCTCGGTGGTCGCCCATATAAGGACTTTTTCATTTGCACACCGATTTTCTTTTCCTTTTACTTCAAAGCCTTGGTTGCCTCTATATATCTCATCCTCCAAGTCCCCATGAAGGAAAGCTGTCTTTACATCCATCTGTTCTACTTCAAGATCATATGCACTGCTACGACATGTGACAAACCGTATCGAGGTCAATTTCGCCACGGAGAGAAAATCTCGACATAGTCAACGCCTTCGATCCAGAGTACCCCTTAGCTACAAGCCTAGCCTTGTACTTCTCTCTGATCCCATCCGGTTTCGCTTCGCTTGAACACCCATTTACACCCATTGCCTTTCTATCTTTAGGCAATTTACATAGGCTCCATGTCTCGTTATGATCAAGCGATCGCATCTCATCTATCATCGCGAGCTCCCACCGATTCGCATCATCCATGGATCTCGCATCTTTTACGAACTAGGATCATCTCCGTAATGCTCAAAGCATGAAACGTACTCAAAGCACTAAGGGAGTATCGAAGTGGTACCTTTCTTTCCCGCGTCGATCTCCCGAGAGCCGGCATGCTATTCGTATCCGAGTCTTCATCCGAATCTACATCCTCGACTTCATTAACCGAGTCCCCTTGCTCGATTCGAATCGATTCTTCGGCGTGTCTTGTGGAACCATCTCCATAGTTTCAGCTTTAGGACTTTCTTCAAGCACTACCACTTTCTTGGGCTCCTCCCCTTTATGTGTGCCAACCTGGGATTGTGATTCACGAAAGACGACATCCCCGTCGTAGACTATGGTCTTTGATTCTGGATTCCACAACTTATAGCCCTTGACCCCTTCCTTGTATCCGAAAAATATGTTCTTCTCATACTTATTGTCAAGCTTACCCCGTTTCTCCTTGGGTACATGAACATATGCATCACACCCGAACACCCGAACATGTGACAAATTCGGCTTCTTCCCAAACGCTGCCTCATATGGTGTACGATCCTTCACCGATGAGGTCGGTGACCGGTTCTTCAAATAACAAGCCGTGGCTACGCTTCCGCCCAAATTTCGCTCCAAACCTCGCCTAACTCAAATGCATCTCGCCTTTTCTATGAGTGACCGATTTAACCTTTCGGCCACCCCATTCGTTGGGGCGTATATGGAGTCGTCTTCGCCTTGCAATACCATTATCCACACAAAATTGCTCGAACTTATCCGAACGAATTCACCTCCGTTATCCGTATGAAGGACCTTGATCTTCCCGCCCAATTGATTTTCAACAAAGGCCTTAAATTCACGAAATTTTTCGAATACATCCGATTTACTCTTAATAAAATAAATCCAGCTATATCTCGAAAATCATCTATGAATGATACATAGTACCGGATCCTCCAATAGATGGAGTCGGAGTAGGTCCAAAAACGTCGTTGTGAATCGCTCGAGAACCTCATTGCTCTCGTACCGTGTGTTGGAAGCTAACTCGTTTGTTTTCCATGGAGACAGTGTTCACGAACCCGAAACCCATAGAGCATTTTGGAACTCCTTCTACCATCGACTCGAAGCTAAGGTAGACGCCCTTTTCACCGATGTGCCCTAACCTCGATGCCACAACATGAACATATCATGTCCATCTTCCTTTGCCTTTTCAAACGACACCATCCTTTGTTTCCGAGCAGCTTGTATAATGTCCTCGTAACGGACTCCTCGTGCAATCACAATAGAACCACGAGTCATCTTGCACAAATTTTAACCTTATAAAGTAACCCCGAATCGGCTATCGTACCGACCGATAATAGATTTCTACTCATCAAGGGTATGTGCATCACGTCCGGAATAGTCTTCACGATGCCATTACTCATCCTCGGCTTTACCCCCGCCACGCCCGACAACCGAACCTGCAAGATCATCTCCGAGCATGACATCCCCACCATTATTTTGCTCATATTCACAAAATCGGTGTCTATGAGGCGTCATGTGGTATGAAGCACCGGTATCGATCAACTTGGATATCCTTTTGATTTGCGCCATACATGCAGCGGCCAAATACATATCTCCCGCATCGACCTCCTTTTTACCCGAGGATGATTCAGCTTCCTTCTTAAAAACTGGCTTGTTTTTACGGTTTCGCTTCACATGGCCCCATTCTTCACATCTCCAAGATTGTACCCTCCTCTCCCTACTCTTCGATCGCCCACGAGATTTGGACCTAGACCCTTTCCTATTGAGTCTTCTCGCTGGCCTTCCCTAGCCGCCAATGCCTCTTTACGGGAATTTCCCGATCCCTTTCTTCGTGTCTCCTCGTATAACAAAGCGGAACACACACTTTCATATGATAATTCTTTATCCCCACCACCGATCACAACAATCAAGTTATCCCATGAATCCGACAGTGAACAAAGCGGTGTTATCGCCTTATCATCATCCTCAAACTTAACACCGATTGATACGAGTTGACTAATCAACGTGTTAAAGCTATACGAGATGTGCGTAAAACGAGTCGCCCTCATGCATCCGAAGATTATACAGCTTTTTTCTCAAAATAGCTTATTAACCAACGACTTACTTTGATACTGGGCGACTCCAGTTTTGCCACAAGTCCTTGGCTGTAGGTTCGCTCATCCTTTCGAATACGTGAGACAAAGCCGAATCAAGCCCTTTGCTTTCCGATCAATCCGATCCCAGTCTTCAATCTCCTTTGGATCCGTCCTTTTGGAAGACGTCTCGTCATTCTTCCCCGCTTCCTTGCATGATTCCCTTATCACGACACCGGGTTTCGCAGCAATGGGCCTTTCCGTTTCGATTGCCGACCAAAGATCTCGATCGCAAAGTAGATCCTCCATCTTCATCTTCCACAGATCGAACCGCGTCCCATCGAATTTTTCGATCTCAATCCGTGACCCTCCCGACATCTCTGATAAACCCTAATCTCCCGAACACAAGGCTCTGATACAAATTGAAGGGATTTATCGGAACCGAATCAGACGATCACACGGAGAATCGAGAAAAATTGAAAGACGCACGAGATTACCCGGGTTCATCCCAAGATTAGGGCTACGTCCTGCAAAGAGATTTCACTATATTTTTCGGTTTACAGCCAATTCAACACAATACAATGATAAAACCGAATAAAATATATATGCCCAAAAACGGGCTAAAAAACCTAAAACCTCTTAATTCCACCATGAGGGCCGGCTTAAATAAAAGCTCAAACCCGTAGTGGTTTGGGGCGCGCCCCGAACCCCGCCCGCTCACCGGCCGCGGATCGGCCACCGGGCAGCGGAACCCCTCGGGAGGCGCCCTCGAACTCCCCGCCGGGGCGGGACACTGTGTCGGGGCGCTGCCCTGAACCCCCGCATCCCGCGCGTAGGGGTCATATGTCGTTGGGTAACACTTCGGTTTCCCTAAGCTCACGTGGGCGTACCCGGTGTGAGAAACAAGGGTCCCCGAAATATTCGCCAACTCCAACAAAAGGGAATTGGCACCTCGGAATAGACTGCGAATATTTTCACCAAACCCTTATGTCAGAGACAACACACATATCTCCTATACAAGCAAGGTGTCTTGGACATATACAAGATACTAGCTTGACGGGGAGTGTTGGAGATATGCCTTAATATCGAAGATACAATTAAATCCATCTAGGATTTGGATTAATTGATTGAATCAGTTTAGGATCACAATTGATAGTGTATCTTTCTTTTTTTCCAGTTATTATTCATACATTGCACCATAAATACATGTAAAGAATGTAATCAGATCGTCAAGTGAGACTACAAAGAAATTCTCCTCTTCAATTCATTTCTTCCACATTTCGTATCAACAACTCCCAGATGGTTTAGAACTTTTTGCATAATTATGAGGCTTCTCCTTTTTCTTTTGCATGGCGTCTATTATAAAGTTGCATCTCCAGGCCGTTCACCAACACCCAGCAAATCTCTTTTGTCTCCTCACATGATTGTGCTATAGATGCTTGAGAGTTCCCCATATGAGTCTCTTTTGACCAGCAAAGCTTGCGTTTAACCTATATTCGACTACAAACTTCTAATTTGTATTACTGTCCCAGGCGAGGAGATCATATCAGGAGCTCAGCGTGTCCATATTCCTGAATTTCTTACCAAGCATGCAGAGACATGTGGAATTGATGTGAAGACTATTGAAACATACATCAACTCTTTAAGGTAATCCAGTTTGGTCATCTTTGTTTTCGCATAAACGGTCGATTTCTTGTGCTATCATTGATGAAATTTTACGATAGCTTATCAAAGCCTTGATGATCCAAATTCGATGCTTGGTCTGCTAGTTGATCAGAGGTGAAAGTGATTGTTTCTCCATTATGTCGAGGGGAGAGTTGTCAAAAAAAGTCCAAAATCTATTGCGCTTTTGCCAATTCAATCTTAAACCTTTTGTATTTGTGCCAATTCAGTCCATCCGATCAACTTTCACCGGCCGGCATTGACGTGGATATGGGCTGGCGCTAATCGGATAAATTTTAATAATATTTTATTTTTCTCAAAATTTTCATTTACTTAATTATTTATTTATTTTCTTTTTTTGGTTCATCTTCAACCACCTATCCCTCGCCGACATAAGGAATTTTCTCTTTCCTAAGAGAGAGAGAGAGAGAGAGAGAGAGAGAGAGGACTTATCTCATCGCTGGGTGACGCCATGGTCGGGCGAGGCAGGGTGAAGGACTTATCTCATCACTGTGAGACGCCATGGCTAGGTGAGGCCGAGCCCACCCAGCCATGGTGACGCCAGATCTGGGTGAAACATGGCGTTGCCATTGCTGGGCGAGCTCGCTCAGATCTGGGCGATGCCATGGCTAGATGAGCTCACCCAACGACGGTGACGCCATTGCCAAGCGAGGCCAAGCTCGCCCATCCATGGTGACGCCTTCGACGGCTCCTCAACATCCGGAATTCGTTCAATTGTCTTTGATGAGAGCAAGCGAGCGCACGAACGGCACATTGTTCCTCCGGCTCCGCGAATGATTTCCAAGCAAATTCGGGCGACTCGATTGAATCCGAAATCGAAATTTTTTTTTGGGGGAGTGGCGCGAACTTGCTGGTATCCAACTCGAGCCTACCCTCGCACGATTTTGGAACTCAAAACTTTCGATCATGGCGGAATTGGAGGAAGAAAAATTATTTTACCGGAAAAAAAGGGACAAAATCAAGGAGCGTATTATTAAATCTATTCTCATGGGGAGATTCTAAGTGGATCACGTGGGACTAGAGAGGTTTTCCTGATATTGTTAAGACCACAGAAGAGCATAATTACCTGCTCCAGTTGGGAAATTGTCAAAACAACCCTAAACCTTTTGTATTTTTACTAATTCAGTTTTAAACCATTTAATTTTACCAATTCAGTCTTAAACTTTTTATATTTGTGTCAATTCAAGCGTAAACCTATTTTTTTTTTTATCAATTCAGCCTTAAACCTTTTATATTTATGTCAATTTAATCCATTCGGCCAACTGTAATCGGCCAATTTTAACCGGCTGACGCTAACATGGACATCAATCGGCACTGACCGGGTAATTTTTAATAATATTTTTTTTTAAAAATTTTTTTTTTTCATCTTCTTCCTCAGATGAATATTTTCTTAACTTAAACATTTCTTGTCTTTGTCCCTTACCAAACGAAATAAGGATCCGGGCAAAATCTCTCTGCCCCAGAGAATTGATAGACATGAGCATGGGTTGAAAAAGTCATATTTAGCATTAGTTTGTTTCCCGATAACAAAAGCAACTCACTAAATTATGCCGATAACGTAAGATAAAATGTGTTGTATTACATGCAATGATGTAGTACATGATTTCTCCTCGGTGTTTATGTGAAGGAGGTGGAAGTAGATACAATAGGTTGTGCTCAAGTTTTGACCAACTGGGGCACACGAACCGAGCATCTTGATAACGAGGAGTGGATTTTTACCAAGCATCTTGATAACAAGCAGTACAGTCTTGGATTTTGTTTATGATTAAGAATTCTCAAGCTTGAAACCAATGAGAATTTATTACGGGGTTACTACGTGCATGGTACAGAGGGATATCTAGAGAGCAATTTCATTAGTGTAATGATCTTTAAGCATAAAGGGTGTGCATAAGTACCCTTTCATTTATTTCACATGAGACGATGATAACATCTACAGGTGTTCCAAAAATACGATCAGGGCTCATTTCACTGCATACTGGTGACTTCAATTAGTTCAAGGAAGGAATCGCTACCATTTCCCGAGTAATTGTTGTCGTGGGGAGATCTAAACGCTAAACTGTCTGCATACAATGGCCAACGCTAAACTATCTCCATACGATGGCCGACAGAGAATTACCCACATATGAATCTGTTCATGTTTCGAACTAAGTCGTGGTGGATAGGCCGGCACTAGCACAAGATACTGAATACTTACATTATATAATTCAGTTCATCCTCACCTATCCAGTAAATATCAAAAGCAAAATCCCTCCTACACTTTCAACTACTTCAACAAAATTGAAAAAAAATCAAACTATCTAAACATATGGAAAAAAGTTTTACAGCAACGTTTGGCAACAATTAGAAGCCAAAGCCATTGCGCAGAATATCCTCTTCATCACCACTACTGAAAGATTCAACCATCTGACTTCCATCATCATCATCGTCGTCCTCTCCCTCAGTCACAATTTCCAATATTCCAGGCCCACCATCGAATTCAAAACCATCCATTATAAAATCCCCATCTTCCTCATCATCCTCGTCAAGATCACTCATACTATCATCATCGTTGCTCATATTATCAGGGTCACTATCACTATCACCATCTAGACCCGGGCCCAATATAGGATCTATATCCACTTCTTCATCTTCTTCATCCTCATCTTCCTCACTCTCAGCATCATCAGGATCAGAGTCGTCATCTGTCGGCCTCCGTCGACCAATCTCATAGACCCTCGCAGAAGATAACATCTCTTCTTGATCATCCATTGTGATCAATCCCACAAATGAATCCGTCGGTTCTGTCGCAAAGTCAAGGACACAGCGATCTACTGGAATAGTTGCAATGTCAGCATAGTTGACAGCATCGACTGTGCGAAATGCTGCAAAAAGAGGATGCTTGGCACGACGAGTATGAACAGCAGACATTACATCCTCAAGGTTTCTCCTCAAGATTGCATAAATTACGTCACCACGTGCATTAAATGTTATTGCTGTTTGATCCAGGGAAGGAACACTCCGGAGCAGTCTGAATTTCCGAAGATCCCACACCTCAGAGTTTATTATGACCTGAACCAGGATAATCGCAAAAGTTCAGATGGTAAGCAAAAGAAAGCCGAGCACACTCACATATGTTTTGAGTAAATAGGAACAAGATAATAAAAAGTAATCAAACTACTGCAATGCAAACAAACTTAAGTGTGACCACCACCAAGTGTGTGTATGTTACACACAAGATAAACTGAGCATAACGGACCAACCCCTCCTAACTCAAAGGCACAATAATCGTACTTAAACAAGTTTGCTATCCAAGCATCAGAACCAACCCCTTGAAACTCAAAGGCAAGTCCCACAACAAACATTATTTTATAACAAAGGCATAGGGTTGAAAGACAATAGCACCTACACACATTATAGGAGTTCTTTAGTTAACTTGTCTCACAAGATCGAATTCATACTACAAGCTCGTATATTCCCAATTCCCCCCACCACATAATTATAGGATCATACGTGAACATCTGAGAGAGAGAGAAGCACCTGAAAATGAATCCACAACAAAGGAACTATAAATTTTACTAGTAATGTGAAGTCAAGGAACAGCCAATTAATTATCTGCACTCATACATACCAGCATGCACAGAAAGATGATATAGACGTTTAGATACCTCATTGCCAGCAGGATGAAAGCCACCACCCCCATAGTCTGTAAATTGATCGAATCGATGAACTGGGCCAGAAACTCGCCGATCCCATAATACACCATTCCAGAGCAACATTGTATCTGATGGACTGAAGTGTATCTGAGAATACATGTGCGCCCGACCTGTAGATCCAAAAGTTGTGTCTGACAATTTTAGCTCCATCTGATAGGTCTGGATATCGTACAGGAGAATCTCTCTATTGCTTAAATCTGTCATCAGTGCAGCAAAATGGCTCCCAGAATTGCTAAACCTAGCAGCCTTGCACCCTTCAAATGGATGTAATGGTCCATTGCCTATAGAAGAGGCATCCCACAAGCGAACATCCTGAATACTTGATGAGAGCAGCAGCTGTGTATCACCTGAGACACGTGACTGAACATACACCAAAGGAGGCTGGTGGCTTGTGCAGCTGTCCAGTACAGTATTGGTGTTGGTGTCAAATATTTTGAGCTCTCCACCATGGCTACCAGCTGCAATATGAGAGGAGTTCCCAAGAAAAGCTATGCAAGTCAAGAGACCGCTATTGTCATCTCGGCATGTTCGCCATGGTCTAAATCTACTGAAAACAAATTGACGATCTTTGCGATTTCCAAGGACTCCACCATACACACTTCTGAACTCCCGTGTGCCAAGACGTGCTGTAACATTTGATGGAGCATCAAGACTCCGTTTTGGTTCGGGGCAAACATGTGGATGTAAGAGTGAGAGAGGTGGAAGAGTAGAAATTGGAGCAGGACACTGTCGATGTTGGTGCTTCAGATATTGAACAACAAGAGAATCCAGAGTTAACCTCTCCATATTGTTGCTAGAATGGGGATCATTCAGTAACCCATGGTCAGTAGAAGTCATATGACCTGTTTGACAATTCAAATATGGACTGTCATCCACATCAGACAAAAGACATGTTGATCGCCCATGTATGTCCTTATTAGTTGCGTTTGGTGTGGAAAACCCAGAGGGATCAGTTGATGTACCATTTCTACGGAAGGTATGAGGCGTCACACAAGCAGGGGAGCACAGCCCGTGCTCAGAGGTTTGTAACCTCTTCCCAGGTATTGCAAAGCCACCATCTTTTATCTCATGGTGTTTTCTCTTCATTGGCAAAATAATGGGAGTTTTACCTTGGGGATCAGTATCTACTAAAGTTTTCCCTGTAGCTTCTGATGGAGTTTCACGTAAAATTAATTGTGCAGACGGTTTTATGACACTAGGTAGCTTTTTACCAAGTTGTGAACTCCCATCAAGAAAAGACATCTGTTTTGATTGTGAACCAATACTAGGTGAGAAAACCAGCGGTTTCTTCCGTATTGAAGATCCCGCTGAGTCACACCTCAATCTGGAATTATCATTATGTTCAGAGTATCTTGACTTTTCAGATAGAAATCCACATGGGGTGCGACCAGAGGGCCACTGAAGCTGTATAGAGGCTGATTCTTGGGTGCATACTGTATATGAAAGAGCTGCTGGTGCCACCATCGATGGGAGAGGAGTCAATTGAGCTTCTTTCAGCAGCATAGCAGCACTCCCACCCAAACCACATGCTTGCAGATGTTCGTGGATAAGGAGTAACAGTTCCCTGATATTGGTAGGGCAAGCCAATTTGGAGGCTAAATTAACATGTCATTAATCATTGACATTAACAAAATATAGAGTTCACTTGATAGAAAAACAAACCTGGAGTGATAAGTAATAGGAGTAGCAGCAGCGATAGCTGCTCGTTCTATGCGCCTCAAAGTAGGGGTTGCAGCATCAGTAGCTGCTAATGTACTGGCACGACCTGAATTTGTCACAATCTACATATGCATAAACAAAATTAAGTTACAGCTGTGCTTTGCAATGAAAGAAAATTTGAGTCATTTGGAACAAGATGCATCATACAGGAACTATAAAAAAGGAAAAAAAGAAAAAACTCCATAAGGATCCTCTCTTGCATTCCAATTAGGTTTCCTTTCTCCTCTTTTGACCAGATGATACAGTTACATGCTGGCCACCATTTACTTGAACGTCTAAAGACCTTCCCAGCCATGCAGGGATAAACCCTTCTTCTTTTCTCTGTATCCATCATTAAAACGTGATAGCTGTTTTTGGGCATGAGTAATCGTGAGTAGTGAGAGCAGGTACAAGTAGACACCCTATGGCTCATTGAGCATTAGACAAGCAACAAAATATGGGTAACCATAGTGTTCACTTCCATAAAAGTTTTGCTTAAGGCTATTTAGAACTACTTGGGAAATAAATAACCTTGTAAATATAATGTAATCAGCTTGTAAACTTTCCCATCAGTGCACTCAAGTCTGAAATCTTCTCAAGAAAAAGGTCAGAGCTCTGTTTTCTCCTAAGTAGCAGCCTGCTGCCAAGTAGAAAATATTCGTGTATTCAAAACCCAGTAGAATGGCTTGAATGTTTTTTTTTTTTTTGGTATTGTTTAAGAGATTGATTGGTCTTGCTTTTATTTTATTTATTTTTGGGTTCATCGACCGCCGACCCCAACTAGTTTGGGATAAAGGTGATGTTGATGTTGATGTTGATGTTGATGTTGATTGTTTAAGAGGTTGACTTTACTGATCGAGAGGTTCTGGAGTCCATTGCATTTGGTAGAAAAGGTTAAAAGGTTCAGGCCTTCCAAGAAACCTTTCACGAGATTCAACATGATTACATGCTAAGCAAGGAAAGTGTAACACATCGAAAGCTAACAACAAAGAGTTTCTACATGGTTTGCCCGCTACGAAAGAGGTAAAAAATCTTTATCAAGCTGGAGTTAAAAAAACTAAAACTAATACACTATCAAAGTACCTCAAACACCTGATTCTCGTTCTCTCAATCTATTAAAAGAACTGTGAATCCAATGCAAAACGTTTATAAGCAAATTTGCATAAAAAAGTGATCTCTTACTTGGGATGTTCTAAGAATTTATCAAATTGGGTCACAAACAGGGCTTTAATCAAATAGACTCAAATGAAAATTAACTTAAAAGCATGTGCACAATATGAAAATCTTGCTATAATAAACAATATCACGCATGGGAATTACGCATTTTCTTTGTGTCCCAAGAATATGTAGTTGTCGACATAAGTCGAGATGAGGAAAATCATCCGCTTACCCCTATCAGTTCAATGGCGACCTGAGCTAGTTCAGCTTGCCACCTACCCTGCTCATTCCCAAGCGTCTGGCTTCCAGAATCTCGAATGAGCTCTGACAGTTTTTTCCCAACCTAAGAAAAAATAAAATAAATTCCATATTACACAAAAGACTGAATATTGTATCTCTGGACAAACTGCATCCGAACTTTGGACGGAAAAACAATTATCCAACATAAAATAATTGGTGGCTGACTCATAGATTACGTGAGTCAAAGACTTGGAAACTCTGCAAAACAATTATCCAACACAGAATCCACATCTCAGGATGTCAACAAACAACTTGCAGTTTAAGCATTATCAGAGTAATATTCAAATGTGCGCACATTTATAATCTGCAAGTCCAGAGAAAAGAAGCTGCTCACCTGGAGCTTCGTTAATATGTGTGCAATGGTATCATCTCTGGCTAAACCAAGTAGTACACGGCAAGCCAGAGCACGTATGCAGTCCAGAGCAACAGGAGGTGAGTATATTCGTGGCTGAAGGAGATGCAGAAGGACCTTTATGCCATTATTAGCACGAACAGCCTCTCTTGCTTGACGATATCCTTGCTCCAGCTGCGCAGCAAGACCAGCAGAACCTGCTCCAGCACCTAAAGATATTCTACGATCTCCAACCAATCCTGAAGTTGATGCAGAAACAGGTGTCAAAGGAGCTGTACTGGATTGAATCCCAGATGACGTTATGCACCCTCTATCAACCCCACTAGATTCACCATTCCGATCCCTTAAATCATTCTGGACGGTCACAGAAGCAATTCGATCGGTGATACTGCGGTCTGCATTTCTATCTCTAGATTCCATGGCAAGGGCATTGGAGCTTTGGGTAGCAGCAGACAGCTGACCTTGTGCAAGCATAGGAGGTCTATTGCTAATCGAAGGCGGAGGGCACACAAGATTAATTAGCACATTCAAAGCAGGCTGTATGATCTGCAGGAACCATGCATAAGAATTACTAGGAAAGAAAGCCATATGCAGAACAGAAGGTTGATGACTCACACTTTTGTTGCCATAAAGACTTTAATAAAAGTGAAATCAACATTAAAGCATTAAACGATCACTCACCTCTGGGTCAACATAAGTACTAGCAATATTTGCAGCATCCAATACAACTGCAATCCCAACACGCTCATTGCTCAATGTGGCATTCACTATCATTTTACGACTTTGAGGTACCAGCGTAACAATGTGCAGAACACCCAAGGCATATTGAAGCAAGTCGTGCAAATAGCGCTCAACCGGTGGGGCCTGAATGGGGGAGCACAGAAAAATAAGATGCATTGAATGCCCGCAAATGGAACGGGAGGTTAAGGCAGAACAAAGGTAATTACCTGACACAATTCCAACATTGTCAAATGTCCGTTACAGGCTAAGAACTTATCAACTGCTGGCCACCGTGTTCTCACAAAAGCAGGTCCCAACTTCCGATCCTTCTGCAATTGGAGGAATACAGCATCCATAGCCTCATTACTGATGTCAAGGGGTTTGTAGGCTGCCCTCATGCTCGAACTATTCCGGGGAGCACTGCGGTTAGTCTTAGATGGACGAATTGAATCCACAATCAATAGTAAATGTGCCCGAAAATATTGCCGTAAAGCAACAGCTGTGTGATAAGCTATCTGCTTCTCGGATGATGTAAGCACTTCTGGAGGTGACCTGTCAGTCCGAAGTGAACTTGAACTGGAGAGTCCTAGCGATACAGAATTCACTCCAGATCTTACTGAGGCAGCATCATTTAAGACACCCAGTAATTTTTGTAAACCATCCAGAGCATCAAAAGCATCAAGGACTGCTCTGAAAACAAAAGCAGCAGCAAAAAACAAGGCTGCATTCTTTCGTGCCGCCTGATCCTGGGGGCATTCTAGAAGCTGAATAGCTAACTCAACAACTTGGCGCACCACATCTGAAGGAAGAGCACACACTCGTTCCATAATGCCCTAAAAACATCAGACCAAAAGAGATGAATATGTTATAAATTAAGGTAAATGACATCATTAAAACCACAGAGACTTGACCCAGTAACAGGAATCGTCTAAGCCAAGTGCCTAAAGAATCACCTGAATGGAACCAATAGTAAATAAGCAAGACGAAAGACCAAAGAAGGTTTGAGCAATTCTAGGAATAGAAAGGAGTTTTTGCATGCCACCCCTGTCCACAAACAGGGCTGCAAATTTCCGATGAGCTGCCAAAGCACATATTAGCTTCATCACATCAGGCAAGAGCCCCGCAATCTTTGAAGGCTCTTTATATTTGGAGCTCCTCTGGAGCAAAGCAAGACAGACATCAACACCCTTTTCATGCAATACAGGCCCAAGAACCTCAACATATTCTCCCAAAATCTCTAGGCACTGGATGCAGTACTTTTCTCGCAGCTGTGCCAAGGTCTCCATGTCAGGAATAAAGTATTCAACATCTTCATCTATTTCATCCATACCACGTTGATCTGTCGATTCAACCGCAGTGCCAACAGATTTCCTGTAGTGGATGAACCATGAACTGAATTCACGTACTGAACAGACTAAAAAAATAGTGAGAGCCTTATTAATAAAGTGCAGCCTACACTAATGGAAGAATTATTAAATTAGGGATAAAAGTTGATGTTATTAACCTGGAGGCTTCTACAGCACGAGCAGCGTCAATGACTGTAGATGCAGCTCTTGAAGCTGCCGACACTGCAGCTTCTTCATCATTTTTGGAATTAAGTGCCTAAGTACGAGCAAATGAAAAATGTAATAGCATTACAAACAGCAAGTTAAAATTTTTCTTTCGCAAGTTAGGGAAATGAAAAAACAATTGCAGATGCCAGAGTACCTCCAAAGCTGCACTTTTGACAACTTCAGCAGCAGCCGCGGCGGCTGCCTTAATGGCTTCTTCAGGTGCATTTGCTTCTCTCGCTTCAGCTTCTGCTGCTCTGACTGCATTCTTCACGAGATCAGAGATATCTCTACTACCGACTTTGCATTCTCCAATTAGCTCCATAAAATCATCTCTCTCTGAGGACAAACCATCAGAACCTCGAGTTGCTAATTTCCGGGTATCCGGTATTTTTTTCACATCGAGATGTCTTGAGGAGCTCTTATCTTTAACACTCCTACCTAAACCTAACCGAGTAACTGATCCTGGAGAGGTCAAAACTTGTTCATTCTCCACTGCTCCTTCACCAGCCCTCCCCTTTCCTCTTGATTTTGACCACCCACGATGTGTTCGACGCCTTGAAGATTCATCCCTACTACTTTCGTCAAGATCTCCAGATTTTGCCTTCTCATTGGCCAGACTATCGGGTGGTTCCCTAGCAATTCGGCTATCTTCTCCAAACGCTTGCCAACCAATGCCTCCATCCCGGTCCCGTTCAGAAGCTTGATCCTCCAAGCATCTCTCATCTGGCGACCCGACATCCTCTGAATGTGGCACTTCTACAACCAGCCGCACTCTCCCCCGACTTTCTTCTCTACCTCTAACACAATTCAACACAGAAGCACTTTTGCTGTCTGCCAGATGAGTAGTATCTCTCTGTCCAGCATCTCCAAGGACCCGTACACGAAGATAATGCATGAGCTTGGCAGACAGTCCACAAGTCAACACATCCTCCACCAATGGACCACCACTAATCAATCATAAGAGTTAGAACTATCAAAAAGGGAAAAAAACGGATAATAACTAGAGTAGCCAAACACATATAAGCCACTAAATTTGAGAAGCATACTTCGACAAAGAGATTGCAAGAAGTCCCGTGGCATAGGCCTTCAACATATCATTGTCCGAGGCCTCCTTTCTTCCAGAATCAAACTTCAACTTAGAATCGTCAGCCGGACATCTTTCAGTGTCATCAATCACCCACCGTTTTATGTTCTCCAAAGCATCATCTTCAAAAACATGGGGATACTGTGTTCCATTTAATATACCTCGTCAAATAAGAAATGAAACTACTGCGAAGTTAAAAGTGCTAAGGCACAGGAATCTCCAGCTAGAAAGGACCAGTAAGTCATACCATCCAAGTGAGGGAGCAAGCCAAAAGAAGCCTAGCAGCAGCTGCTTGGACAGAGGTCGAGAATGTCTTTTCAGACAGGAACTTGGAAGACACCAAATCGAAGAATTCATCATTGTCCTGCATGGATGAGCAAAATGACAACGATTATGGGAAAATTCTCAAAGAGACGTCAAAAGAAATGCTCTTGGTGCCAAGGAAGTCTTCACTGCAATGCAAGTCTCAAGGAAGTGGAAACTATGAAGGTGAATAATGTCCAACTCACACGGAGTAAATTGCCGAGACGCCCAATGGGGTGAGCGGCGCGAGCATTATTGGAGGAGTGATCGCTTTGTTCCAAGTATCTGCGATAGGACCGAACAAGAGAGGCAAAGCCCAAAAACCAACATATTCAGTGATAAGCAGACAAAAGATGGAATGGCCACAAGCACGTAGGGCACGAAGGGAAGAACAGAAGGGTACCGGGACTCGTGGGTCTCGAGAAGAGAGGAGAGAGCATGGAGAAGGGCAGGGCTGGGATGATCAGGAGAAGCGGTGACCCTGTCCATGAGGCTCTGAGCCTTGGCCAACGCCTCTTCTTCCTCGTTCCTCGCTTCCTCCGCCGCAGCAGACTGCCGCGTCTGTTCTTCCATAGCGGCGGTCCCCTCTTCCCGATCGAATTGCACCGGGACTCGAGCTACTGCGATGGAATTGCGGAGGGAGCGGTGTCGTATTGTATCATGCGCATTCACTTGGTCTTAATAGGTTGGGTTACGAGACTTTTGCAGGGGTTGAGAAGGAGGGAGAGAGGGAAGAAGCCGACGGAGAAGGTGGTGGCCTGGTAGGGATTTTTACTCATCAAACCGGTGGTGGATCGGAATGTTCCCGATAGAACCGACCCGGACGAAGGATTCCTTCTCTCTCTCTCTCTCTCTCTCTCTCTCTAATTCGAAGTTTCGAACCCTACCACCTCCTCCAGGGAAAAACATTGGGCCCGGCCCGAACATATTCTTGGGCCGGTCCAATGAACATGATGAGTGGAACTGTGGAAGGGAGTTTCGTGGGGGTTAAATTGAATTCTCCTTAACAATAACTTGAGTTTAATTCACGTGCTATTTTTTTCTCACAATTTATGAGATTTTAGACGATATTCTAGATTTAGAAGGAAAGTAGGGAGACATCACATATTTGGTGTTTCTCCCTCTTTCACTATTATATGTTTCATGCTCATCAACTCACTTTTTATTTCGTTCCAAAACTATTTCTGATGAAATAACAAGCAAGAATTATCAATTCAATTTCATTGACAATTCAAGCATCCACTTGTTCTTCGCAAATAGGGTTAATATCACGAAAAAAACCCAAATTGATATACTTATAACAAATTTATCCAAAACTAATTCTTCACTACAAAAAACTCAAAACTAGCAAGCTTGTGATAAACGGAGGGTGGAAATCCCAAATTGGTATATCCGTCAACTGCCAGGTGTTATCCAACTCAGTAATTTGCCTGTAAAATTTAACAAAAATTAACTGCTAGTAAATTCAACCATGGTGTATCAATTTGGGTTTTTTTTGTGATAAAAAAATTAATTTGAGATAAATTTTTCACAAATGTATTAATTTGAAGTTTTTCGTGGCATTAACTCTCTCAAATAACAATCATCCTCACTCATTTTCTCCACTCAAAAAATAACTACGTTTTTTCTTTTTCTCATGCAACCCGCAATCTAATTTCTTTTCCTTTGTATATACTCATTTTTCCACTGACCGCACCATCCACAACTATCTAGATTTATATATGTATGCAAGTTATTACTCATGTAGTGGCGATTGGTGCTCTTCTCTCTTACTATTTTTAAGTATGGATAATTCATTCCGTCGAAATATGATATGGCATTTAGAGGGCCATATCCATAGTTTTATAGAAGGCAACAAATCAATCATTTTCATCTCAAAGGAGTTCAAAAGAGATTTGGATCTACCTCACCTGCTGCTGCTGGAATGTTCAGTTTAAGACACCAAAGGAATACTAACTGCCCACGGGACAACCAATCATGTTTTAGATCCTTAAATTAATGTCTATTTTTACCAACGTTATTTAATATTATCAACACTCATAACCATTGAAATATATCTTTTTTGAAAATTCAAGTTTTGTCGACAAGCATTATTGTTATTTTTAGTGTTCTTTTTTTTTTTTCTTGGGTTGAAATTTTTAGTGTTCTTAACTTAGGGCCTTTAGCTCACTAGTTGTCAACGAGATTAATTCATCAAACAAACCATGTACTAATTCCATCTCTATTTAGTTGTGAGCAATTACATCCTTACAGGACTAAACCATGCTCTATAAATTGTTGTGTGCCAACTTTACTTGTTGATTACCATCTATATCTTATTGATAGTTTATGTGCGTTTGATATTCCTATTGATTTAAAATAGTGGTTGTTACTTTTTGCAAAAACTTGGTATGATCTTCAAAACCTATTCATCCGCCCTCTAGGTTGCTTAGCTAGTCCTAATAGCACTAATTTCCTCTATCCTTCAAACGCTAACCAGGATGCTTTGTCCCAAAATTCACTTCTCTTTGAAACCCAATTGAAACCGACGATTTTGGGGCAAAACTAAGAGCTGCATCTTGCAATGGAGAGGAAACTAAGAAAAAATGGCTTTAGTTTGTGTCAACTGAGCCAATATGAAGTTGAAAATATTATTGCTTTCGTGGGCTCATAGTCCACGAAGAATGGTTTGGACAAGGTTATCATGGGAGAATGTTTCATGGATGCACCATGTATAGCGTTGGCTCGTAGTGTGAATATTTTAGACTGGTTGATGCAAAAATTTCAAGTCAAGCAACAAAGGTATTTTGGAGTACGAGATTCCTTTGGTTGGCACAAAGCTCTAATGTAATGGCCGAATTTTCTACCCGGTTAAACTAACAAGCAAGAATGACAATTGCCAGTTAGAGTATTCAAGATGGTGAATGAGAGATTAGTTCATGTATCAATGGACTATTGGATGTTGGTGGTATACGAGAACGATAATGTTAACTTGTTAGAACATTTTGGGATGTGAGGATCATGAAGGAAACCTGTCACGTCGAAGTTGGTTCTCAATTTGAGCGCGAAACCAGAGACTCTTGAAACCCACTACCTTTTCCCCCTCTATATAAACCTCTCTCTCCTCTCATTCCATTCCTTCTTCCCCCCCCCCCCCCTCTCCTTTCCCTTGAGAACTCACTCTCCCTCTCAGTATCTCTGCCCAGCCAGCTGCTCGACGCCATTATACCTCCCTCAAGCTCGATGCTGGCGGTCCTGTGAACCCCGAGCCTCGTCCTTAGCCAAGCCGACATACTGAACAGCTAGCTAGCTCTCTCCCTTTTCCCTTTCTCGATCGTGCGACACCCAAAGGAGGAGGAAGAAGTTCGAGCTCATTTTTGTGGGGATTCAAGCTCCGTCTTCTTCATGTGGCAACCTAGGCAAGTATACATCTAACCTTACCACTAAACGGTCTAATTATCGTTCATTATAGCACAGATTGGTTTCTTGAAAATGGCAATGATGTTTGTGAATTTTGCTTGCATGGAAGGGAAAACGCCTTTGGGCGAATGATCCATCGCTTGGGTTTGACCTTTGGGTCATGGGTAGTTGAAAAATGGGAGTTGATCGTCTTGTTCGTCGTCAATTTGAAGTGAATTGGACTTGAAACCCATGGGTGGGTATTCGGCCTTGAGCTTGAGATGGGAAATTAATTGCTAAATATGTTGTTTGATTTAGTCTTCCTGAGTCATGGGTGAGCTGAATATGGGGGTGAGTCGCCTAGGTTATCGCTGATTGTTGAGGAGTCGAAGGGGATCCTGAGTCGTCGGGTTGGGCGTGGACCTTGGAAGGTAAAGTTGTATGTACGATCCGTTACTTGAGTTGACATCCGGGTCTTGGCAAAGCAAAATACGGGAATCGATCATCTCGATTGTCGGAGGAACTTAATGAATTGAAGTAGGATCCCAAAGAGTTTGACCTTGAGCTTGGCGGAAAGGATTAATGGAGTTTTGTGTTTGTGCGTTCGTTTTGTCTAATAGACTCCCGATTGTCTTGTGACCCCTTCGTGCTTGTGTTTTGTAGTGACTTCGATTAGGTATCCACCGGCTTGTTGCTTGTCAGCGATGCTTGAATGGATGATGCATGGATTACCTAGTTGTTTGGTTAGATGTTTTACTTGCTGAGCTTTGGCTCACTTCCATTGAATTAACCCTTTTTCGGATAAGCTTCCATTTGAGAAGTAGTGGACATGGATGAAGGAAATGGAGCACAATGATGACGATGTGGATAGTACTCTAGAGTAAACATCACCCTTTTAATCCCCTCGGTGTATTCTTGTTTTTAATTGAGTAAAGAAAGATGTAAACAAATAGTTATGTGTCTATTTTTATCTTGATTTGTCTATTTTTATCTTGCCACAAGAGATTATCTTGAGTTACACTTACATCACCTTGGGCTATACTAAAAAATGTATGGACTTGGTGATTGCATACTACCGATAAACCCTATTAGGCATGCTTGCCATTTCTTTATTCATGCACTTGTGTAATTTGTATGGCCGCCGTTGGTTTATTGTTAGTAAGTTTCTGCATACGCCCTCTAATATATACGTAATATAAGATTAAAATAGAGCTCGTAAGCGGAGCGACGCCTTGGGATGTCGCGACTCTTTAATTGTGGTATCAAAACATGGATTAAGGACGGGCCCCTAGCAATGTTGGTATCAAGCGGGTCGGTGGAGTGATAAGATGCGCTAGTAGATGAAGTGTTTAGTAGGTACATATCCTTTTAAAACCACAAGTGCATGTGATTGTGATTGTTGAGGGATAGGAAGTAGCTTAGGCTACTTATTAAATAAGAAGGGCGTTGATCATTGCATAAGAATTGATAATCTTTGTGTTTTTGTGGTTATAATATGGTAATCAACTGGTGTATTAAATGATAAGTTGAAATGGAAACGACTTATCAATAAGCTTGACTTGCGGATAAGAATTTGGATAAGGTGATGGATTGACTTGAAGATCATAGTCTTGAATCTATGTTTGTATATTTGAGGTTTTAGATATCGATTTTCATTGACGGCTCTAATAATTGATAAGATAATGTTTGCGAGAAAGCGAATAGGATTTTAGGTATGAACATGTGGATGAACATTAAGGTTTAGTTATTGATTTTGGACCACGGGTTAGTTTGATTATATGATTTTGATTCTGAATTGACAGTGACCAAACAAGAGGTTTATAGATTGAACATAGGCAAGTGATCTTTGGTTTGATGGTCGCTTGTAGTGTTAAACAGTTTAAGATAAGGAATTGATGTGGTTTTGGAAATTGTTCATGCATTACACGAATTTCGTGCAGTAAAACAAAATTTTAAGAAACGCGCATGCATCATATATCATTTGCTTAGTCGGACTTGATAAACTGCCCGCTTCATATGGGACAAGCTGTATAAGATGTCTACAAACCATAGTGAGACATGATATGGAACATGTTGAACGGAACCTTCTTAGTAAATGCTCGATTTGGGTCCGAATTGGGCAAAAGCTAGTGGGGCTGTAATGACTCGGTCTGATGAGGGTGGGGAGTGATGTCGGGGCATAGAAGCTTGTACAAGAAGTAGCTCCCGCAAGCTTCTAAGATGGCGATGGAGATAGGAATGAACCAAGTCACGGATTGAAAAGTGGGTCCAGGCATTGCACTAAGCCTAACATGTTTTCGAGAAATTTGCATTGTTTCGAAAGTTGAAATAATTTTCAAAATGAAAAGCATTTTCGAAAGTGCATAGCACTATATCTCGGGCTTTAGAGTGATAAAAGGGTAAAATGTCACGAATGAGTGGATTGAGATGCTATTGGACAAATGAGGAATGCTTGGTATGCCTTGTGGGAAGTTGGTGAAAATCGATTTGTGAGCCTCCAAAAGTGAATCGGAGAGGGCTTTCACTATGTGATCAAGACTGCCTTGGAATGAGAAGAAACCCGCACGTGCTAGGCGGCCGGCGACCCGGCGGTGTCATGATGGGGTGTGAAATGTGTAAAGACCGTAACCAACAGAGCCATGGACATGTCATACGAAATTAGCAATAGCGAGTCATGGAAACAAATTAGAGATGTTCGTAGTGGAATTCGAGAGTGATGATTAAGATTGCAAGATGTGATGAGCAGAAATAAGGACTGAAATTTGAGGACAGATTTTCGGAAAGAGGGCACACCTAATTTTTTCCCTTCAATCACAAAGCGAGGCTCTAATTTTTCCCGTCGTAGATTGAGAGAGTGACTAAGAGAGGATGACATTTTTTTGATTGAAAGAAAGATTTTCATTTCATATCAAAGAGAGATACATCGCTTCAAAATACAAATGAAAATCTCACAAAACAAGTAAATCTGAAAAGTGAATCAACTTGATACGGCTTGTAGAAACTCATTCACTCTTTAGGGATGAATCTGTCATTACATCTAAGCACAATTGGCAGCCGATCATCGAATTTCGTATCATCATCAGCGATGAACACGCATTGCAAAATCCCTCTCCAGTAATTACGGCTTTCCCAAAAGGTGATGTGTGCCTAGATTCGGCGTTCCCAGCATCATCACCGTACAAAAACAATAACAACACAAATATGTTGAGAAAATACAAAAAATGCATTGTAAATCCCAGATTTATATCTATAACGGGATAAAAAAGCACCCAAATCTAGTTATAACTCTAGATTGAGAGGGAATAACTGTAAAAGGACATTTGTTTATCACAAAATCACTTTCAAATAAGTTGAATGACCGTAAAAAATCTTCGAAAACTTTCGGAGCACTTAACAACTCAGAGCAAGCATTGGAGCTTGCTCACGAAATTAACAAAGAAATCTAGAAAATAAAAGAATGGGGAAATCTAAAGGAGTATAGAGGAGAGAGAGAGAGGTGGAGCGAGGGAGACTCTCCCTAGAGAGTGCAACTACAGGGGAGAAAAGAAAGGAAGTGACGTGGATGTTTCTAGGGGAGAAGAAATCTTAGAGAGAGAACCCCGATGCCTCCTAATGAGTATGACATTGAGAGAGAGAGAGAGAGAGAGAGAGAGAGAGAGAGAGAGGGAGTCCAAGTCAATAGATAGAGAGATTTGTCTATTTGAGAAAGAGAAACTCAAGTGTGGATTATTAGGGATGAAATGGCCACCTCATTGTCCACGTTGGACATCTTTTTTTGTGTATAGAAAAGTACCACATAAATTACCATTGTATTAAAAAAGCCACGCGTAGGATTTTTTGTTGGGATTTGTTGCTGGAGGTATTTACATGATTGTTTTATCTCTAATATGGTGTGTATGTGAAAAACTATAAAAACTTTCTCAGTGAGTATCGGTATAATTTTTTTTTTTTGTGGTATGATTATGTCTTATCCTATTTTTATTATACAAATCACTAAGTGTGCTATGTACTGTGCGTAGTTACGAAATCATATTCTCTCATTCACGCGTTCTCACCCTTATATCATTGTCCACGTTGGACATCTTTTTTATGTATAGAAAAGTACCGTATATATTACCATTTTATTAAAAAAAGCCACGCATGACTTTTTGTTGGGATTTGTCATTGGATGCGCTTAAATAATTATTTTTTTTAGGCAAAAAGGACACTAGAAATGTCAATATTTGTATACAGCGCTCACTTTAATATTAATATTTTTTTGGATCACTTAACTGCTGATTTTTTTTTTGAAAAATGGTTATTTCATTACCAACTCTAGTGAGCTTTAACGAAAATCTGACATGGCATTTACGTGCCTTGCTGGAGCTTTCAAGTCAGCCAAAAATTAAATTAAAAATAAATAAAAAATCCACATAGTATTAACAACTTAAAAATAAACTAAAAAACTCAAAAAAGGGAGAAGCAGTTGAGCATTGAGGGTTGTGAACCCTCGCTGCCGTCGCCCCACCATTGTCGACAATGGCCAACGATGGTAGGGCGGCGGTGGCGGCGAAAGCTGTGAGCCCTCACTGCTGCAATTTCTCTATCTTCTCTCTTTTTATTTTTTTTTATTTTTAAGTTATTTTTCTGTTTGATTTTAATTTTTTTAAAAAATTAACTATTTTTAAGTTGAACAGTCCACGTGAACTCCAAGTGGACGCCACATGGGTTGATTTTTATAAAATAATTGCCATGTAATATTAAAAAATACCACGTTTACTGTTTGGCCGGAATTGGTACTTAAGTGATAGTTTTTGGCCGAAATTGACACTTAAGTAATCATTTTTTTCTGATTTGGTACTTAAGTGATTAAACAATAGTGGCGCTAATATGAGCGCCATACACAAATATTGGCACTTTAGGTGTCCTTTTGCCCTTTTTCTCCAATATATTGTATGTGAAAAAAATATAAAACTTTCTTAGTGAGTATAGGTATAATTTTTTTTTTGTGGTATGATTATGTTTTATCCTATGTTTATTATACAAATCACTAGGTGTGCTATGTTTCGTGTGGAGTTACGAATCCTACTTTCTCGTTGACGTGTTCTCACCCCTAATCCCGTGAGAAGGCGGAGAATCGAACTCCTCACCTCCCATTTCCCCAGTGGAAATAGTGACCACTAAGGCAATTCACAATATAGACTGGAATTGAGACACTGTTGTCTCATTATTTACTACGTTGCATTTAACTCTAAGTCTATGATTGCATCGTGGCCAACCACACGACGTAATTGTGTTCCATGGCTAATGTTCAGCCAATTGACGGAAACGATGACGTGGCCATTACGGACACCTACGTTGCAAAGATGTGACCATTCCGTGAGTATCAAAAACTAAAAAAAAGGTTAGAGAGAGGGAGAAGTGCATTTAATAAAATTTGAATAAAAGACCACAAAAAGCGGAGCAAATTTACTTACTCTATAAACCACCACCTTGTTGGTCTAACAATTTATTTAATTTGTCGGAAAATATAATGGAATGGAGTAACAATATAGTCGGACTTTGAGGCGTGTAATCATTCTCTTTTAGGATCAATTTGCCCCACAAAATTGCTATAGGTTTTCGGCAAATTCCTTTTAGGATACAATAAAATTACAAGAAAGAATACTAGATAGCAATTCTAGTAAATCTTCTAATACTCTCTACGAAATAATAAAAATTGGCTATCTCTCTTTTGAAGGAAAACGAAATAATAAAAAGTTAACAATAGAAATTGAACAAAATGGTCCTTTATATAATACTAATAGAACACACCTTTTGGTGTCCAAACTACCCATGTACGAACGCACCTATTCAAGTCCAAAACATCAAACTTATTCATGTCCGAAATATCGCACCAATTCATGTCCGAATTGTACCATTCGTGAGTGATAACGATCATTCGGACACAATCATTTGTAAGTGACAACCGCCGTTCGGACGCAACTGTTCATGTCCGAACAATCATAATTAATAATATCGAATATAATTATAAAAAGAATTGATTTCAAAATAGAAATAAATAAAAAAATAATTAAGGTTTATTTTCATTTGCGGCGCGCAAGCGTGTAAAGTGCTAAGTGCGTCTAATAATCAAGTCAAAATCGTGCAATCACACGCACTTGTACGCGGGTATAGTGGGGTTTAGCCTACTTGCCCATTTCCTTATTCCGAAAGACTATTGTGGCCTTATAACCAATAAAGAGACTTACACTCTTCTTTCTATCCTATATGGGATTGAAAAGACATCTTTTGTTTTACAAACAAACTTCAACAATCCCCCACTTTCTCTGTAAAATAAATATTTTTCTAATAATATATATTTTAAATATGATACATCCAAAATTTTATGAGATCAATATACATACATGATGGTCTCTTTCGAGTTAAACCTTCATTTAGTGCAAGTATCTCAAAGTTCTATCAAAGTCACAAGTAGCTGCTAGCTTTAAACTTGTTACTTTTAGTAATAGTACCGGACATACCTCACATATATTAACCTCTTGTTTCAACGATAATTTTATAATTTTCTTAGCACTGTTATGGACTTGTGCTTGTACCTTTTCATGAGCTTTCTAAAAAGCAACCATAATTTTTATAAGAAGCGGCACCACTTCTAAGCTCATATAGGTGAAATATCCATCACGTGTTTACGTTACTAATGAACACGATACATTAACGTATTATACTTCGTTCATAATATAATTCAGCTTCTAAAACGTAACAGACAATACTAATTTCTCATTTCGGGGCTTATATCAGTATTATACAATCATTGTCAGTAACTTATTCTTACCCATTAAACCATATTACTAGTGATGTGCTAGTATTTGGTCGAGTTACCATTACTGGTGATTTAGTTAAATGGTTTCAACCCCATTTCTTTTGAGCTCATTATTACTACCTCTCTTGGTAGTGCCTTCGTGAAAGGGTCGGCCAGATTTTTGTTTCACCTTACATAGACAATTGTTATGATACCATTTGAATCAATTGTCTTACATACTCATGTCTTAGACTAATATGCCTAGACCTACCATTATAGGTGCTACTATATGCTCTTGCCAAAGTAGATTGACTATCATAGTGGATAGAAATAGGAGGCATTAGACTAAGCCACAATTTGATATCTAACAACAAATTTCTAATTCATTCAGCCTCTTTCTCAGCTGCTGCTAAAGTTATAAATTTTGATTTCATTGTTGAGTGAGCCAAAAATTATTATATTGACTATCATATTGGAATGTTTATCTCTTACGCTTGTAATCTAACTAGCATTGTTATATCCTTCTAGTACAACCAGATAATTATTATAGAACAATCGTAAATTTTTGGTTCTCTTAAGATAGTAAAAAATTCTTGTAACAATATTCCAATGTTATATACTTGGACTACTAGTGTATCTGCTGAACTTACACATAGAAAATGCAATGTCAGGTCTAGTACAATGCATCACATACATTAAAGACCATATAACACTCGCATATTCAAGTTGTACTATTGTCCTACCAAAATTATAATTTAACTTCATGTTGGGATCAAATGGAGTACTCGCCACTTTGTAATCAAGATGCTGAAATTTATCTAACATTTTTTCAATGTAATCTCCTTGGCTCAACGAGTAACCCCCACTATGCTTTTTTACTTTGATACCCAATATAGTATCTACTTCACCAAAATCTTTCATTTTAAAATTTGAAGTTAGATACTTTTTAGTCTCATTGGCTCCGATCATATTAGTTCTAAAAATAAGCATATCATCAACGTATAAGCAAACTAAGGCCCCATAGTCTTTAGTGAATTTAGAGTAAATACAATTATCAGCACTATTATGATTGAAACCATTGGACAATATGACTAAATCAAATTTCTCATGCCATTGCTTTGGAGCTTGCTTAAGTTCATAAAGAGATTTAATCAATTTACGTACTTTTTTTTTTCATTCCCAGGAAGTATAAAACATTCTAGTAGTTCCATGTAAATTTCTTCATTTAAATCTCCATTTAATAAAACAGTTTTGGACATCCATTTGATGAACACAAAGATTATAAATGAATGCGAGAGCAAAAAGAATCCGAATAGATGTTATACGTGCTATAGGGGCATAAGTATCAAAATAATCTATTTCTTCTTTTTCTCTATATCCTTTGGCCACCAAACTAGCCTTAAAAGTTTGGATAGTACCATCAGAGTTATATTTTCTTCTAAAAACCCATTTACACCCAATATGTTTAGATCCTTTTGGTAAATCTGCTAATACCCAAGTATTATTAGACATAATTGAGTCCATTTCATCATCTATAGCTTCTTTCCAAAAAGAAGCATATCTAGAAGATATAGCATCGCTAAAACATTTAGGATCGTCTTTTAAATTTAATACTAAAGGATATTTATTTACTACATTATCATCTCAATCTTCTTCAACAAGAAAAACATGAGTAATAAAATCGGGACCTAAATCTTTCAATTTTCTCACTCTTGTGCTTCTCCTTGGTTCAGTCATAATTTTTGAATCTTTTGTTTCCATTTCATGAGAATCTACTTGTATTTCTATAGGTTTTGAATTATTATTCTCAATAATTTCAAAGTCTATAGAATACTTATTCTAAAAAAACTCAACATCTCTTAATTCCACTTTGACATTTGACTCTAAATCAAGAAGCTTATAAGCTTTACTATTTTCAGCATATCCAAGAAAAACACTTTTAATTGCTCTAGAACCAAGCTTTGTTCTCTTAGGGTCCGGTACTCTATAATAAGCCAAGCACCCCACACTTTAAAATATGACAAGTTTGGCTTTCTACCTTTCCACAATTCATATGGACTTACGTTAGTCTTTTTGGATGGTATTCTGCTATGAATATGACATGCAGTAAGTAATGCTTCACCCCATAAATTAATTGGTAGCTTTGAATTAGAAAGCATACAATTAATCATTTCTCTAAGAGATCTATTTTTTTTTTCAGCCAAACCATTCTGTTGTGGAGTGTATGGTGCTGAAGTTTGATGAATAATATCATGTTCTTCACAAAATGATGAAAATTCATTCAAGAAATATTCACCACCTCTATCCGAATGTAAAACTTTAATTTTCCTTTCTACTTCAGCCTTACATTTCTTAAACATGGTAAATGCTTCATCTTTAGATCTTAGGAGATAAACGTACAAATACATACTACAGTCATCCATAAAGGTAATAAAATACCTTTTACCACTACGAGTTAACATTCCATTGAATTCGCATATATTGCTACGCACCAAATCTAACAAATTCGAATTCCTACTTGTACTCGAAAAAGGTCTCTTCGTTAATTTAGACTCAACACAAATTTTACATTTATCTAATTCTCCATTAAAATTGATCAATTCTAATTTTTTTCACATTCTTTAAATATCGAAAATTTGAATGCGCTAATCTACTATGCTATAAAATTGTAGAGTCAATAGTATAAACATAAGATTCAATCTTGTTATTGATACTTAGTTGATACATGTTATCATTGGCATAACCCTTTCCCATAAATATTTCATTTTTTGATAGGATAACCTTGTTGGATTCAAATAGTACCCGAAATCCCCTTTTACATAGCAAATCAACAGAAATTAAATTCTTCCTAATCTCGAGTACATACAATATATTCAGAAGGGTAATTTTCTTTCCTGAAGTCAAGTCTAACTCCATAGAGCCTTGACCTTCTATTTTTGCAACACCGATGTTTGCCATTTGGACTTCTCGATAGTTAATGTCAACAACCTCTTGAAAGTTCTTGATCATGGACTTATCCTTGCACATGTGGACTGTTGCTCCGGAATCCAACCACTAACCCGATTGGATAGAAGTACTGTTGATTTCAGTAATCGTGGCCACAATACCATCAATTTTCTTAGAAATTTCCAAGTTTGAAAACTTATGTGTAACCATGGCCACATAGTTTTCTTCAACAACATTGGTATCCGCCTTTACAATTAGCATTGGTGTATTCTTCTCCTAGGAAGTGTTGTTCTTGTGGTGCCTATAGTCCCTTGCAAAATGGCCCACTTTGCCGCAAACGAAACAACCTTCTTTCTTTTTCTTTTGTGCCTTTTTAAAATTCTGCTTTCTCTTGTGTTTCAAGTTCGGGTTATTTTTGGACTGAAATCCATTACCCGTCAGCATGTTCACTTTAGTCTCGTATAGTCCAAAATTTTCACGCAAGTGTGACTCTTCGTCAATGTGAAGATGTTTCTGGAGTTGAACCAAAGTTATGTCCTCTGTCTTGTGCATAAACCTTTTCCCATAGTCCTTCCAACTTGAAGGCAATTTAGCAATGATTGCTTCTGGTATGTCAATTTTGAGAGCACGAATTTTGTTCACTAAAACTTGTAGTTCGTGGACTTGCTCCATAAGGGGTTTAGCATCAATGAATTTGAAATCGAAGTATTTAGCAATCTGATATTTGTTAGTACCTTGTTCCTCTGCTCTATACTTGAATTCGAGTGCATTCTAGATTTTCCTAGTAGACTTCATTTATGTGAACAAGTCATACAATCGATCGGATAACGTATTGAGAATGTGCCCGCGACAGAGTAGTTCGTCTTCATTACGTTTCTTCTTTGCCTTATTCACCCTCTCAATTTCTTCGGCATTTGGTTCTTGTCCTTCGGTGGTAGGAACAAGATCTTCAATAGGTGCCAAATTTGGGTCTAGAATATATGATATATTCAAAGCCGTAAGCGTAAACATCACTTTGTCCTTCCAACGTGAGAAGTTGTTGCCGTCAAACCAATCCAACTTGACAATATCCCGATTCATCACTTTGATGGTTTCCAACTCCATTGTTGCGCGAAATTAAATCCTAAAAATTGTTAGAAAATATAATAGAATGGAGTAATAATGAAGTCGGATTTTGAGCCATGTAATCACTCTTATTTAGGATCAATTTGCCCCATGAAGTTGTTATAGGTTTCCGGCAAATTTCCTTTAGGATACAATAAAGTCACAGTGAGAATCTTGGATAACAATTCTAATAAATCTCCTAATACTCTCTATGAAATAATAAAAATTGGCTATCTCTCTTTTGAAAGAAAACGAAAGAATAAAAAGTTAACAACATAACTTGAACAAAATTGTCCTTTCTATAATACTAATAAAACACACATCTTCGTGTCCAAAGCGCCCATGTATGAATGCACCTATTCATGTCCGAATCATCGCACTTATTTATGTCCGAAACATCGCACCAATTCATGTCCAAAACATTACAATTCGGACATGACCGTTCGTGAGTGATAATAGTCATTTGGACAAAACCATTCGTAAGTGACAATAGCCATTCGGACGCAATTGTTCATGTCCGAATAGTCATAATTAATAATATATAATATAATTATAAAAAGAATTGATTTTGAAATAGAAATAAATAAACATAATAATTAAGGTTTATTTCCATCCGCGGTGCGCAAAGTGCTAAGTGCGTTTAATAATCACGCATCCGCACGCGGGTATAGTGGGGTCTAGCCCGCTTGCCCATTTCTTTATTCCGAAATACTATCGTGGCCTTCTAACTAATAAATAGACTTGCACTCTTCTTTCTATCCTATGTGGGATTGAAAAGGCAGCTTTTGTTTTACAAACAAACTTCAACATAATTAGGATACTCCTATTTTAGCTTTTAAGCGTTTGCTCTGAATTAAATTATTTAGTTAAGTCGTGCGTCATTCAAAGCCATCAATTGGACTTAATAGCATCAAACGTTGCATCTTTATTCTATTTAACACTTGACGACATTATAAAACAAGTTTTACGGTTGAATTTAGTTGGGAAAAGTTCTATGAAAAAGGAAATTGATTTCCTAAAAATTATTTTCCTAGAAAACGATGTTTGGTGATATGTTATCAAAAACTTTTTTTGTGTTTATTTGAAGTGAATAAATAAAAATTTGAATTTTAAACATTATTTATTTATATATTATATTATTTTTCTTATTAGATGATTTATTTTTATAGATTTATTTTTTATCATTTTCTCTTTGTCTTTTTCTTCTTCATTTGTAGGTCGACGGGTCTCGGCGACGGCTGAGCGATTGGCCACACAAGACGGCCGGCGAGGTGCCGACGAGGCTTAATCTCATCGAGATCCGACGAGGCTCGACCTCGTATGGCTGGGTGCCAGCCGTCGTCAAGGTCCGGTGACTGGTGATTGAAGTAGAAAAATAAAATAAAATTAAAAAATTAAAAATATATGTAAATGAAAAAAATAAAAAATATTCTAAAAAACTAAACTATTGAAAATTTGAGAGGAACAATTCTGAAAAGTCTTTAGATTGGGGAATTCACTTTCCTAATTTCATGCATAAATTTTTGAGGCAATCGAAAGAGTGTTTTTCATTGATCAAGTCATTTTTAGAAAATCATTTTTTTCTAATGTATCTAGATGGGTCCAGATAGAGTTGTTATGTTGAGCTTAGCCCTCGAACTTGGAAGGAGAGACGCCAACAAACAAAATGCATGTAGTCAAGCAAAATTCCGTGTACATTTCGCAAGAACTTGCACCATGTACAAATGTGGGAAAGGAAAAGATCGTTCAAGCGATACCCGAGGAGTTTGAGGAGGAGGTGGCAGGTGAGGAAATAGGAATCCCCAGGGGGAAAAGGTGTCAACGCGTCAGACAAGGCGAGATAACAGCAAACATCTCTCCTCTCCCTCCTTTAAACAACACACAACTGCCAAATATAGTCACAGAGAAAGAGGCCCGGGACAGCATAAAAGAAGAGAGTTTTGGCTTCTTCGTTTGGTGTGACGGCTGAGGCACGAGGAGAGAAGAACCACCCTCCCTTCTTCCATCATTCCCCTGCCGCCACCACCATCCAACGTAAGTTCTGAGACTTCGTGTCCATCTTTACTATAGTCATTTGCTTTCGTTGCTCCGAGTGCCTGCGATGATGAATCGATCACGTCTTGTGTCGTTGCAGCAGAATGGCGCTCACCATTAAGCAAATGTCCTTGATTGTGGCGACCATGGGCCTCTTGTCCTTCATATTTGGTGTCGTCGCGGAGAACAAGAAGGTGCCTCTTCCTCCTCCTACTCCTTGATTGCAATGCAAATAAGCTCTCACCCGTTACCATTTTTATCTGTTGTTCTTCCTAGCTCATACAAAGTAAATGTGCAGGTTTTTGGTCTGGTTTTCCCTTGTTCCATCTTCTGACTTTGACGTTTCCTTCCCTTTGTTTCTTACATTGAACAATTGATGAGTGATTCAACATTTCTTCTCCCTCCCATAATGTCACCAAAAAATCGTCTTTAGTTTCTAAGTTGAGGGCTGGTCATCTCGTGAACCCAGCCTGAATGACTAGGCATTGGTTCAACCTCATCAACGCCCTTTCCTTAAAAATTCAATGTTCGACCTTCACTTTGTATGAATTACATCGCATTCATCTCCCCTCATGGATGGGCGTCCACACTTCTCTTCTTTCGTTTTTTTTGGGATTGCTTATCGGGTCCTTACGTGTGCTCTTTCCTCATGAACTGAACAGCCACCATCTGGGACGCCTATTGCCGGAAAAGATGTGGTCATATGCAAGTATCCATCCGATCCAACCGTCCTCTTAGGAGGCCTTTCTGTTGTATTTCTGGTTGCATCAACGGTCACAGGCTACATTTCTCTGTTTTATCCGTACAAGGGGAGGTCTATCCCGCAATCGGCTCTCTTTCAAAGTACTACCTTCGTCGCATTCTTCAACATTGCTTTGTAAGTGAACCCTCCTACCCTTTTGTCTTATGCTCTTCGTTGTGGGTCTTTTCAAGACAGGAAACCGTTTGGCATTGTGTAAGGCTTCTCACAGCTTCCATCTCTCACGTAAACATTTAGAATGCCTCAGATAAAATGTGATATTCTAATGACATGTACTAATTCTCAGATAAAATATCAGACATTTCATCTACTAATCAATTTTTTTGAGCGATGAATAATTGAACGTGCCATTAGCCCTGAAATTGACATCATCAGAAAATGGGAAAACTATGCCCAGGACTCATTTCAGGGGGAAGTAATCTCACGTAATTCATAGTTGTTCTTCGAGTCTCTGATGAATAAGCTTTCAGAAACAATTGACCGAGGAAATAAATTTTCTAAAGCATTTTCATTGGTATCTGACTTGCTACTGATAAGAGGATAGAGTCGTGAAGAGAGTAACTTCGATGCCATCTGCCCATCTGTTGTTAATATTAAAGCTACGTAGCATTCTGATTGTGCATGATCTTTTCGGTGACTGATTATTATATAACTGCAATTCTCGCTGAGGGAGCATCCTTTAACAGTCAGGATCAGCTTCATAACAGTTGTGTATGGCGATTCTAAAATTAACTGAATGTAAAAGTCTTTTTTTCCTCCCTTAATAACAGATGGCCTTAGCATAACGTAGACACGGGAGACTACATGTCTCTAATCTTCGTGGTTCCACATTCCATACTTATACACATCTACTGTTTTGTTCATTTAATACTTGATAAGCCACGAACGAATATCACCTAACATTCGCTCCTACAATTCGGCAATTATGAGCGAGGAGAGGATAGAAAACTTTAATATTGCTTCTAGCTTTTGCTGGCTGTCTATATCTTTGAACACAGAACTTTGTGTCCTGGTCTATGGACAACACATGAATTTGTCGATGGGTTATGTATTATCTATAATGCTACAGAGCATCTCTGCTGATTAAGTTTTCCTGTGTTTTCCGTACATGGCGACTTAACTTCACAAAAGGTTTTTGACTGGACTAGCAGCAACATTCCTTCTATGGCCAACCATCACCGAGCAACTTCACCTGTCGCGCAATGTTCACCGCAATCTTGACACTGATTGTCCGACTGCAAAGACAGGTCTCCTCGGGGCGGTGCTTTTTTCTCCCTCGATGCATCCCTATTCTGGTTGGTGGCCCTAATGTTAGCCAACAATGCCCGTGAGGACTACTTTGGCGAAGCAGATAGCAATGACAAGGGTGATGCTGATGAGGTCCTCACAGTGGACATATAGGGGGCGGCATTGTTGCCTGTCGCATAATGTTATCTGCCTCCTCTATTATGGAGAACTCAGAAAAGCACCATAAGCATGTTTCTCTGTCTCTAGTACTTGTGCTTCGACCGGATCGCATTCTTTCTATTCTGGGTGGATTTTCAAGCAGAACGTGCAAATTGAGAGCAAATGTCACTGATCAATGATCAACATCTTTGTATAAATTAGAGTTGATCAGGATTCCAAGCAAATTCATTTCAGCATGCAACCAAAGCGCCATGTCCTCGTTCCCAAACGACTTTACGCCATGTTTCTCACAGGAACAGAGCTGGAGAATTACAGTGCCTTTTCTTCTCGTTGCTTATTCTGGGCGCTTCATTTCACGGAAGCTCCCTTACAGAAACGGCGAGCATCGGTTCCAGGGACGAGACCAAGAAATTTTGAACGATTTTCGAAAGCCCAAACCCATTACCTTTTGAAGTTTCTTTTTCTGTCGATCTTACCGTATGACAATAACAAAAATAACAGAGGCCTCCGGTGAAGCCATAATAATGACCACCAACACTATGTCCTAAGCATGAGAAGCAGGGAGAAAAATGAGGAAACGCGGTTGGTCGGAAAAGTACCCTAAGGACAGTTCCTTGGTGATCATTCCATATAATTCGATACGAGAAACGTAACCCTCGCATCAACCTAGAAATAAAATTGGATGCCTTTGTTTCTTTAACTTGTTTTCTACTTATATTTAATTAATCCTACGCAAACATGCTTGATAAGGTTGAGGACACTGCAATATCTCCGTTAAAACATCCTCAAGAGCATTAATTGTCTCCAGTCTGACATCACGCTTGTCACTTCATCTCGGTTTTATTCAGGTGAAACGGGATTGGGATAGACCAGAGCAGACCACACAGAAGAGAAGCTGATGGAGGGCTGCATCCAGAAAGCCTCTGCTATTGCTCCCCGGCTCTAATATGGTCCAAGCCCCCTCTTTTTCTTCTCCTCCTCCAATGGCGATGCTGCTCAGTGCCAGATCACGACACGGGTGTTCAACCCATGCCGCTTCTGCCGCAAAGGGTTTCAGCTTCAGGTGTCAAATTGGGCCTTCATCTCTGCTTCTGGCTCCGTCTCTTTCTTCGATTGCTGTACATCTTCTTGCTTTTTTGGTTCTGGAATTTTGGTCAGGGGAGGGTTGGGTATAATCGGTATGCACAAGGCGGGAATGTCGGAATCGGCTGCCAAGACAGCCAATTTATCTGCTTCTAGGAAGCAAGTCCTTCAGTTGCCGAATCACGAGCAATATCCCATCAGTCAATTCCTGCGTCATCCGTCCGGCGTTCAAGCTATACTGAACACAAGAGCTCTTCGGAGTTTTCAGTTCCTCGATGCCGACACCTACAGGTTCTTCACTTCCTCCCCCTCTTTCTGATTCGTGATCGAGCGGTTTCTCTGGACCCCCAGGACTACTTTGTGTTGTCCCTTTCTGTCTTCATACAATCTCTTACGTGCCTGCACATGCGAAGGTGTACTCTTCCTAAAATCCAACTTCTGAACTTCGAAGCTACTCCAGTAATGGACTTGAGAATGACCTTGACCGATACAGATTGTAAAGTTGAGATGCTCTCTTGCAAGGTGAGATTCTGATTTCTAGAGATTGCGTTCAAGGAACTAGAGATGTTGATGGTACCAGGATCGACTGTTTAACATACTGTATCCAAAGTCGATAGGAAATTCAGAAATAGTGTAATCTATAATGGATTTTTTTCTTATGTTGTGACGATTTCATTGAATGTTCAAATCCCCACACTCTCTGGCATGCAGAAATGCGTATCTCTAAACCGACTTACCTGGTTAAAAAAATGACGCTTGTGAATAGCATACTCTGATATAGATGCATTTACTGTACATCTGGAGAGATTCTCTTTATGGATGATGCATTCAAGGGCTGATAGTGCTCTCTTTCTGAGATTACCATCTTAACAAATGTATCTGAACCATAATATGCAGTTCGAGGGTTCAAAGGTCGTGGAACGCCAAAACAACCATTTTTCAGGTACACATGGACTAAGTTACTTTGCAATTGTTCTAGTTAGCGAAGTGGTTCAGTCTGGACTGCTATATAAGAACCTTGGGTTTCTTCAAGTGGAAGTAAATACTGAATTCTCATTTGAGTAGTTCTTTCCCTGATAATAATGGACTTCATAAATGCATATGTCGCACGACCCCATTTATCGACGGTGAGACCTGTATTTGATGTGTGAACTTATTATGGTTAATGAGTTCCTAGTTATCATGATAAGACATGGGGCTGACAACATGCATTGACACTGGAGTTTGACAGTATTTTCTGAGATTTTTCAGCTGCATGCCAATGCTTTCTCTGTGCTTTAAGCTACTTGTTTTATAAAAGCATTCTATTGTAATGATGATGACATTTCTTGTTCTCTCTTTTGACAGCATTCATGACAAATCACATGAGATGGGACACAAATGATACTGGGAATACAGTGGAGGTTGATGTGAAGCTGGGTGTTACTCTTGAGGTCTTTAGTACTCCTCAATGTCATCTTAGTGATTTAAACATTTTGTCTTTATGGTAATTGCGATTGACACTGTTTCAAATACAGCAACTTTAACTTTGAGAGAGCATACTTGGCATCACTGATGTTCTAAAACAACTGCCTATGTATCTTCTTGGAGAGATGTTTAATTTAACTCACAGTAGTTGGCATGGACATATTGTTAATGGGGGTGTTGTATCTCAGAGCTTGTAAAATATCTTAGTTTCTGACAAATGCCTCTTACTTGATTTAATGAACTCTCCATGATGTAGCTGCAGTGAGAGAATTTTCAAGAGGATGTTATGTTATAATGTCTCTTAGGTGTAAGTACGCAAGTAATTAATCTATCACTGTGATCTGGACATCAATATCACTTGAGGTTGAAGAGTAGAACATTAGGAAATGTTTTACTGTTGCCTTCTTGAAAGTCAACGCTGGAATGAAAAGTATGAAAGTCTTGGGAACTTCAAATTAAGGCCTCTCTAAGTTGCAGTCATGGCTGTCATATTCCTCAAGGCCAAACTTGGTCTGGCATAGAGGTGATACAGTTGAGTCCCAATTCCTAAGAACCCATGGCCAATATCATCAGTTTTTCTGCAAAGTTTTCCAGCTGTTGAAATTTTACAATTGCAAGGCATTTTCGTAGGTGCATTCAAGTCTACAGACATACTTATGTGAACTGATTTTATGTCTGCCTATTCATCTGTTGCTTTTCTTTCATCTTTGTTTTTTCGTGTCTCGTGAAATTACCGAGTTCTTATAATCAATAAATCATCTGCAGATTTTCACTCAACCATTTGCTTTGCTGCCATTATCAGCTGTTGAAGTCCCTGGAAATGCGTAAGTAAATCAATTTCCCTAAATCTGTTTGTTGATTAAGCTCTGTTTCACATTGCACCCAAAGTAGTACCAGACAGACATTAAGCCTTCTCTCCTCTTCCCTCACCTATCACTTATTTCTCACGTTTAGTTAGGGAAGTTGGAAATTGCCACCCTAATAAGATCCTGAGCATATTTCGGCATTTCTCTGAAACACAGCAACAGAGATGATTCATGTTTTGTACAATTTCCGTTAATCCACTGGCTCCATATCTTTTGCACTTGAAGTAACTGCACTTTGATATTGAACAGAGTGATGCAAGCTCTAGTGGATAGGCTCGTACCACTTCTTCTGGGGCAGCTTTTGCAAGATTATGAGCTATGGGTTCGTCAGCAACGTGAGCATCTCTGATAAAGTTCAGTATTTTTATGGTTATATGATTATGATTTATGGACAATGTGATTGTTAGTATTGGCATGGCTGGTGAAAATAGCTGATTCATTGTGAGGTATGTTTACTGTGGTGGATGTCTTATCGTGCTAAGGGTGGTCTCTGGTTTTCACCGTACCGATGAAATGAAAGCATGAGCTGATCTATTTCTTTAAACTCTTTTTCTGCCCGGTGAACCAGAGAAATTCATTGACAGACGCAATTTAAGGTACATCATTCATAAGGAAACTGCAAGAAAGGAGTCTTTTATACCAAGATCTCTAATAACATATGGAGCATCATTAAGCACAAAATCGTTGGTCTTGATCCTTGCCCAGTATTCCAGAGCATCTGGGCTTCAATATGGTCAATCCGATACTCCTGCAATCGGCCCAGCAACTTCTTGCAATCATCGGGAATAAACCCCTTATCGTGACCCGCTCATCCAAAACACAAAACTCTAGATCAAAAATCAAGAATCCGTTTGGCAACGATTTTGATTTTCTGAATTTATTTCTTGGAACAAAAAAGGATGAGAAACATGTTTGGTAACGTGAATGATTTTGATTTTGATTATGTATTCGAAAATAGTTTTGGAGCAAAAACAAGAATAAAAAAAGTTAATTCGAAAAAAAGAATAATTTTTGAGAATCACAAAAAGAAAGTTTCAATCCTTTTAAAATGATTAAGTTCATGTGGGCTTTCATGCGGACTTCTGAACTTTATAAAAAATTAAAATTAGATTTGAAAATTTACTAACAAATAATTTTTTTTAAATATTTTCTTCTAAAATTAAATTTAAAATTAACTTTTAACATTTAACAAAAAAATTTAAAATGTTCAAAAAAGGAGGGGGGGATTAAAAAATTTTAAAATTTAAAGACATTTTAAAAAAGTTTAAAGCCATTTTAAAAAAATATTTAAAGAAGATAAAATATTTTAAAAAAAATTCTCGCCACTTGATTATTCTTGAGAACATAAATTTTGCATAGTTATCAAATACATTTCTATTCTAGGAATAAAAATTTTGTTCAATTACCAAACGCATTCTGCTTCTCTAAAAATCATCTAGGGAACAGAATCGGAAAATATGATTCTAATTAGAATTACTTTTTTGAATTAGAATTGTTGCCCACAAGTAACCCTTTCCTTGAAAATGACCCCCATGTCGTGACTTGACGAACCCCAAATAACACATAAGCAGCAAAAAACCAAGAATGAAGTCCCACAAACCCCCAAAATTCAAATGAGCCATGCATAGTCCTCATCTTGAATTAAACTCCAAAATGTTAAATAGTTTCTAAGTAAATTCAAAATGAGCATCAATGACACCCCCAAAAAAAAAAAAAAAACTCTTAAACCCTTAATACTCTTAGCACTTATAACCCTAGATTAACCATTAGATAACCCTAGATAGCCCAAATAACTCATAATCTCTAGTACTCCAAGGTTAACCTCTCAACTTTTAATAATTAGTTAAGAAAAACAGGCCCTTAATCAACACTCCACAAGCCCAATAAATCCTCAATGGTAAAAAACCAAGTAATATGACCCTGAAACCCCGAATGTTATAGACAATTTAGTAAACTGAAATCTCGAATAATCCCGATACTTAACTTATACCACTTGGATAACTCCTCAATGATAATGACACTCGTAGAAACTATTAAATAACCCTAGATAACTAATAAACCTCAAATGCTACTTGATTAATAATTAACCTCGAAACCCTTAAAACCCAACTAATTATCTCTATATACAAAGTGACCAGAAAAAAAATCTCTACATACAAAAAAAAAACCTAACTAGGAATACCACCTAAATTGCATTTGGTAATATTTTTGTTCCCGAGAAGAAATTGACTCCTAAACAAGACTCAACAAGCTGTAATAGCCCATAAGCTAAAAAAAAGCCATCTCCTAAACCCTAAATAAATCCTTAATACATTA